>NW_017179316.1:704575-742758 GCF_001652005.2 Ceratina calcarata
TTATTGATGTTGACAAAATCCGACCATTCCACCGTCGAATCAGCGAACTTTTGATAAAAAATTTCGTTTTTCCTCAATAACTCCTAAACTGTTGGTCGTACGGGAAAATTGCATAGGACCTTTCTTGTAGAGGACGACGAGATCTACAATTTCTGTATAAAAAGGTTTCGCTAGTATCTATAGTTTACGAGTTATTTGCAAAAAGCTGTTTTTCCGTTTTTCGTCAATAACTCGTAAACTATTAATGCTAGCGACAAATTTTTATATGGAAATTGTAGATCTCGTCGTCCTCTACAAGAAAGATCTGATGCAATTTTCCCGTAGATTCAACAGTTTAGGAGTTATGGGCAAAAAACGAAAATTTCGCGAAATTTGAAGGGGTACCCCTTGGAAAAATCTCGGAAAAATCGAAACTTTTTTTTTTGTTGTTTATTATTAGCAATGGTCTTCCGATGTCTGATTTCTTTTTAAAAAATGCGTTTCTAAAGTGCATAAACTTTTGGGATTGACTGTATAGCCAATACATCCTTAAAATTTCGAGCGTTAATCGAATGATTGTTCGGAAGGTACCGGCGGAGTACTACGAAGCGGTGACCGTGTATTTCAGCGACATCGTTGGATTCACGGAGATCGCCGCGGAGAACACACCTTTAGAAGTAAAATTTCGTACAAACAGACCCGTCGATTTTTATCCGTTCCATTGTACAAATTGCCACGCGCCCTTTTTCAGGTGGTCACGTTTCTGAACTCGATTTACAAGTTGTTCGACGCCCGTATCGAGTGTTACGACGTATACAAAGTCGAGACCATCGGCGACTCGTACATGGTAGCTTCCGGGTTGCCCGTTAGAAACGGTGAACATTTTTTCTCTACTCTGATTCGATCAATTCTTTATATATCTAATAATAGAACCTTTTAAAGGGGACAAACACGTGTCCGAGATAGCAACGATGGCCCTCGATCTCCTCGAGGCATCGTCGATATTTCAAGTGCCGAAACGACCAGGAGAGCGTCTACAGATACGCAGCGGTGCGCACACGGGACCCGTGGTCGCCGGAATCGTGGGAAGCAAGATGCCCCGGTACTGCCTGTTCGGCGACACGGTAAATACGGCCAGTCGCATGGAATCGACCGGGGAAGGTACCCGTTCACTTTTCCAATGAGTCTCTCCTCCTCCTGTGTGCCTCGATCTTAATTGAATTTGCTCGTAGCTCTACGAATACATATCAGCTTGGAAATGAAAAAGGCTTTGGACGCTGTGGGCGGTTTCAAGATTGCGCACCGTGGCCTGGTCGACGTCAAGGTAAAAATTTTCGATCCAACGAACTCGAGCACGTCCGACGTGAATCGTGCGAACGAATTTGGTTGAAGGGCAAGGGACTGATGGACACCTACTGGCTGGAATGTAAGGACGGGGGGATCGCGCGTGCCGCGGAATTGGATCAGCCGTCGTTCTTCGAAGACGTTCGACCAGTCTACATACGTCGACTACGGGAGGAGGGTGCCCTCTGATGCGAGCCGTACTCCCGTCGGGACCTCTGGTACCTGAACCGACCGCCGACGACCTACATACGTCTTTCGCAACCAAACCTCATCGATCATTTGAAGAGACCTGTCCAGGGTCGCAAGAACCGTTTGTCCCATCCGAATCTACACATCACCCCCGTGAAACCGCCGCCCCAGTCGCAGTCCAGCATCGAGTCTCAGGATTCGGCGACGTACGAGGGCACCCACTCGACGACGCCCTGCCCGCCAAGTTACTCGCCCGCGAGTCAACGAAGTCGTTACTCCCAACCGAATCTGCCCACCCTTCTTATATCGTACGACCGAAGATCCAGCGGCTCCCCCGACCGTCGCATAAGGATGTCCCAGCCGACGTTGAATTACAGTTTCAGCGGGATGAACATCGCCGGGATGACTCGCGGCTCCCGATTGTCGTACACCAGCCTGAGGGCAGCGTCCGGAGACAACAGTATCAACGAGGAGAGATTGTCGGCGCCGAGTGTGCAGGGTTTCGGTGGAAGCTCGAGGGGCAGTTTGACGATGGAAGTTCAAGGTTCCTCGAGGCTTTCTCAGCCGGACGTGAGGAGATTCACTTTGCGGCAGGACGTAACGGGGAAACGGGAACGTCTCTCTCAGCCGACTCTGGTCACCGGCGACTATCATCCCGGCCGCGGTCAACAGAGGCTGTCTCAGCCCTGTCTGAGCTCCGGCAAAGACATTCATCTGCCCGCGATGATGTTCCACAGCCCCTCGCCGCCGCCTATCAAGCACAAACGATTCTCGCCGGGCATACACGCCAGCCACAGGGATCGTTTGTCGCAGTTGGACATCGGCGCTAAGTACAGAAACTTCAAAGAGTCCGCGGGGACCAAGTTCAATCGGGACAGATTCTCTATACCGGAACTCGAGACGCAAAACGATCTGAAGCTGATCGCCGGCACGCCGAAGCAGCGGTTTAGTCTGGACAGTCAACTGACGCGTAATCAAGACATGACACGGTCGAGATTGCTGCCGATTGCCAGTTCGCCTATCAGTGAACACCATCCCAGAATCGACGAGCATCCGGTGATCCCAAGCGCGAGGATCTCCGGCGGCAGGAGTCCCACCACGGAAGGCCTCGGAAGAGTGTTGATGGCTAGCACCACGCCGATACTACCGCCGAGCGAGCGGCACTTGCTGACCGCCGAGCTGAGCAGGGTAGTGTCGATCACTTCCACGGCGTCGACTATGACCCAGCAGAAGACCACGATGAGCAGGCTTCACAGATCTGTATCACCGATTCCCAACAGGGAGAGGATGTCGGTGCCGGAAATAAGGAACTCGAGTCTGCGCCGATTGCTCGATCCGCCGACCAGGCAGAGGCACAGCATCACGGGCAACCTGAGGCAGAGCATCTGCTCGCCGATAAGGCCTCTCGACCTCGGCAGAAAGTCGCCGAAGCATCTGTTCGAGGAAGCCCTGGAGAGATTCCGGAAGGACGAGAAGGAGGAGAACCGTAAAAACGAGACGTCGAGCTCGCAGACGATCATCAACATCGTCGACGCCGAGCCGATGAAACACATCCAAAGACACTATTCGTACACGTACGAGAGCACGGACGACACCGGCTCGTTGTTCGACAAGCTGAACATGTCCGTGGTACCGAAGAAGAAGTATCTGGAGAGCAACTTCGACGAGAACGAGCAGGTGATCACGACGGTAATCGAAACGGACGTGCCGATGATCATCGCGAATCCGAAGTACTCGAAGAAGTCGCCGTACTCGAGCGAGACGCCCAAGTGGATCAAGAAGTACCTGGAGAGTGAGAGCCCAAAGCGCGGTAGGAAGGCGACGAGCAACAAGGAGAGAGTGTGTAGAAAGGACAGCCGCAGGAAGAACTCATTGGAATCGGTGGACGACGAAAAGATTACGGACAAGACTAAAGTTCGTTCGAAGTCGGTCAGCAGCGGTGAGAGAAGTCCGAGGAACGTCGGCGCGGTGCAGTCCGAGGTGAAAAACATGAAGAACACGTACGTGACCATCGTGCCCTCGAACAGGACTCGGGAGAACAAGTACGAGGTAAAGGTGGAAAGTAACTGGCTCGATGGTAACGTTCGTGGACTGTACGACGAGGATGAATGCGACGACACGGACTCCGACGATTCCACATCCATATAAATATACTCATTGAACGCACGATTCTCGGGGACGCATCGTCGTCGAGGTGGAATTTGAAGTTAATTCTGAAAAGCTGATTCTTCCGATAGCTCTATACGTCTCCCGGATTTACCTCTGCATTTTGTCAAACGGCAACGTTCAAGGATCGAAACAACGATACTGACGATGAAAGATGAAAAGAAAAAAGAAATTTGTTCAGCTAAACTACGAATTGGCGCAGTGAGAAATTTGAACAAAAATTTTATGTTCTGTACTTAAACCATGGAAATGTTATGATTTTTATGCAGAACGATATTTTTCACTGGTTACCAGATCGGGGGAAATCGCGTCGATAGGAATCAAGCTTGATCAGCCTAAAGTACACACCTGAACAACGGAACACTGAAAACCTGACACGTCTAATTCGAAGTATTTTCTCACGTTACTGTATATACCGTGAATCGCCGCGAACGAACAATTACAGATGCAAATACTTAAATTGTGTCCAATCATTGTCTTTGCTGAATTTCAAACGTAGATTCAACGCGTTAGTTTCTTATTTTATTATTTCAACGAAACAGTATGTCGTTACTACCCGAGATTCGTATGCGACGCGTAACACTTCTCTTGGGCCCATAGATCGTTCGGGATGCGTGTTCTCTCGTCGATATACCACCGACTTTGGATCGTAATGATTTTAGGGGATGTGCGCCGAAAGAAAATATTCATTTTCTTTTATTCTGTACTAGTCATCAATGAGATTCACACGCGAATCCAGTCAGAGTTATCTATTAATGAATTTTAACTCTCAGAGTGAATATCCTGTGGGAACGGAATATCCTGTTAAGCGAGGAATCGATATTTATCCGTTTTAAAAAGAAATTATGATACACTCGCGTGTAGAAGACTCGTGTTTCGCATGAACGTTACGTCGTATAAATATGTACTAGAAAAGTTATGATATTATAACGATGAAACGTAATCGATGTGAGAGTCGTAATATCGTCGTGAACTCGGTGTGAATGTATGTAATATCGCGCTCGTGAATGTGAAATTTAGTTACTGTTCATCGTTAGCACGTGAAAGGAAAAATGTAGCTCTTTATGTATGTCATTAAATATATAAAAGATGTTATACATTCAAATGTAACCGACATGTATTTAATTTTTAATAAACACGAGTTCTTTGTATACTACCTACTCTGCATAATTTAATCTTACGTCGAGATTAGAAACACGAGCGAACGGACACGATGAGCATCGAAACATTTCGTCGCACCTTCTCTCAAAATGCATGTATTGTGCAAATTCTTATATGTATACCATTTATTACACCTCACAACACTTCCGTTCCTAAAAATCTCTAAGAAACTTTTACTCAGATAAAATGCGCACCACACAGTTGCAATGCGCCTCGAATTACCACTTACCATTACATCAGACATGGCATCTCATAAATATCATCGTAACTACCTCACGAGCTCATCAAATCGTTCCGTACGCCGGTACTCAGAATCGTTATTTATTTTTAAGATTGCCTCAAACATTTGCTCAAGTCCCTGTTTCCAGTAAGCGACGGGGACCGGATATATAGGATAGACAGGGATAAGAAATGCTTGAGGCGATCTTAAAAATAAGTAACCACACTGAATACCGGCTATCGAAAGTTCCATTGTTCACAGACATTGACACGTACGTTCGAATCGAACCTCGTACGAACTTTCGTGTGCACCGTCGTCTCATCGTAATTGAAACGTAACAAAGATAAAAAGGATAGCGGTTTGTGAGGATGTAGCTCGACCGCCCGATTCGGCGGACAACACTGACGCTCTGACGGTGTCCACGCGTTCATCAAGCGACGACTTTGTTACGAAGTCGATGTTCTTTCAAGCACGGCATCGAACAGAAACGATTAGAATTATATTCGAAAGGCACCTGACCTGCCATGTCCACGCCGCACTGAAAGCACCGGGAAACTAAGGCACAGCCTTGCTTCAAAATCCGTTGCTCTGCAGCAAATGCTCTCTGCAACACGTTACGACACGAAAGATCGATTAAAGATACAGCACGTTAAAGACGTTAGACGGGTGTGTCAGCGATCTCGTCTTCGAGTAACCACCTTTTCTCGATCGCTGAGATCCAGGAATCTCTGTTTCGCGTCCTCCTCTTGTCTCTTAAGTTCGAACTCCTTCTTCTTCACTTTGTCCTTCTCCCGTTTGATTTTCCTCTGCTGTCTCTTTTTTTCCAGTTCCTCCTGTTCTATCTCGTCGGTAAGCGGTCCGGGTATTTGAGACTGCGCGACAAATCCATTCGTTATTTCACACGCAACGGTAACATCGTCCTAAAAACCAATAGTTCCACGTACTTTGCTATAATTGAATTTGTCCGGATTAGAACCCATGAATCTTCTAAATGTATTTCTAGTTTCCTTATCGTTCGCCGCTGCGTACGGTGTCTGCAGTTTTTTGTTCTTACTGCAAGGATCCGATCCGATTTCAAGTAATTGCCTGTAGCCAAACGATTCGATGAACACTCTTCGAACAATTCTGTGATCACAATGCTTACCATACTAGTTTCAAGTGTCCGCCTAGAGCTGCCAAGTGCAACATCGTATTCCCGTCCTCGTTGGTATCGTTAACTAACTTCGTCACGTCGTCCCTGTTTATAATTGAACTCGAATCAGCCGCGTCGTCTTCTTTGTTCCGTTCTAACTCCACGCCCTTCTCTACTTCAATGAATAAACTGTCGACAGTGGACGAGAGTAATTCACAGTCGCCTAATTTGCACGCGGACCACAGCTTGACTCTGGCGTTGGCTAACGTCTCGTTCACGGGACACGCTTCACCGTCCCTTCTCGCCTTCTTTCTCTGACGGCGAGCTTTCTTGCTCTTCATGTATCTCGGCACGGTGTCTTGAAACGCCAGCAGGTTCTCATGGAAGTCGATCTCCATCTCTTGTTCGATCAACGAGACGTCCATCGGAACGCCACCAGCACCAATCGAGTCTAACTCCGACTCCGAAGACGACTGTGCCAATTTAGCGACGATGTCTGAGGGAACGACAACGACTTTTGTCAACTGTTCAATCAGGTTTCATTCACATTTACAACGACAACGTTCTATCTTTACCGGGTAAAGGACGACACGGACTCTTCCTTGGCTTCGCTCTGTCTATATGGGACCGAGAATTTCTGTGCTGTCTCTCGGGAGAGGATTGAACAGGAACCTTAGTCTTATCGACCTCTCGCTGATTGCGCGCACCATTGGCAGTGTCGGACTCGCACTCTCCGTTCTCCGTTTTCTCCGCCACTTCGTTGGTCACCTCGGTTCTCGACACTTTCTTTCTGATCGGTTGACGCGGTGAAATTGGGAAACAGTCCGTAAAGTCAGCTGCGGAACCTGCGAAACGACGAAGCAGATGTGAACACGTCACCCGGTAGAACGTGAAATTAACGTCGTACCGTAGATCTCCATAGTACTCAATATATCGTACACCCTTTTGACTTCGCTGAACGTCGCCCTGCGAGTGGGGAACGGTAACGGCCTCAATCTCGAGTCATTCTTGTCTAAAGGTGGATTCTTCCCCCCGAATAATACGGTGCGGTTATACGGGCCCACTGCTCTGTACAGAATCAGGGAGGAGCCATTGATATGAGGCGACCATGATTCGAGTATTTCTTGCACATGCTGAAAGACCGTTAGGCGTTAATGTGTACGAAGATATTTACAGCTCGGCTGAATTAAGAAGCGGAATACCTGAAGGAGAGATGCTTCGTTGTAACGACGTAAACTAGTCCCGGCACTCTTCTGATGATTAGCCGTTGTGCGCGAACTTTGTGCAAAACCCTGTTTCGCCCGCACGGTGTAGGAATGAAACGTTTTATGAACTACCGGTTCACCATCTGAAATGGGAATGATTTCCTCGTGATCCATGTAACGCGGAACACCGCCTTCCCTCCGAATCGAAGCTACCTTGAAACACAGCTGCAGCGAAATGACCGCCACCAATCATGATAACAGTCCACGTCGTCCGCCTTCCACTGTCTAATGCCTGAGCAATCATCTCATTGTCTACCGCTGGAATTTCCTAAAATGTAATTGCATCTCTCCTGATCTGGCAAGTATAGACACGCCAAGTGATTCTAACAAAGTAGATCAAATTACCAGATAAGATCGTAGACAAGAACGTCTATATTTAAATTACTCGAGAGACTATATCTTTCAAAGAGTATAAAGAAACAGACCTTTTTATTGTGAAGCAAACACCTGTAAATACTAAATATGTTCCCATCGTCGTTCTCAAAAAAGACTTTCGAATGACGACTCGCAGTGATCAACAAGGTTTCCAGCTTTTTCTCCTTCGTAACGTCGTCGCATTCCGCGTCGGAGCCATCGGAAACCGATTCCGTGCTCTTCCCTTTCTTCTCGGTCCTCTTGCTCTTAGCGGCACTGCCTTTAACGTCGGATTGCATGCTCGGCGAGCCTCCCGCTTCCGAGGTGTACGTTTCCTCTTCATTCTCAGAATCAGTATCGCTCCCAGACAGGCTCGAAACATCACCTATGATCGTAAACGATGTTTCATGTATAACTCGTGGCGACTGATCTCTTCGACAATTGCCTAAGCAGTACCTTCGGCAGCTAAGAGGGCGAACTTGTCTTCGCTGATAGATTTTAATCCATTTAAACGTTGCTTCAAGTTGTAACGATGCCAATCCAATTTGTAATGCAGCCTCTGTTGCGCTTTATCTTCGAATATCGTGTTGCAAAATGAACAGCACAAAGAATCCGACACGACCAAATCGTCAAGTTGGCTGAACACTCTTTCGGCTTCTGAAACTGCGATTTATAAACCTTAAACGTTGTCCGAACGACACGATTATAACGTTCGAAGCACAGTACGAATTAGTGTTGCGCGTTCCAAAGTTCACGGATGCGATCGACTCGAATGACGTAATTAAACGGACAAATGGAACAAGTAGCAAAATACTCCAAGAGTCCCAGCTTTGAAAAGAAATAGATAACGATTCGGAACTTGATCGCACGCTCATTGTAGATCGCAAACGTGAACTCGTCATTGATCTAAACAGAATTACCAGATGATGTTCTCGATTGCATGCATTGTGCAACTTTTATTCCTCTCGTGATTCTGTCGAAGTCTTCCTGATTGTATATTTTAAACATCTGATGATTCATCGTGTTCGCGGCGTGTTGTAATCTCTGTAACGATGATTTCGAAGTCACGTTGGGAAACGACAAATTCGATCACCGGATCGAATAAAATAGATAGAACGTGTAAATCAATTTACAAAACACTCAAAAAGAAAATGACAGGAACACTACTGCATGCTTTGCGAGGCGCTGATGTTGCGAGGCGCTCGTGGCGCCATCTAGCGTAAATGGCTGCGAAAGTGCTTGGCCCCAATGAGTTTGGAGGTGCTCGTGGCGCCATCTAGCGTTCACGGCTGCGAACCCGCTTTTCTGTCTGGTGCAGCAATATTGGAGCCAAGCACTTTCGCTTTTGACAAAAAATTTGGTTTTTTCTCAATAACTCCTAAACCGTTGGTCGTACGGGAAAAATGGATACGACCTTTCTTGTAGAGGACGACGAGATCTACAATTTCTATCTAATAGTTCTTCGCTAACATTAATAGTTTACGAGTTATTTACAAAAAACCGTTTTTTCGTTTTTTACAAATAACTCGTTAACTATTGGCACTAGCGAATTCTTTTTACGCAAAAATTGTAGATCTCATCGTTCCCTACAAAATGAGTCTAAATACGCCCTCCTACGTCCATCCGTTCGGGAGTTATTGAGGAAAAACGAAATTTTTTGTCAAAAGCGAAACTGCTTGGCTAAAAAAATCATCGTGGCGCCATCTAGCGTTCACGGCTGCGAACATGCTTGACACCGATATGTACGGCAATATTTCTGCAATTTTCGTTTTTCGTCAATAACTCCCGAACGGATGGACGTAGGGGGGCGTATTTAGACTCATTTTGTAGGGGACGACGAGATCTACAAGAAAGGTCCTATGCAATTTTCCCGTATCTCCAAGGGTTTAGGAGCTATTGAGGAAAAACGAAATTTTTTGCGAAAAGTTTGTCGTTTCGACGGTGGAATGGTCGGATTTCGTCAACATCAATAAAATGCGAAATAATCATACTCAACTCATTAAATATCGAAATTAGAAGAAAAGTGCACTATTTCTAATGATAGGAAATGTATTTTTCTAATGTACATAAACTTTTGGTATTGACTATATAGTCAATACATCCTTAAACAGCGAGATCTGTAATAATAGCATTGAATGTACCTTTAAAAACATAGTCGGGTCCAAATGCTTTCGATATAGGTGACGCATGATTATTTTACATCTTGCACAGACAGTTTTATATCTATCAACTTTTACATGTATACGTACATCAGGTTCAAACGCTACATTTGTATGTATTTACTTTCTGAATCAGATTCCGAACAAAGAAAGTTGATCTTTATTCACAGCTGACATCGGACCGAAATGAAATCGTTGGTCGTAAAGAAAATCATGGTTCTCTTGATAATACAGTTTATTAATACTCTCAGTCATTCCACTTTTTAATTCCACTCATTTAATTCCACTCATTTAATTATAAAAATATTTTGCACATTACTACAACACGTATGCAGGACATCGTGAGATTAGTACATATAATAGTTAACGGTTATTCACCCATAGCTCCCTTTAGTCTATCAATAAATATAAATATATCTACAGTCTTAAGTGTAACGAAGAAATGAATGAACGAGCAAGAATTTGAATGAAACACGTGTTTTGTACTTTATAGGATATCATGTGGATGTTAAATCTTGCATAGCATTTAAATACTGTCCGTTGTTTCATTTTCAAACATAAGACATCCCGTTTTGCGTTTCTCTCATAGATAAATAAATCTACTTACAATTAGTTTTAACACTCGTTCTTCACAGTGAACGATGTTTTATACGTTGATTTACGATATAAATTATTAAATTAAACATATAATTAGTTAACAGAAATAACTAATAATAATTCTTTTTAAGTCACACGAGCACCGATACGTTGGTACGACGTTTCAGAGACACATGTAGATGAATATCAGTACTCCATTGATTATTCCCATCAAATAATTAATTTGTATCCTTGATTCCCTTGTAAATCTGAAAGAAGAACGGGGAACATTAGAGAACGAGCAACCGAGAAGATCGCGTGTATGATCAAAACTCTGCGGTCTGTCGCTTAAATCATTTCATTCACATTCGAACTTACCTATGCTTGGAGGGACTAAAGGGGGAGGGTGGATTGATTCCAGGGACATTGCTATCTTTGTAAATTATAAACCAAGTAAAACCCATCGTAATAAGACCACATACTGCTGCTCTTATCAACCATCCAAACGTTTTACAGAACGATGTCGTTACACTTACAACATCATCGTATTGACTAAAGTTAACAAACTTTTCACTTACAATCGACAATTGCTTCGCATCGAACTGCGACACATCCGGTAAATGTGACAATAACAGATTGGACACGTTTGAAAACACAGATGTCGACGATGCTACATTATTCTGCAGCTGCGAATTACTTCCTAGAGAGATGGTACGAAAACATCAGGAATAACAATATTCGTGAGCTCTTTCACATGCAATGCTGCAGTAACGAAACTTGTTAACTCGCGATTGCGAAGAAAAAGGAACAAATCAAAAGACGTACAGTTCATCGCGAACGATGTATTAAAAATAAAAGTTCTGCATTATCGCTCGAAGCTCGTCAATACGAAGATATTGGAAACAATTGTTACGAACGGATATTTAATGTCCGATCGATCTTAAAGAAAATGTATGTACAGGGTGCAAGTTCGTGCAACATACGTGTTAGAGATCATTAATTTCTGAGCAAGCGAACATTCTTGTTTAAATGCTATTTACCGTAATATGTGTACAATTTCTTCAAAATCATGGAGAGCGATATTAAAAGGAGGAGCAAAGTAAACGTCCATTCGTTCCTCTGTATTCTGTGCCAGAACCGTGACGTGCCTTTATCATCCTTACTTCCGACTAGATCTTTCCCTTCGGCACTACCATTGAAACGTATATCCAATCGTTTCTTTCCCATTTTTATTCTCTATCACAGGGAGCACGTACGTACTCTTTTATGGACCAAGCATTCGACCGACCATGAACAACAAACGACACGAATCTCCAAAAATAACAGTGACAGTGAATAATAATAACAGTGTCACGACTAGATGACAGATATACGTCGCTGTTGCGCGTGCGTTTAGAAAGATTTAATTTCAGGGCTGTATCACCGATCATCCTTTGGGAAAATAGCGGATATTCGTTTATTTAAAAGAGCGCGATTGACGTGAAAATTTCTGAACATGTAGCTCTCTGCTGGGTACCACATATTTCTAAAAAAGCGAACCCGTGCAGCCCGTACCTTTGCACGTTCGAATTATTAATGACAACGACCCTGCGAGTAGAAGATCATGGAGGGGCAAGCGATAGGTTGAACAACACGTTTCAGGTTTCAACTTCAGCTAACCGAGAGGTGGTATTCGTTACTGTTCGTTACCCGCACGACGACGGGGAGGAAGCGTTACGTTCGGAGGAGCTGGTCTCCGTCAGGGAACGGGTTTCGCGTACTTACACGTGCATGACACGTTAAATTCTGTGTATACACGTGCCACTGACAAAAAATGGCAACGCAAGAGAAAGTCGGTGTCGGAGACTTGGTTCTCCTGGACGAGATCACGTTGGAGAAGATCGTGGACAATCTACGAGCGAGGTAACGTCACGTTCTGAACGAGTAACAAACCGGGAAATTGGCGGGAAATTGGGGAACGTGTTCCCATTTTTCCCTTGGGAATCTCATTAATTGCGACAGGTATCCCGTTCGTGTCCCGGTGATCGTAATACTTTGTAAATCATCCACCGAGAGGGCGTGGCCTATGACCGCGTACCTGTGCGTATATCAGCAGGTGGTTGCAATCGATTTTTGCCCTAATTAAAATTCGATTTGAACTTGACCTATAAAATAAATCGCGACAAAAACCTACCCCCCTGTCTCGGTCACGAAATCTTCCAATCGATAAGTTTCTTCTCCACCGATTTCAGTTCCGTTCGTAATTAAAATCTTCGTATCCTCGTTTCAGAGGGAAACAGCAATTTTATAATTTACAAATGCATAACTTTCGTTCGTTTTCATACGAAACAATTGTTATCACGCGTTTAAACGCAACATTTATTTTTGCAATGCACATAATCCTCGAGTCTTATCGGGTTCTCTTCCATGAGTCATCGCCTTCGGTTCGCACTTATTTAAAAATTTGCACTGCACTCGGTCGTTCTCGACGACGAGTATGTTTCGATTTCTTTCGTTTTACGTATACTCTCAAAGCATCTCGGACACTCGTCCAATCTTTTCATTAAAAGAACGAATTCCATGATATTCTTTTAATTTGAATGTGTAATCGAACACGCGTCCTTCATATACATGTACTTATGTAGAAACCGAAAAGATGACTAATTTCATGCGCGTAACTGTCGACAAGGAGGACAGATAATCAGACCTAACAGGAACTGTTACGTACCTTCGTACTTGATGTAACTTCAAACCCTCTTTTATATCTGTTATCAACCATCAATATTTGAAATAAATATATAAGATTGCTTTGTAACAATAAATATCCTACGATAAAGAGATAAGATTTATCGTTGTCCAAATAAAAATTATATTTCCTATCTGAGTGTGTTCCCTGTTAAAATATGTTACATGAGAAATAATTGTTTCAGATTCAATGCTGGCAAGATTTACACGTACATCGGAGAAGTGTGCGTTAGTTTAAATCCGTACAGGAGTATTAACTTGTACGACAATGAGCACGTTAATAAATACAGAGGTAAAGCGTTAGGTCATGAAACGGCGCGAGATCAGTAGGAGATATGTGTTATACTCGATGTTACATTTTAGACAGAGAGTTGTTCGAGAACTCGCCTCATATTTTTGCTATCGCCGACGCTGTGCACAGAGAGATGAAACAACAACGTCGTGATACATGCATAGTAATAAGCGGCGAGTCAGGGTCTGGTAAAACCGAGGCGAGCAAAATTATCATGAAGTATATCGCTGCAGTCACGAATTTGACCGGACAGCAAGAAATAGAAAGGTATATAACCCGAGAGCATCCGAGAATTCGTTACGTAGATGAATTTTTACGACGTGCGCATCGGTTTCTCGGATTCTAGAGTTAAGAACATCCTGTTACAATCCAACTCGATACTGGAGGCCTTCGGAAATGCCAAGACGAACAGGAACGACAATTCGTCTAGATTCGGAAAATACATGGACATTGATTTCAATTTCAAGGGTGATCCAATCGGCGGTCATGTCACCAATTACTTGTTGGAAAAGTCGAGAGTCGTGTATCAACAGAACGGCGAACGGAATTTTCATTGCTTTTATCAGGTATGCGCGATAACTTTATTCTGTAAAGTATCTTGTAAAGTGTTTCATTTAAAATTCACAGTTGTTGAACGGCTGCAGTGAACAAGAATTAAATAAATTACGTTTAGTGAGAGATCCAGCTGCATACTTTTATGTCGGTGCTGGGAATTGTAACAAAGCGAGTCCGAGCGATAAAAGTGATTACAAAGCAGTTATGTCTGCGATGTCTACGCTTGGATTCAGTCAAAATGAAGTTCAAACGATTTGGAATATCGTTGCCGGCACGTTACACTTGGTTCGTTGCAATGGAGATAATAAAAAGGACTTAGAGATAAGTTCTCACTCGAAGTTTCGTTCATAGGGCAACATCACGTTTAAACTCGAAGAGGATAAACTTTTCATCGAGAACAGAGCAGCTTTAAACGACACAGCAAATTTATTTTCCATCAGTCCACACGAATTAAGTACTGCACTCACGCAAAGAGTCATCGCGGCAGGAGGAGAAGTCATGCAGAAAACTCACACCTCGACGGAGGCAGAATATGGAAGGGACGCGCTGGCCAAGGTGTAACGTCTTCTACACGACTTTTACCAGTTGAAAAACAGAATTTATCACAAGGGGGAAAATCACATGTTTCAGGCTATGTACGAAAGACTGTTCACCAGCATCGTATCACGCGTCAACGCCTCGATCACTGTCAACGACAACGAAGCTTGCAAACGATACAGAACGATAATCGGAGTGCTAGATATATATGGTTTTGAAATTTTCGACACGAACAGCTTCGAGCAATTCTGCATCAATTATTGCAACGAGAAATTGCAACAATTGTTCATCGGTAGGATCGTATCGTACAGATCTGTCACACCGACGTGAACGAAGTTAACGAACCGTTTTGCTATTTCAGAGCTTGTATTGAAACAAGAACAGGAGGAGTACAGGAAGGAAGGTATAGCATGGCAGAACATCGATTATTTTAACAATCAAATAATTTGTGAACTCGTGGAACAACCCCATAAAGGGATTATAGCGATTATGGATGAAGCTTGCCTCAACGTTGGCAAAGTTACGGATGAAGTCAGTTCTCTTATTACACGTAAATCTACTATATCCGTTCGGGCGTATCGCTCACTAGTTTGTCATGCACGCGTTTCAGATGCTCTTAGAAGCTATGGACAAGAAATTAGTCGACCATCAACATTACAGTTCCCGGCAATTGAAACCGATGGACAAGGAACTACAACATAAAATTCAGTTCAAGATCAGGCACTACGCCGGGGACGTGATATATAATGTCAACGGATTCTTAGACAAGAATAAGGACACGTTGTTTCAAGACTTCAAACGTCTACTTTACAACAGCAGTAATTCGGTGATCAGCAAAATGTGGCCCGAAGGTGCTCAGAACATTTTGAAAGTAGGTGAAACGAGTACGGGTGCATTTCTCCCGTCGCGTTTTCGACCCGTTTTCGTTTATTCGCTGTTTAATTTTAGACGACGAAAAGGCCCCTGACAGCTGGGACCCTTTTCCGTAATTCTATGATAGCTCTAGTCAAGAATCTGACGAGCAAAGAGCCGTTTTACGTGAGATGTATAAAACCGAACGAGGTCAAGTCACCGGTCGTATTCGACGAGGAAAGAGTCACGCATCAAGTGCGATACTTGGGTCTCCTCGAGAACGTATTGGTCAGACGGGCGGGTTTCGCGTACCGTCAACGATACGACACGTTCCTGAAACGGTGACGTTACGCTTCTCTTTACGAACGTGTAAAGTTACGATCATACTAATGGAACTGTATCATCCCTCAGGTATAAAATGATATCCCAATACACCTGGCCGAATTTTAGAGGCGGCAACGATAAAGACGGTGTGCGTACATTGATGGACGAGAAGGGTTTCGGCCACGACGTGAAATACGGTCACACTAAAATATTTATTCGTTCGCCCCAAACGCTGTTCGCGTTGGAAAAGGCGCGTAGCGAGTTGATCCCGGACATTGTGATATTGTTGCAAAAACAGTGGAGAGGATATCTCTGCCGTCAGAAGTATAAGAAGATGAAAGCGGCGCTCGTAGTGATGAAACATTATCGAAGATACAAGATGCGTACTTATATAAATGAATTGGACAAGCTGTTCCGTAACGCGAAAACGATGCGAGACTATGGGAAGCGCTTGACTTGGCCCCGTGAGAATTTCGCCACGCGCCACGTGACACCCGCTTTGAGGACGATGTACAGAAGATGGTGGGCGTGGATGATTCTCAGAGTTATACCCAGAGAAGATTGGCCTCAACTACGATTAAAGGTATTCCGTGCACGTCTTCCGTTCTTCGATTCGATCGTTATACAAACGAATTCTCATCATTTGGACGTGTCTCAGATGGCTGCTGGAGTGGTTTTACGTTCGAAGCGACAGAACTGGGGACAAGACAGGCGTTGGGAAGGGAATTACTTGTCCAAACCTGACGAGAATCCTCACAGCGACGTTTTCAATTCTTCGATAAACAATCTCCGCAACACCGATCATTTCAAGACCGTTCTGTTCAGCGCCTTCGTCCGAAAAACTAACAGGTTCGTACGCTTCAGCGTTATGCCGGGTGTCGGATCGTATGAAACCACTCTGTTCCAAACGGGTTGCGATTGCAGATTCAACAAGCCTAAAGATCGTGTGCTGGTAGTTACCGAGCACGCGATATACAAACTTGAAAATTCCAAATTTAAAACCATGAAGAAGGGTATGCCGATAACAGAGATAACGGGGTTGAGCGTGTCGCCCGGAATGGATCAGCTTATAACGATTCATTCGAACCGAGGAAACGATTTCGTCCTGTCGATCATTGCCAACGACGACAGGGTCGGGGAACTCGTTGGTATTTTGACCAACAGATACAGTCAGTGAGTATGCTCGTCGACGAGATCGATCTTCTGAATCGTACGTACATATGTGAGAGTGATTTAATTTTTATTAGATTACGATCTGCCGATCTACAAGTAACGGTGGACGTGAAATTCAAATGCATGCTAGGGAACAAGAGCAGAGTGTTACGAGTGGAGGTGCATCCTGACGTTCACGAACCAACGTTTAAAAAGGATGGAGATAACGTTGTATATGTCATTCCGCCCTCGGAAAATATAATCGACGGTGGTGCTAATACAAGGTTTCACCCGCGGACTACCAATTGAAACAGTGCCTTTACTTAAACTGCCTTTCTTATGTTTACGCGTAAGTCTATACACGTATTAGCAGACAGATTTTGGAAAGATTTTTATCAATGCATTTCGAAGGCTTCCTTATGCATTTTTCAATGTACAAATAACGTTAGATAGAGAAGTCAGTGGAGGCGGTAAGTTACGAACGGGTGACAATATATTAATTCAATAACGCGAAGCATTTAAATACTAGTACAAATTTGTCGAAGTGCTTAAAGAAATCGTTTCTGTAAATACGTGCAACTATTGTGAATAACTGTAAATCGTTTTAACCGGGATGATGTCCATGTAGAAGCTAAGAGAATTAATACAGTATTGTTTTAAGAGAGTATCGCTCTTCGACACGATCGCCTTACCGAGGTGGCATTCTACTTAAAAGTATTTTTGAAAATATATTTTTACACCGACGGCCATTAAATGTTAATGAGATTCGATGAAAGTTTTTATTATTCTACCGAAATTTCTACGTGAATTAGTCTACAACTTTACGTTCTCAAACGCATGTCCGTAAAGTTAGTTGTTAACAAAGAATTTGTCACAGTTGTTGTACTCAAAAGTTTTCTAATTGTTACGTCACGAATGCGTGATGCTATAATTGTTTCATGGCAATGGAAATTTCATGGAATTTTAAAGAAGGTCGTACGAAACGATATAGCACGTTGTGAAACGGTGCCATTGTTATAAAATAAACTTTTACTGACGTTTATTTTCTACTTGTCTCTATGTCCGTGATTGAATATAAAACCGATCACGACGACAAATGGAATGAATAAAAATTATTCTTACCTGTTACATTTTTTATTGTTCGAACGTAGTAGAATACAATTTTTATACAAAATAATCGGATCGTCTAATCGATGCGTTGATATAGATATATGTATCCTAATTCTTTCGGTGGATTTTCGGACAATGCGACCTGCAATGAATAACGAGTTGTGCCAATACAATTACATTTTCCACTGCGACTCATTCTATCAATAGCGATACGTACTTTCTCGTCATTGTATATCACCCATCGATCATCTCTTAGAAGATGGCACACGTAATGTCCTACCATCGTCGACGTGCCCATATGCGATATGAATCCTACCAACTTGTATTCTGGGAGGCATACGAACGCGGATATAGAACGAATGATTCTAAATATGTACTATCGTAGAAAAAGAAAAACGTACGAGGAGATCCGTCTCGAAAAGATTCGTCTTCGTCGGTTTCCTCGATTTCCACAGCGTCCAGCTCCGCTTGATGACTGAAGATCCAATCCGCCGCGCGTTCCAAGTTGTTGTCCGTCGCTCTCAGAGCTTTCGTTGCCTGCTCCCTCGTGAAACCCATGCCCATCACCATAGCCAACGCGTCTTCGTTTATCGTAAATTTACTCTTTTCTGAAATCAGGGGAGCATAATGTACACGCGAGCACCGATGTTCGTCGGTCTGGTTCAGGCGGCGAATTACTTGGTTTGGCATTGATCCCGGGTGGTACGAAGGGATCCGCGAAATCCGAATCCGCGATGTGCTCCATCAACCAGTTCGTAGCTGCGTCCAAACCACGATTCTCCGTGAAGTACAGAGCCCTTTTGCAAGCCTCCGGTGGAAATCCTATGTCTGTCAATTGGTTCAGTACGTCGGAATCGTAAATGAACGGCGGCAACTCGGCACCAGCTGTTTCTGGCAACAACTCTTCACCGGGTTGCAGTCCATGACCACGGAGGGAACTCAGATCGAGTAAGTCCGGCATCTCGACGGCCACGTCCAACTTAGCCGGCGTCCAGTCTTCTTTCATCATGAATTTTTTCAAATGAATCAACAGATAATCCGGGAAATTGGCAAATCTAGTCGTTCTACGAGAAAATATCCATCGTTAAACGCGTCACGCAGACGTTACGAGCGTCGTGACTCACTTCTGTGCCGTAGTTTTTTCATTTAAAGCGGAACTGTAGAATTGTTCCACGGTTTCTGGCTGTATAAATGCTTCTAAGCAAGACGAGAGCTTTATCCGAGGTCTGACGAGAGTGTTCGAATCCAACTTTTGACCCTTTGCTTCGGTCTCGCTCTTCAACGCCTCGTAGGCTGCGACCTCCTCCTACACACGACACGTTACGTGGAAACATATATCGCGCAAGGTGAGCATTATAAGGACGTACCTTGTTTACGGCAGCCTCTACGGGTATCGGAAGCGGTAACAAGTATTCTGGGCGGTAAGTGTATTTTACTTTGTTAGAACGACCGCACCGATACCTTTCCTCGACTTTGAACTTGAAGCAATCGGTGGGATTCGGCTGCCTGGGTCTCTGACGTTGCCCGACTTCCTGATATCGACATCACAATCATCGTATGAGAAATCGCAGCATTTCTTTGAGCTCGTATACATACGAAATACGATATAATTACGTCTATGATGTTTATGATTTGAAGAAAGAACTCTTGCGCGTCTTGCTGCCGGTTTGAAGAAAATCCGGGATGTCCGCGTCCGACCAAAGTCTTGAACATCCGCGGAGGGATACCTTGGCGCGGCTCGTTCTCATCTTCCGGCGGTACCGAGTATTTACCAGAGAGCAGACCGATTCCAAATTTAGCCCTGCAACACGAAGTCTTATGTATCTCAAACATCGCGTTCTACGCTCTGGCTTCGTTCTCCACTTACATTTGGACGTTAAATTCGTTGGCTGGGTCATTGTAATTCTGCCGAAATATCTCCGGCGCGTTATCTACGTATCTGAAATTGATTCCCGGTCACTGAGAACGACGTGAACGATACAGCGTACTCATCGAAATTGGAATACTTACCTCTTAACGAAGTCCGGTATCACGAACAACATTTGCATCACGCTGTTTAAATAACAAGAATTGCCCAAGTTCGTGAGTCCAGTATATCCAGGCCCGTACAACGGTGTCAGTCTACTCGCCGACTCCTGGAGCGCGACCCATTCGCCGAACTTCTGATTCAGGTCCAATTCAAGCTCGATCATGGACTTCTCCGTTTTCTCCATTTGCGCGATGTTGATGCCCCAGTGAGCCAAGTGCGCTATCAGATTCGGATCCTCAACCATGTCATCCTCATCGTAAGAAAATACATCTCCCTTTCCTTCTTCGGTGATAGTTCCTAACTTCACTGCTAAAGGGTAACCAGTGGCTCTGTAGTGTTCGACTGCGTGATCGTTCCCGCCGGTACCATCGTAAAATTTCCGTCCGCAAAGCACGCTGCCATCGGTCAAATTCAGCCAAAGATTTTGGGTTAAATCACATTTCTCGCATTTCCATCCACTCGGAGGTATCTTCTTTCCATTGTCCAACTGTTTAAGATTCGCAGCGTGTCTGCAAGTTTGACGATAACGTCGAATACTGATAGGAACGATCTACCGTGTTACAATGTATTTTATCAATGTTCCTTCCTACTTTGAAACCACTTTTATTTCTCCGTCCCAAGTTCCAGCCAGTGCCTCTATTTCTGCCACTTTCGTCGCAGATTCTGCCTCCAGTATACATTTAACAGCCTGCTGCACCTAAACGAATCACTCGTTGATTCCACAATTCCTCTTACTCGTCTGCCCTCCTTATACAGGAAACTTACTTGTTCGGGTAAATCATCCGTTGGATAGGGTATCGTTGTAAAATTTGGCAACATGACAATTTGATAAGTCTCGTGGTAAGTGTATTTCTGTTGATCCGGCGTAAACCCATCAGCCGTTCCTATCGCTAATCTAGTAATCTTCTTCTCAGGCCCATCTCCTTGCTTAGAAGGGATCTGAATCGTTTATGAATTTTTTCATCTCGCGTTGAAGTATCCTCGTTTCAATCGCCGTCAAAATTCGTCCGTACTCACCTCTTTCCTTTTTCTTTTAACGTGCAAGAACACCGGATTTTGCGTCGAGTCATAGTAATTCATTACATGATCCCGACCTAATCCCAGAAACGTGGTAAGATTAATATACAAGCCAGTAGGGGTGTCCTTAACAGAGAAAAATCGATCAGTATCATTCGGACGTTATTCCGTTGTCGTGTACAATTGTAAGATAATCGTGACATCTTACTGGAGTATCGAAAGAATAAACACACTCGTCCTTGTATATTTTGTCGGTTTTCTGCGGTATCCTTATCTTCGACAAATGTTTCATCAACTCTTCCATCGCAAACAAAATGTAATCACTGTGAAAACAAAACAAAATTGTTCGAACGAATCGTGTAAATTAACCAATTTTAGTGTCGCCGGTTCGCCGAATCTAAGGTGTATGTATGCCGTATGCGTGATTTGAGAAATGAGAGAGCGCCAAGGGACAGGGATATAATTCCTGTATATGAGTCTTCCCCCGATTCTCTTTAAAACTCAGTGGTGCTCAATAATGGTGGCATCGAGAATTTCATCGAATTTGATCCAGGTCTTCTCGAACGAATCGTACGCCGGGGAAATCAGGGGAAATGAAATAAATAATTTCCTGCGTGCTCGTCGAACTTTTAATTTTTACACGTTCGATCACGCCGCATAACGTCCATCTCATTCCGCTCCGTTCTCTGCCGTTCTGTTCTCTCATCCGCGACGACGCGTCGAGAAGGCAGCATTCTTATCGTGTCACACGAAATTCTGGACAGTAGGCTCACAAAGATGGCATTCCAATAATGTACGAAGTAATCATCTGACTTGCGAACGAAACTTTCCGATTACCTTATATATGATTATTTATTTCTCGCAAGAGATTCAGAACGAGATAAGGAATCAGCCAGAACGGACGTCACTGCCTCGCTTGTGAATCTTTAGGAATTGCAATTTTTAAATCTACATAGAGCACGACTATGACACGACACTTTTGATCAAACGACAGTCGCTTCCCAAGTGCTCAAAGTAGATAACGAATAACTGTGGTAGCTGTCGTCCGACAATATCGTGTTATCGTCATGAATCGAATAGTGATATTTGGTGCTACGGGAAATACCGGATTATGCGCTTTGAACAGCGCTGTAAATAAAGGTAAACTTAGGTTTCTCTCTCCTCGTTTACGTATAAGAAAAAACGTTCGTATCGTTCGAACGGGAAGTCCGAGTTACGTGTAACATTGATTTCTCTCTAACGATCGCAGGTCTAAATGTAAGAGTATTCGTGAGGGATGAAAATAAAGTTCCAGCGAACTTAAAAAATAAAGTCGACATAGTCGTGGGGGACGTTACCAATCCCGAACAAGTTTCGAAGGCGGTGTCCGAAAGGGACGGAGTGGTCGTCGTACTCGGTACAAGAAATGATTTAAGTGAGCATCGCGCGTTGTACACGATATGAATTTACTTCGAACCGAATTAAGATTTTAAGTTTGATTTCTGTACAGGTCCAACTACCGTGTTGTCCCAGGGTATGAAGAATATAGTAGACGCTATGAAAGCGCACGACGTGCAAGTAGTATCTGTCTGCTTGTCAGGTGAACATTTTCTGCCATACGTTACGCACGAAACAATGATCTTGATGCATTTCCTAACAGACCGTTGTTCCCCACAGCATTCTTGTTCTACAAACCCGAAGCAGTGCCCGCTATATTCAAAGATTTGAACGCTGACCACCAACGTATGTTCGACATCCTCAAGGAAAGTCAATTAAAATGGGTCGCTGTATTGCCGCCTCATATCGCTGGTACGCACACGTTGTTTTAAACGTCCCGTGTACACATTTACATACTTATGCGCTTCGCTGTTTTCCAGACAAACCAAATGCAAAGTACGTAGTGAAGCACAACGAGTCTCCCGGTAGGGCCATATCTAAGCACGATTTAGGTTCTTTCCTGGTCGAGAGTCTTGGACAGCCGGAACATCATGAAAAAGTTTGTGGTATCGCTAACATCGCGTAGCGCGACGGACAGAACGCAGTCTCGCACGAATAAACGTTTTAATCTTCCATCTTCTTCTTCGACAGTACATTTTGTAATGTGTAAAAGAAAAAGGTTAATACTTTGCTTCTTGAAGAACGCTGAATAGGAAAGCTTTCAAACAGTTTGTACAAAACATACCGCATCGACTCGAGGATACTGCACAATGTTTAAAGAATGATTGATTCGTAACGTCTGTTGGAATGATTGTAATTTATGCTCTGTGATACGAGAACGAGACGCATCTCCGCGTTTAACAGTAATTAAAAAAATAATTTTCTAGATAAATAAATAAATAAATAAATAATGTACGTATGGAACGCGAGAGAATCGTCACGTTATTGCGATAACTTTTTTACCATGTGCGTCCTCTGAGTTGTCACGCCCAGATCATAGAACTTTGGCATTTGAAAGTTTGGCATCGGAGGAGGCGGTGGCCCACAGCATTGCGTGCTTTTCTCTCTGAGCTTCGCTTTAGCAAACGCTGCGCTCGAGTACACGACGTCGTTGATCCCTGACGCCTTGAACGGATCGCACGTTCTGTACCCGTTCTTAAGGTAAAACACTTCTTGACCCTTAGTTATCAAATACACAGTTTTGATTCCCTTCCGTGCTACGTACTCTTCGGTGCCACGTAACAGTCTAGACCCCAGTCCTTGGGATCTGCGCTTGTAATCGATTATTACTAAAATATTGAAGATCATTGATCGATCACGTCGTAGTTCGGTACTCTCTACATACGACGAGACTCACCCGATTGTACGAAGCAGCTGTGGCGTAATCTTGGAATCAAAGATACTTTACAGTGGCCGAGGACCCTGTCTTCCTCGTCGACGAGTACTAGACAAGTCGGAAATTCATCGCACGACACATTTAGAAACTTCAACCTGTTTAAATCAGAGTTTATTCAATCGTTCGGAGGTACAATTTTCATTTCACGCATATCGTTACAAGTATACCGTGCAGTTTCGCTCCTTGGCCACTCGGAATTAAGTAACGTGCAACAGTCTGGGACTAAATCTGGTCGTTTATGAAGAGGTAGTATTCTGTATTCCTTATCGTTCATAATTTTCCTGTGAAACATTGAAATATAAAATTGATCGTGACCAGTGAAAGGTTAAATAAAGCATATTTCGTGAAACGGCGAACGACCGGTGAAATCAGAGGGGAGCGAATGGATGTTCAAAAGAGACCGCGAGCGACCCTTAAATGGAAACGCGACGGAGCAACAACCTGCGATTGACAGGTATCGAAAAATAGAAAGTGACACGTGTCAGCGTGTGCAATAAATAGCCGTTGTGGCGGAGGTGTCCTTACCGTATTTTTTTTAAACGAGGAGGAGGAGGACGAAGAACTCGACGCGACAATTTTAAAGACCGCCGTACGATGCTTCACCCGTACGTTTCTCGTGCGGAAATAGCTTCGAGATTAGTATCATCTTGCGCTAAGAATGATACTTCTGCTGATCATATCCCCACCGTTATGTAAAATTTTCTCTGCACCCACCGGCCCGCCCGTAGACACACATATACTATGTATCTGTAGACGTAGAATCAGCTCGTTCCAATGATGTGCTCTCGCCGTCTCGACCGTGTCCAGAGCCTTAGACGAAATTATAACGATCTCAATTGAAAAACTTTATACAAATAAATTGTTCAGGTAAATCTTTTCAAAGTTCTTCGTAATCGCCTATATACGATCTTCCCTTATACATGCGGTACAGTTTATTCCTCTCTCCGTTCATATTAGATCGATCATCTCTCGTTCCAATTGTCAACAGTCATTTCGTTTATACACTTGCTTTCTCGCTTGACGAGATTTTTAAACGTTTCGTGCCCAGCAAGAGAGTAAACATTCTGCAGCAATCTGACGGGCGACTTTGCGTTCGAAGTATCTCACTGGGACATGTCCATGACCCAGTCTCTTTTTAACGCGAGTATCTTTTTTTCACGTTTGCTCCATTCTTCTTAATAGCCTCTGTTCTATATGCGTGAACAATGTCGTGCATTCTTTGTTTCAGCAGCGATTGTCAACGATGCTTCCGAGAGATGAGTTTCTTAGAACATAGAAAAATTCGCGCAGCTGTTTCACGTTCGTCTCGTGCGGTAAAAGATGAAATAGATATTTGACGCTGTTTCCGTGTGTCATCCTCTATGTATACATACACATGTATCGTGATTTATTTAGACTTACGATGATTTGAATACCTGTAAGGTGCTTGAGAATCACTGATGATCGTGTCCGAATGGTTTCAATCGTTTCAATGGTTCGTGTTCGTCTGTTTGCATTCACGGTACATAGCATCAACTAATGACACAAACGGAAGCGACTGACAATGTTTTGTGCTAAATTTGTACAGAAACGTGTGTTCTACGATAACTGGAGTCATACACAGTAGTGATATTTCAGTGACTGAAAGTCATTTGTTCGAAACAAAGAATACACACGTTTAGAAGTCTTGCAAGTTGTATAATAAATAAAGATGCTGTCGGCAAGGCCTGTGACAGGTAATTCCAACCAATTTTCCTGATACGATGAGTCTGTTTGATCTTTAACCTCTAACCGTTGTATTAAAAATTCGACAGACAACCCATTGGGGTTATCATGGCACGACAGTGCATGGATTCCTGTATTAAATTCAAACAACATAATGGACTACTTCTCCGAAAGAAGCAACCCTTTCTATGACAGAACGTGCAACAACGAAATTGTTAAAATGCAACGTTTAAGCCCTGATCAGTTGCAGTGAGTAATGTAAACGAATCTACCGCTGGAGCAGTGAATAAAAATGAAGCATTTAATTTCAGAAATATGACCGGTCTCGAGTACATTCTTTTACACGTACAAGCACCCATTCTTTATGTGATCAGAAAGCAACATCGTCATACTCCTACAGCAGCATCACCTCTCGCCGATTATTACATTATCGCTGGTGTCGTCTACCAAGCTCCTGACTTGGCATCGGTCGTCAGTTCCAGATTGGTATTTATCGTTCGTTTAAAATTGTTCCTGAGTTTCACCGTCGTCATAGGATTCTGTTTTACAGTTGTCCACGGTACATCACTTACAGTCCGCTTTCGAAGAGGCCAGCGCGTGTTCGAGGTATCATCCTAGCAAAGGATATTACTGGGATTTCAAGAACGGGAAGGCTGTGACAGCAAAGAAGGAGACGCCTGTTCGCGAAGAACCAAGTTCCATGTTCCAGCGAAAGAGAGTGGACATGCTATTGGCCGAACTTACAAGAAAATTCCCGTTACCCGTACCAAAACCTGTTCACCAGGCCGTGGTGGAACCTCGTGAGTCCGAATATTTCACTATCCTTCATCGCACGCGATCGAGCAACGAAATAAAAAAGATGTTTTCTTCGTTCTCACGTTTAGCGACGGAGAGGCAAGAGGATAGGAAACCGGAGAAGAAAGACATGAAACCACCACCGGAAAAGAAGCCAAAAGTTAATTAATAAAAAATGTACAGTCGTTCGATGTTTGCGTAAAATTTTGTTTTACTTCATGCTGCTGCGACGATCGAGTACGCGAGCTGCTGCAATTTTGCGAAATGAAAACGTATTCGTGTTTTCAGCGTCTGCGGCACCATGGACAGTCTGGATTATCCTTCTCAGCTTTTACGTCTGGTTTCGGTCGCGGTATGCTCTCCGTCTTAGCTTTCTTTCTACCGTACTTTTTAATGAAGTTACACTCTTTGCATTTCACCGGTTCTTCCTTCTTCGAAGGGTAACAGGGTCTTCGAGGCTCTTGTTCACATCCTGCACGTACAAGTGTTTTCTGAATCGCGGTCGACTGAAGCTCTGTCGAACTGCATCGTATTTTTACGAAGCTGTTCAACTCCTCGACACAAACAGTTACGATCTTTACCGGTCTTCACGTCATTCGGGGGTCGACAGGATTTCGAATAACTCTGAGCTGGACACGCTTTCTGACATTGTTTGTTGAACTGGATCAATGCCGAGCGAGAGAATGGAAGAGTTGTCAGTCTGAACTACAAAATTATGTCACGCTCTTTATGCACCGAAGAAAGAATTAAATAGTGTTTCGTTACAAACTCTCAAAATCATTTGCGCCATGCACAGCAAGCCCCGCTTCATATGAAATTTTGAATTCGAGAGAGAACGGACACGATAATTTTATACGTCGGAGGTTCAATCGACCAAAGAAAGGCCAAAAATGGACTGGTTTTCAATTTTTTTCCTTGACATTTCATTCGTGATCTCCCCCCTACGCCCCCCGTTACATGCGACAAATAATTATGGCACTCCGGGCGAGAAGATGATATGCGACGGAGATACGTGTCCCGGGAAGTACGTGGATGAGAAAATTTACGAATACGACGTTTACGACATCGACGAGGATGAATTCATAAAAGATCTACGTCACAAGAAGTGCAAAATAATTCAGTTAGTTCGCCGACAAATCCAAAATCTTCACGATGCTCAAGTAACCATCCCAAAAGTTCAACGCGCGTTAATTTTTAATCGAGAGCTTTTGCGCTCGTGTATCGAAGGGGTGACGATGTAAATTTTTGTTCCCAGTACAACTTACCCACACAGACGGACGAATGGCAGAGCGTGTACGCGCATCCGGAACAACTGCACTTGACCGGGGACACGATCGAAGCATCGCTCCCGTTGCGGCGTGATCTACATCCGAGGAATACGATGTACACCGGACAGGAATGGTGTGTTCATGCGTTGAGAAGAATTCGAAAGAGAATTTACATAGTAGTAGCGGTCACCGGGGTCATCGCGCTGTTAGCATCCCTCTACGGCATTTATTTCCGCGCGTATCTCTGCACCACTGGTGGTAAATCGTGCCTCACGTCTGTTCGATACACCCATGCGAAGCACGCATTGTTTTAAACACGACGGGCAGCGGAACTCAAAAGAGAAACAAAAACGAATCCCTGCGACTGAGTATGGACGATCGAGAATGAGTAAGGCCGTCTAAGACTTGACACAAAATATATTAAACTTGGAATAATACACCGTGTGTAGCGTTTAGTTAGTATGCAACTAGTCTTGACGATTTCTAGATTGTTTTCAGTTCCGTAGATTTTTCTGGTTTCAACGACGAGACATTCGACATTTGCAAGCTGTGTAGTACGTCGTACGTTTCGGCGATGCGCCGTCCCTCGCTGTTTCGTGCAGACACGCGTCGACCCTGGTGGAGACCAGTCGCGGTCACCGGCACCGTCGTCACGATTCTATGGTACGATTCCTCCTCGTGTTCTCGTCTTGTTCGTAGACTTTGAAACGTGTCGGTCCACTTGATATGTTTCGCTTGTTCGTCCTCCCTTCGCGTTCTTTACACACAACTTTCTGGACCGGGTATAGAGTTGGCGATGATGATCTCTTTCATTAAGTTACGGTCAGCTTTAAAGCTAATAGGTTCCCAAGACTTGGTGGAAAATGGATTTAACTGTAACAAGGTTGCGCTCTTGAAAAACTCTTCTCTCTTCCCCGTTAATACGTACGTAATACGCTACTCACGCTGCATCTGTTGCTTTGGAGTCCTTGTTTGTGAACGTCGTACGGTGCAAACAGCGTGTCTGGTCGTACGGGTAAAAATAGTTGGGGTTCTCGCTTCATCTTCTCCTGATCTGCAATCAAACGATCGAACTTTCTTCCCCTGTCCGACACCGAAAGCGAGAACGAGAAGTCCTTACCTTGCGGCGATTGTATGATGTCCGGTTGATTGTTGAGCGCGTAATCTGCGACCTGTTTCAACGTGTACTCGACGAAATAAGTGTGATCCCCGTGCGTGACGTCGAGCATCGAATTACTCCTTGAATCCGGAGGAGTGATTATCGGTTGTTTCATATAAGGCTCGATGTGAACTGGAGACGTGGTTCCTCTGCGTCGGTACATCATCAACATCACCGAGAGAACGGTAACTCCGAACGCCATTAGACACCCGATGAGAAGCAGAACAAGTGGGAGCATGCTCACTCCGCTATCTGAGTCAACGAACGATCGACGATGATCAACGACGTGATTTTCTCGCTTTTTAATCGTGTCCCGTACCTGTACGCTTCTCAGAGTCTCTCAGCATGATATCCTCCAGTAGACTCACTTCGCTCCTTCCTTTCGCGTTCACGGCGTAGGTGACCAGATAGAAATGCGTCGCTGGAAGCAGATCGGAGACGGCGATCCTAAATATCGGCAGGTCCGCCGACACGCTGGACGCGTTCACCCTCAAGTTGCCAGTGAGAACCTCGTACGCCTCTAAACGAAACTCTTGCCTCAATCCGCCGTCGTATCCCGGGACGCATTCTACTTCCAGGATCTCGGAACTTTGATTCAGGGACAACTTTATCGTACAGTTGTTCAGGGGATTCGGCTTCACTGGAAGATCGACCCTCGTTAGGGTCAAGCCCTTCTCCCTCTCCTCGCTTACCGTTTCACAATTTCGAATTACCTGCAGGAATGATCTGATAGACGCAAGGCGCTTCTTGTTTTCCTATCGCGTTTCTTCCCCAACAAGTCAAAGCTCCGTAGTCTCTCTCGGAAACCGGCGTGTAGACCAATTCGCTCGTCGTCCCGTTGTTACCATCGAATTTCGCCGGGGCTACTTCGAAGTTCTCGCCACTGTTGTTGATCTCCCAAACGAATTCTACCTCGTTCGGATCGGCGTCCACCTCGCAGCGTACCTTCACCGATTCCTCCAGCGATGCTCCGATTATCGACACGTCTTTCGCTTTGCAGACCGGTGCAACTGAACGTTCGGACACGTGAATCATTCGGCAACCGCTATTACGACCCTCGTGACATAGTAGTTGCATACTTACATTGGACTCGTAACGTGACCATGGGACTGGTGGTCTCCCCACGATCATTGCTGGCGAGACACGTGTAGTTGCCAGCATTGTCTCGACCTATTTTCTGCAGCACCAGACTTTGGGTGCTCATGATTATACCAGCCGAATAGTTTTGCGTCAACACTGCGTCCTATAATTAACGATTCTAACGTGGTCTAACGAAACGTACACTAGCGAACAGACATGATAATAATATTGTTACTCACGTTGTGCCTCCACGTGATTTTATGATGCTCCGGGTTGGCCCAAACTTTGCACTCGAAGTAAACGTCATCGCCTTCTTTTATTTTCTCTGCGTTCAGAGTGCTGCCCAAGTGTAATTGTACTTTAGGTGGAACTACGGAACGGAGTATTCAAGTACCATCATCATCATTATAATCATCATCATTATTATTATCTGAACATTGTAATAAGAATCTCGACGTTCCGCGTACTCACAAACTACGTTCAGTTGAAAGAAGTCTTCTAGAAACGCGTCTGGCAGTGCTGGATTCTCCCCTCGACATTTCAGGATTTTTCCGTGGTCATCGGCGACGGGTGAAAATATTAACGTGCTCAAGACCACCGAGTCGTTCCCAGCGTCGAGCACCTAGGTTACACAGAAAATACCGATATCGTTAACAATCCCCAACGCGGATTTAATCGCCGAACGCAATCAATATTCCACGTACTTTGCCACCGTCGTAAACAGCGTTTGCCTCCATCCAAGTGATCTTTGCCCGAGGATGCGATCCGGCTGTCTCGCACGCGATGGAGTAATCTTTCTCCGTCTCGAGAATCGCTGGTTTCGACAATATTTTCACCGACAGTGGCTTCACTGCAAAGATAAACCATCAACGCGTTTCCTAAACTCGGAAGGGACGCACTTTTCGACACTCACGGTAAACATCTAAGAGAATGGCTTTTTCTAACGGAGGTATGAGGTTCGTGTTCGATGCTCGACACTTGTAAGTCGTGTTACGATGTTCCCTTCTTAATTGAGGTACGGTCAGTTTGCTGATGACTATGTTCCTCCCAATATCCTCTTGTCTGCTGTCGACTTCCTTCTCGTTGACCAACCAACTGACCAGCGGCGTCGGTTTCCCTGTATTCGAATCCAAAATTTCAGACAGTCGAACGAGAGATCGGCTCGTCTTTTCGTTAAACGATACGCGCAGCAAAAGTTACCTCCCCTCACTTCGCAAGAAAGACCAAACTCGACCCCCACTTGGAACGGTCCTGCTGCGTTCTCCACTTCCACTCCGGAGCTATCGTAAATCAACAGCTGATGGGGTGGAACTGGCAACGATTTAGAAATAATTCGTTAGACAAGCCCGTGAGACGCCCGTTTATCGTTCTTATAATTATTACCGATTACGGTGAGGTTCACTTGAAAGTTTCTCGTGGGCGAATTTTTGAAGTCTACTCTACATCGGTAGATCCCTTCGTCGTCCAGTTGAACCGCTTCTAGCGAGAGGGTCGCCGGTTTCGTGACGGTCACGAAGTAAGCTCGCGGCCCGACCACGGTGCTATCCGACCAGTTCAGGGCTTTGTTAAACGCTCTTCCTCGCACATCGAAACTGCAATAAACATTCGAACTTGGAATCTCTCGTATTGTTTGTGACGAGACCGTTGGTCGGACGTAAACGATACCTGTAGATCGGTTTCACGGCGTCGTCGCGGAACCAGAGCACCATGTAAACGCGATCCTCGCGCGTGGACGGTTCAATGTCACAAGGCAATCTTGCGGTGCGTCCAAGAACGGCGCTGACTTCAAAAGTCGCAACTAAAAAACGATACAAAATCAGTGTGTATGTAGGATCGAATTTTCTATCTTCGATTATCGGTACACAGATACAGGTACCGACACCGAGGAGAGATCACTGAAGAGTGATAGCCTCGTGGGACTTGACGTCGCGCGGGAAAGTCGACAATTTTGTACACCCTTTAGAACGTACTGCCACCGAAACGAGAAGTAGTATTCGAGACAGAAGAAAATTGCATACGACTTCTTTTGCAGGCAATAACGTTACCCGCGACATTTCTTCCAAGCGTTTCTCGAAGTTTTGAGAAAAAGAATTTGTATTTCTCCGAGACTTTGCCGAGGGCTGTGCCAACGTTTACACGGGCACTGCCACTTTTTAGTAATGTCTCCCCGTACTGGTACCGATCGATCGTTCGACGAGGAATCTAAATCGAGACATTCAAATTCCACTGAAACGTTTCATGCATACTGTTGTTCTCGTCAAAGTGCGACCCTCGAGCTTCCTCGGACTTGCTCTTTGAAAAGTAAACACGATTTTCTGCTACGCGTCGAGAAATATCGTCGTACAACGATTAAGTAAAACGCACCCAGATCGTCGTCCTTATCCCAGTTACCGGTGGCGTTCACGTAGACGACCACGGCGAGTATATAGCCGCTGATGAAGAGCTTGATCGCGAGCTCGACGAGCGCCCCTATCGCCATCCGAATGGGGATCGGTCTGAGGGGTGAACACGGTACATTCATACACGTCCTTTGCATAATGTCGCCGCGTGCCGGCCTGTCCCGTGATCCGTCTCCTTTATTATCATTCCACGTCGAGAGGTAGCGGACGGTCTTCTCCCACCTTCCTCGATTCCGTCCTGAACTTCACGACGTATTCGTACCCTCGGCGGCGGCGGCGGCGGCGGCAGCGACGGTGGAACAGGACGCAGGACACGCTCACCGATTAGCTTCGTCGCCGCAGGAACATCTCGACCGAATTTCCCTCGATCGTTTTCTGGTTAATGCCTGCATCGAGGATCCAATCCAATCCGATCTAATCCTCAGCAGCGAATGAATCCGCGCTCGCTCGTTCTTTCACGTCGGACGGCTCCTGGTAATCATCGAACGCTCCGTTCCTTATCGGGTCGAAGCGGAACGCAGAACGGCTGCCTCGTGCTCGACTCGTTTCACTGGCATCGATTCAAGAGGCTGGAGAACGCGGCTGGAATCGAACCGCGATGCTCGCAGCTTTAGTAGGTCGTGTACAAACGTATTCAAAATTATTGTCGTTTCACGAACCGAGGGGAGAGTACCGGTGGTTCTATCGGTCCGTCGTAACGCGAGGTTCGACAATGGCGAGAATGGAAGACGAGGACTGCCTTCGACACCCGTATCGCGCGCCTCGTGCACCTCGACACACGTATACCTCACGGGATATGTCGCGACGGAAATTTCACACTGCGTTGCGAAGGAACTCGCGTACTCGCTCTTCCTTCGTATCGTCCTCCGGAGAACGGAGCTACGACAGCATCCGTTTCCTGAATTATATAGGAACCACGGCCGAGGGAAACGTTCACCAAGATCACCACCGGTCACCGCGTTCACCCGAGCACACCGTTCCTCCGCTCCCGTGCGAGTTTCTCCAGCGGACCGATTCTGAAGGGACGCGAGTGGAACGCGAGGGCTCCTACCCTCTCTCTCTCTTGCCCGACGTACGGAGGGTTGCTGCTCTCCAACGAACGGAAAGGACGATAAGACGGAGAGCGAGCGAACGAGCAGAAGAGCGAGAAAGGGTGGAGAGAGAGAGAGAGAGAGAGAGAGAGAGGACAGCCGGCCAGCGGTGCTTCCTCGTAACCGCGTCGTTGCAATGGACACGCTTCGCAGGCGTCGCTAACCCGACGACGATGAGCGCCGATCGATTTTCGTAAAGTCAGTCTGATCTCGCTTCGTGTTTCGACGCTCTCGATTCCAGCACGATATATAGCCACCCACTCCCCACTCCCTTTTCTCTCTCTCTCTCTCTCTCTCTCTCTCTCTCGTCTGTACGCGTGCACATAGGCGCGCGCGCGCGCGCGCTACATAGCTCGTGAACAACGACGGACCTTTACGTCGTCGCGCCAACCCGGTATCGTAACTCGCAACCCCTTCTTTCTTCGCGGGGTGAGGACGCGAGCCAAGTCCGGGGGATGTTCATCGGGATTCGCGGTCGGTGTTCGACCGTTGCACGCGGTCAGATTCCATCGCTACCATTCTTACGACGGTCCTCTTTCGTTCGATGGCTAGGCTTGCGAACAACGACAGTAAACAGGTTCTTCCTGAAATAGATGAGGAATGAGCTGTTTTGGTTCTGATTTCGAGATATGCACTCTACCAGAGTAGAGCAGATAAGATTTCGTACTGATCTGAGGAACGAGTAGATTAATGGATACTGTTTCTGAATGACTTAACTTTGTTTTATGGCCTACGCATCGGTCTGATGAACGGTCGATGGAAGGAGTGTACAGGAGTAGTTGATGGAAAAGTCGAGGTAACTGTATTTAACAATGTCCAGTAAATGGACGTATTGCATTAATCAGGTATGCAACTGGAGTCGTGGATCTGTTTACCTTTTACAAAAGTTCGCGCGAGGTCCTGTTCCTCGTGCAACGCCGACTCTCTGGAATATAAAACAAACCGTAAGCAGGGAACGAGCGTTCACGCTCGTTCGAGGTTCCTCCCCCGGACAGTCGAAGTGAGAAACTCTCTCCTGTTAATAATGATATTATATTTGAAATAGTAATGTTTACAACATACAATTGCGATGTTACTACAGATTTTTTTGTCATTTTCTTTTTCTTCGTTTAAGATAATTGTTAATGCTCTTGCACGAAAGAAAATAATAGTAAACGGACGAAAAGAAAGAAACGTATAAACGGTCACATGCGTTTCACCTCGATTCTTTCATGGCCGTATTATGCGTTATACAGGTCTTCTCCGCGATCATCCTTTCTCTCCCTCTCTCGCGCTCGTACTCACTTTCTCTTTCTCTCTCTCCCTCGCACTCTGCTTCTCTTCTCTCACCTCTAATTCATTCTCTCGTTTCGGAGAACGCATGGATCTTGCGAGCCGATTCTGTGTCTAATCGCACGTACCTAATTTCTCAAAAAATAAACGACGAAAGTGTGCATACAGTAAACATCGGGCATCCGGTACCAGTTTCCTTTCTTTCTTTCTTTCTTTCTTTCTTTCTTTCCTTCCTTCTAATCCGTTCCTTTTACGAGTTTTTTTTTACGAAGAGGAGGCAATGCGGGCAATGGTAACCGAGGAAAATTAATCTCATTAATATATTGTCATATTGGTGTCTGTTCTCTTCTCATGCTCTAACACCGTTCTCCAATAAAAATGGGCGAAACTGGCCCATCGAAAAATCTCGGGTCACACGGATTACGCAACTCTATTTCTCTCGTTTCCTCTCGTTCGCTCTCGTTCCGCTGTTCTTTCTTCAAACTAAACTCTTCTCTCTCTCTCTCTCTCTCTCTCTCTCTCTCTCTCTCTCTCTCTCTCTCTCTCTCACGCGCGTTTTTAGCTGATTGCTGGCTGCTGCTTTGCACTCGTTCGCCTTAACAATAAGCAATAAGAACGCGACTTATCCGGTAGGTAGTCGTCGAACGGCACACGTTCGACCTGCTTCTCCTCTCCTCCCGTTTCTTCCCTTCTGCTTTTTTCTTTTCTTCGTATCTTTGCACGTACACGTTTCTTTTTTTTCGATTTCTCGTTTTCCCTCGTTCCTAGCAACGAGCAGTCTCACTCTCGCTGTGTTAAACGTACTTGTGACCTATGGACTATGGCACTTGGTGCAACTAGTTCGGATTTATCGGATACTGCTTACACGTGTAAAGTACTTATAATTATTGTTTATCGTTATCGTTAGTTATTTATGTATATATATATATACTTGTTTTTACACACATATATATATGTATATGACACATGGTAATTCGTGCGTTTCATTATGATACAAGCGTGCGCGAGGCGATACAGTCAATTTACTTCTTGCGCCGAGGCTGGTTTCCGAGCTTGCAGTACGACAAAGTTTTTAGCCAGACAACGTCCGTACCGCGTACTCTAATGAAATCTTCCAGGAAACTCGTTTCGTTACTGCGTAATAGCGCGTCCGTTATGAAATCGTCGAGACAGCTCGGAGGAGACTCGTTGAAAAAATGTATCGCGATGTATAAGAAATGGACGAGAAAAGGAAAGAAAGAAAGTCGTAAAAGATGAAGTTGGCTACATCGCCTCGGATAAGAACGTTCATCGAATCCGATTATCTTAATATCCTGTATATCGACTTACGGGCTAGGAGGCTCTATTGTACAATTGAATAATACAGTATATGTCGTCGCCGCTCGAACGTTGCAGAACATGGAGAAAGATCGTAGCCGATTCTTTTCTCTTGTTCGTCTATATCTGAGAAAAAGAAATTGATCGTGCGTGCACTGTCTTCGCCTCTCCTCATGTGTTTCATTTAAAAAAGAATGACTCTCCTCTCTTTGTATATAGGCCATTGTCTCGTTCCTCTTTAAACGATTACACTTTTAGTTTTTATTATCCGCTGGAAACGCGCGGCTCTTTCAATTCCTATACAGATCTCTCCCGCGCTAACATCCGCCTGTCCTACGAACAACGATAATGTTATTTACTGTTAGCACCAGTACGTTTTGTCAACTGGATCGCACTGTTCGAAACGATAAACGAACGGTCGAGCGTTCGACAGCTTCGCGTACCTTCTCGCTTGCGACACGAGATTAATAAATATCGAATCGAGTTCAGTCGCATCCCTCGACCATTGCGACGAAGCGATTCGTATCGTATGTTCTTTCACGACCTAGCGTGTTACGTGAAAAAAATTAGTTCGACTTGTTCGTCCATATAAAAAAGTCTCGTCGAACGTTCAATCCTCTCGTTGATAGATCAGTGCTCGGTGCGTGTCGTTCATAAATCAGTACGCGGTGTTCAAACCTGCCGCTTTCGCCTATTTAAAGCGTGGAAATCTTGCTTAGTCATCTAAGGAACGACGAATCGTTCCAACTCCGTCCGCCAAATCCTACTTACAGTTAGAAAAAGTATCTCTAAGGAGCAAAGTTCTTCGCTTCCCGGCTCATGTTACCCACGACGTTCTACCATTGTTAGAATTCTTCTTATTGTTACTACTATTATTCATCGTTTACCTCGAACATACGCGATATTCGACGCGAGCGTGTATTTACAATTGAACTTATTGTACATTTTCACGGTCCTCGTGAAAAATAGATGTTCTCTTCCCTTCTCTTTTCCTACGATCTACCGTAGCTGCACGCCACAACTTTCTCCCCTCCCTCGACGGTTTATCACACAAATATTTTGCTATCACGTACTTTCTTTAGAAACAATTCGACACATTTGGCCGCGGAACTGATCAAAACAATGTCCAGACAGGAAATAGTTGTGCCGTAAGCCATCCATTTTCCCTCGCTGCGTTCTTCCCTCTTTCGACGCGAGTCGTCAGACGGATTCTCTCGCGCGTAAGACACTATCGTTATGATATACCAGTTACAATACGAATCTAATATAATGTGTAACGATGAACAACGAACGTGTTCATCGAGAATCAAGGAATATACAAGTTCGTTCGGTTCGGAAGCACTGAACCACATCTTATGCATCGATCGGTCACGGCGACCGTTGCAGCGTAGACCCGAGAATTACAAAAGCGATCAACTTATCGATTAGTATTTCACTTCCTCACTTATGTATATTGTACTATATGAAAATACATACGTACGATGTAAGGCTGTGCTCGATGCGTTTCACCGTTTCGCGTGTGAATGTCGCGAATGAATCCCGCCGCCCGCGTTCCTCGTGCCTCTTAGCTTCCTCCATCGGTTCCAACGTGCCACCCGATCAACGCTAACTAATCGTCGGTGACAATGCTCCATCTAAAGCCGTTTGCGCTCCTCACTATCTAGTCCCTAAATCTGTTTCACAGGGTTCGTAGGATCGTAAAAATATATTCCATCTTCTCAATGTGGATAATTCTATCGGTATCAGTGAATGAAAGAGAACAGGGATACGACGAACCCGACGGAGGCTTAACGACGTATGTACACATCTGCGTATTTCATCGAGAGTTTTATGCGTGGTATAATATCGTTATTTGAGCTGCGCGAACAATTCGCCCCGGCGAACTCTCCAACTACCGATTACACGTGTGTTATGTACTTGCTAAAAATGTATCAGTAGTAATGCCCAGTACAAATTCTCATTGACGCTTGAAACAATATTTTACGACGGTTTTCAGATTGGTGTCTGAACGCCGAACGAGATCGTCCATCGCTTCGAAACAATTCTAGAATTCAATTGAACGACGTCGGAAAATTGTACTCGCTCCTCGAAGAACTGTCCCGGGCATTTAAGGATGTATTGGCTATACAGTCAATCCCAAAAGTTTATG
>NW_017179316.1:745046-747831 GCF_001652005.2 Ceratina calcarata
ATTTTTCTCTTAGAAAACGTCAGTGCCCACAATTTCTATATAAAAATTTTTCGCCGTCGTCAATAATTGATTGGATATTTCCTTCTATACTTTTTAGCACGTAGCTATTTATTATTAGCATTATTCTTCCGACGTCTGATTTCTTTTTAATTATAGAAAATGCGTTTCTCTAAGGTACATAAACTTTTGGGATTGACTGTATAGCCAATACATCCTTAACACAAAACGTACGTAAACGTACATATTATTATCAGAGGGTTCCGACGCTCCCTTCTCTGTTAGTCGTATGTTTCATTAAGGCCATGGCATCTGTGTGGATCTTTCACGTTACGTGAAAGTTTCGGAACTATTTTCAGATGATCGTTCGTCTCGCAAACTGTGCTCGGCTGTCTGTTACTCTGTCGCTCGCATACTTATCAATTGTATTAATAGTCTTAAACGCAACCTCGTTCCGTGGACAATCATACCATTTACGCAGTCGTATACCTACACAGCGCGGACAATACATAATTTCGTTTTTGCATCTCGCCAGTCGGTACTCAAAGAAGTTGCCTCATTGATTTTCGATCGGATCGTCGTCATTTTCTACACGATACTGCGACCGATCGCAACGAAGGAAATTAATGAAGAAAAATCAACGATATCGATGGCAACAAGGATACACTAAAAAAATAAAATAAAAATTACAATTGATAATAATATATNATATATATATATATATATATATATAAAATCGTATTTATATATAATAATAGGCAAATTAATATTTATATATACAGAATACATTGTGGTATATTTTTTTACGGGATCTTGCTTGCATCTTCGTTCTCTTCTCACGCTCTCTTATACTCTATCTCCGCTTTTGCACACAGTTTCGTTTTATTTGTATCTCTATCTATAGCATCCTCTCCCTCGCACTACCGCAAAAACGAAACCGAGAGAACTATGGCAACTAACGTAATTAATGGCAAGTTTTTTTGCTGTTCGAAAGATTGGAGTAACACGCTTCGGTGGACAGTGACGTACGGAATGAAACGACGAGAGAAAGAGGCGTTGCGAAATAATACAAAAAGGAAAGCAGAACAAAGTCGAAAAGACGGAGACGACGAAAGAGAAGATTCGATAAATAAGATGCGGTTAACGTAGGACTTAATTAAGAATGAAATAAAATACTTTACACTGGCGATAGTTCCGCGGAAACGGTAAACGAGCCTGGACCGGAGATCTACAGTAATAATGAACGAAGCGAAGATGATTTAAAAGAGATAAAGAAGGTCGCGGATTCGATCAGAGAATGAAACTTAGTTTTTTGTAAGCAGCATGCGACGACTTCCACGATCAGCTGTTCCTTTCCGCGGAGATTCTTCTCTGGTTTTGCCGTGACCAAGAAAGCCACGCGAAGAATTTCATTCACCCAAAACGCTTCGTGTACATGTGCATTCGATCAACATTAATTTCTTTTCTATCATAACTCCTTGTTTCATTTCTATATGCCAAAGTTTCACGGTATATACTTCAACACCTTTTCACCGGACACCGGGATTAATTACGTTCCTCCCCGGAACGGAAGTTTTTCTCTTTATACTCAGCGGAGTATCGATAATTTTCTTCTTCTTCATCACTGGGATTACAACGAATTCAAACATAACAAAGATTACTATTGCTGATCTCAAATCTTACATTCTAAAACACATCCAACAACGAGAAACAGAAGAAACATTTGAATCGTGCTGCAGCCGAGTAGCGAATCGTTCGACGAACCTTTCTCTCTCTCTCTCTCTCTCTCTCTCTCTCCGTCATTTCTATTCTATTTCACATTTATGCAGAGACACATTATGTAACGCCAGTTTCTCAGTCCTTTCCCGCCTCCTTTCATTCTCCTCGCTCTACTCTCCCGTTCAATTCGAGACGTGCGTTGTTAAATCTCGATGGAATCAGAGTCACTGAAAAAGAACAGTATCAAGAGCGTGTAACATGAACAGATCGAAGCGATTTTGACGCACAGAGATGCACTCGAAGAAACGGCTGCTGCGCAAAACAATGTTTACCATGAGAAAATCTTACAAATCAACGCGGTTTGAAACTGTTAGAAAATAGAAAAATCACAGAAAAAGACCCATTCTATTCGGGCTCGATCGAACGACGATTAGAAAAGATGGTACAGCTACGAGACATCGCGTTGAAAAAAAAGGGCACATAAAAAGGTCACCGGTTCTCCTCTCGCAAGTTTCATTCTTTTTCTCCTAAATACATAAACACATATTTAACATTTCGTAAACAATACTCGAGACAGTATCAAAAACGACCGACAAATAAATTTCAATCATCACAACGTAGAGAGCGCGCGCGCGTAGAAAATGATAACGTTCAAGTATAATTCTTTTTCCTTTACGTTTCTTCGACCTCCTTCTCCATAATTTCTTTTCTGTAGTTCTTCTATTCCAAGTTTCAAATTACAAGAAGGATCGATTCTCTTTCACGGACAATCGTTCCTTAAACAAAATCAACAGAACATAAAGTATCAGTCCAAAAAAAAAAAGAAAATTAAAAGTAAAACGTAAAAAGTCCGTCCTTCCAACTATGTTGCACGGATGAAAAATGCCTTTGACTGATCTTTAGACGGTTCTCAGTGCAAGTAACGTGTTAAACATTATATATAGTTACACTATGTATAATATGACACTGCGATGTATAATACTACGGACCTTGGGTCGGTATGTTCAAAGGCAATTCTCACGCACCATTATCCACTCTCTTTTCTACCAACGGTATTATAAAAAAAAAA
>NW_017179316.1:748006-769939 GCF_001652005.2 Ceratina calcarata
CACTACGTACACAATTAATGAATACAGACAGAGACTTGTAAAATTTCGTCGCATGAAACAAAATTTCACCGCAACGATCTCGAAACGTTTCGTCTACTTATTTCGTACTCGATCGTTTTGCATAAACGGATGTGTCGTGTAGTTTTGCGTCTAAAATTATCGCTAATAGGCGCTTTTTTCATCATTTTCTTTTTTTCTCAGCGTACAAGAGGTTTCGGCCCTTGAAATACAATTGTAACAATATGATTAGATCTTTACCACTAACATAATATTAAAAAATCGGATTACTTTAAAAATTCGAGATTACTTGATTTTTTTTAACTGTTCCTCGGACAGTACGTATCGCGTTTCTTTCTTCCTTCATCTTCCCTCGTTAACTTTCGTTTGTAATTCCGTTTCTCACCGATACACACCAACGTACGTCGCACGAACTCGTTTTTCAACCTTTTTCTTTCGTTTTATTCAGATTTTTACTTTGTTCATCTTACTATTATGCACTTCCCGCATAGGGCAACTCAGGGCCGTCACTATTCACAACGCGAACAGTAGAATCGAAGAATTGTACATGTGTATCACGACGTAAACTTACACAACGACGAAAGAAGAGGATTCTTAGGATTGTACACCACGTTTACCGCTTCCATTTTGATTATTCCAGTCGTGAATTTTACGTATCACATTTTTCAGACGTCCGTTCCCCAAGCGTATGCCACCGTGAATCATCGTTCTGCCTGGTCGTTCTCTTCGAAATTTGTACCGCCGCTTTCCAACGTCTCTGAATCGTTATTACTAAAATCATGGTCGTCGTCGACGTTGTTACATCCGATTGCTCGCCCAATCTCAGGCTCGACTCTATTCACCTACGATTCCCGACCATGTACGTTCAAATGCACAATATCCACTTCTTCATGCAGTCTGTCGCACGAGTCGTCGCACGAGTCGTCTCACGGGGCGAAGATCCTCTGGTAACGCGTCCATCGGTGTTGCTCCTGATTCTGTTTCTGTTTCGAGTAAACAATACAGTCGTTTCATTTAACATTAATGTCTGCTCGCGTTTATTAACGTAATACGATTATACACAATTTACATCCGCGGCACTGTGTTTCATCGTAAGTTTAAACGAATCGTCTCGACTCATCTCTTACCAATGCACCGTTGCATTGCACGAATTTCTTCGTCGTTCAAACCAGTACCCTCGGTAGAGCGTCACGATCGTTACGTGTCCTTGTTCCTTTCATTTACCAGATACACGCGCTTCTTGCTGACGCGTTACTCGCTCTTTCATACACGGATTCACTGCACTTTTCTTGTTTTTCGTATCAAGTTTTTTAAAGAAAAAAAAAAACAGTCTCGCGTTTGAACGTTCGTCGCGTGACGATTAACCGCGGTACTTCGTCCTACCTTCCCGTTTCGTCTCAATTACACTTTTTAACAAATGTAACGTTTTTTAATCAGTAGACTCGCTTACATAAGAAAAATTCATTGTCACTCGTTCTCATTGTTAATCGGCAGCTCTTTTCTTCTTTCTCGTTTCGTTGCGGAGTTCTTTATTGTACGAAATCGCTCCAACGAAGGGGAATTAAAAGAAGGCCACGAAAAAAAGGGAAGAAAACGATTCTCTGACGATTTTCCTGGCTCGCGATAAAATAATTATTATGTTACAAATTCGAATCCACGTTTTGGCAATTGTCAATACCTAATCGAACACGAACTCCCGTTCACATTAATACATATGTACGTCGAAATTGAGTACTGATTATTTAATAAAAAATATACTATCTCTCGTTTTATGTATATATATATATATGTGTGTGTGTGTGTATATATATATATATATATATATGTATATATAAAATAATGACGATGAAGATGATGACGAACGAAACGAGGGTAACGCGAGTCCCTCGCGAACTCGCGAACTTACCATTACAATATAATGGAAATAGTATAATTCGAATTACCGATGAAATACGAGGTGACAATGGCAATGACAATGACGACGACGACGACGATGAGAATAATTATAATAATAATTAATAATAATTAATAATAGCGACGACAATGAAATTATTGTTAATTGGAATATGTCAACAATAACGGTATCTTTACAAAATTAACAATCACAATGACGAGAAAACGAGTGTGCGCGATAATAAAGAACTCGGCAACAAATTACTCCGTGATTTTTGCATCGTATTGGACTTACAGGTTCGAAGTCGACTCGATCATTTTCTCTCTCTCGATCTTTCGTGTCTCTTTTAATTTTAATTTAAGTTAGTTCCTAGTTGACCATAAGAGTGTGCGATTCCATCGGCGCTGCACTGTCGTACAACGTGTCCGTATCTTGCGTCGGCTCGCCCTGAAGTTGACACTGATTACTCAACGTTCCAGCACCGCAGTCGCAGAAGAACCTGAAACACGGTAACCGCATAAGTTACATTTACAGGGTGGAATCGTCTCGCGTGTTTCTCGTTCCGTCAGCCACGCGTAACACCGTTCGCGATATTTACCGATCGTGTCTAATGAATTCTACATCGTGACCAGCATGACAGGTTTTTATGCAGTTCACGCAAATCGCGTTACGGTCCGTCGTATTGCATGTCTGGCAGCGGTAGAAATCGTGCATTGGGAAAGAGGTGTACGACGAAATTTTGTATAAACATTGGCCGTTCCCAACCGCTTTCTCCACTGCATCTTGGTTATTAAATATTTTATTGCCTGAAACAATCACAACGAGAGGAGGATCAATCGTGCGTCCCGGCTCGTAGCCGGCGTGTATCGTCGGTTTCAACGAGATGTCTAATGACCTCTAGTCGTAGGTTGTACTCCGCTCGCTAAGCAGAGACCGCCGAATCTATTATTGAAAATTTGATTGAACTCGAGCGTGGCGGTCGCGTTGTTCGTTATCTCGACGCCAGCTGCCAATCCGTCGAAGATCCGGTTTCTCCTCAAGACAGGATGAGATTGGGTAGAAATGAGCACTCCTGCTTGAGCGTTACGAAATATATCGTTCTCTTCCAGGACGCCTGCGGAACAGCAAAACGAAACGATCGTTCCTCGAATCAGAAGAATTGTCGCAGTCGAGACCAGTGCTCACCTTTGCCACCGTTAAATATACAAATTCCACCGTCCCGTCCGTCGAATATCTTGTTCCTCTTCAACGTGGGATTACTATCCGTCTTTATCCAAACTCCTGCCATCGCATTATCAAAAATTTCGTTCTGTTCGAGTAAACCTAATCCACTATTGTACACGAGAACGCCGCCGTTCTGTCCGCCCCATATCTTATTCCCACGTATTACCGGATTACTTCCGGTCCTAACGTCGTGACAAACGATGAACGCGTAAGATAGAAGATCAGAAAGAGAGAAGAGAGAGAGAGAGAGAGAGAGAGAGAGAGAGAGTGAGAGAGAGAAACAAATCGTGGTTACCTTATTTGTACGCCCGAATACAGATGATTGAAAATATCATTGTCTTCCAGTTTCCCGTGTCCATTGTCATAAAAATAAACTCCTACTTGCTTCCCGCTATGGATACGATTTCTTCTCAATACCGGTGTCGATCCTGTGGTTATCCAAACTCCTGCCAGAGTGTTCGCGTACACCTCGTTTTCCTCGATCAACCCTTGCCCCTTTTCGTGCACATATATACCACCGTGTTGGCCGTGATGTATCTTGTTGTGTCTGACGATAGGGTCCGAGTTCGTTCTGATCTGTATACCAGCCAGGGCGTTGCCGTAAATGTTGTTATGTTCGATCAAGCCTCGTCCCTCTCCGAATATGTACACCCCCCCTTGATGTCCATTATAAATTTCGTTTCTACGTATAGTCGGGTTCGAGTTGGAGGTGATCCAAACGCCAGCGAAATTATTCGAATGGATCTTATTGTCGATGAACTGACCCAAACCATTCTCGTGGACGTAAATCCCGCCCGTTTGCCCATGGTGTATCTCGCAGTGCACGACCGACGGATTAGCACCGGCTTTTACCTCGAAGCCTGCTATACGATTGTTATGAATGTCATTCGCCTCGAAATATCCGAGCCCGTTGTCGAACGTGAAGATCCCTACGTCCCTCCCATGATGAATGTGATTCCTTCGCATGATCGGGTTCGCGTAATTCTTCACCCATATTCCGGCTAACGCGTTTCTAGATATTTCGTTGTCCTCGTAGGTTCCCTGCGCATAATCGGTAACGTAAAGTCCAACGTTCTCGCAGTCCGATATGTCGCAGTTCTTCACCACAGGATTCGCACCGACTCCCGACACGCAAACAGCTGCTCCAACTATCACGAGTTTCGAGGATGAACGATCAATATAGCTAGGATCGACTTAACGATTAATGAAATTACTCTGTCTAGTGGCTTACCAACGCTCGAACTCCTGATGATACAATGATCGACCGTGGGACTGCAATTTTCGCCGACTTCCAAACAATAATGCTTATGATGCGGCACGGTGCTGGTAACGTCCGGGGTGAACTTTAACGTGAGATGGCCGGCGTAGGCCCGCTTCGCTCCTTCTACGAACATAACCGTAGATTCACTTTCTCGTTCCAATATAACAGACTCCGCTACGTTCCCGGGTGCCGCTCCGATCAATGCGACGTCGCTGTCGATCACGAGAAATTCGCCCCTGTAGATGCCAGCGTGTAAGAAGACTAAGTGTTGCGGCATCTCTTCCGTCGTTTGAGAATTATTCCCGCAACAATTCCCCTGACCGGACGAACTCGAGCTGTTGTTCGTCGACGAGGAACTGCCATTGCTCCTGTACTCGTCCACGTAGTCTAACGCTCCTTGAACCGTGTTGAAGTATGGCAAATTCCGACCCTTGAACTTCAAATCCTGAAATCCTGGCCTAACGTGCACGCCCCTATACAATTGTCTAAAACTTTCTTTCCACGGATTCGGGTAGTCCGACTCGTCTGGTGATACAAATTCAAATTTACAGGGCGCAGGATTGAACAGCGGCAAGTCGTATTCGTACACCTGCTGGTACAGGGACTTCCACAGTTCGGTGTCGTTCGCGATCGTCTGGAAACGTTTGCAAACCTGCGAGACTCTGCACAGATCCTGTTCCATCAGATAATTAAATATCGTGAGCAGCACTTCGTCCGGTAGCTCGTACTGGAGATAATGCGCCGCCGTGTTCGTGTTCGTACCTAGGGGAAGCGACAAAATAATTTCAAGCGTTCGAGACTAAACGTCTATGCCTACAAACGAATAATACCATCCGTGGACAAGGAGCACGTCCGCCTAGGTCGTTTTCTCGCTGGTAACGAAGATGAACCGAGCGTGGCTCCTATACTGCTACCACCGGAGGGAGGTAGAGCAGAACTGGTGCCAGGCGCGGGATCCGGATGAGGTGGACTTTTACGTCTTAAATCGTACGGGGACGAATGTGAATGCGACGGGGACGGCGACGGTGCAGCAACGCCGGATACGCTAGGTGATGATCCTCTTCCACCGCTTGCACCCCCGCCTCCACCTCCTCCGCCGCCGACTCCACCACCAGGAGGTATCTGATTCGATGCTGAACATGGCAAGTCGCATGGCTCGGCTGAAAAACATGAGCGATCTTGTGTAGCCGTTCGTCGGGCTCGACTCATCGTCAATTGGTACGCGTTGAGTAGTTATACGTCAGTGTTTAAATGTTACAGTAAACCGTAGAACGATGCAGAAGATGAGCGTCATCGGACCGAGAAGGTACGAAAGGTACAGAAGGTTCGTCGAAGAGATACTGTTTCAGAATTCAGAACGTACATTTGACGCGCGTACACAGCCAATTATGAGAGCAGATGCACGGGCAAAAGTATAATTTACAGTGTTTTCGCGACAATAGGAAATGCACCATAAACGATACAGTGTTCGCGCACAGAAAGCGTTCTGAAAAAGTAGAACATCGGGCTGATTTGACAGAAACTTGATGGCCAAATGCGGTGTCACGTCGAAAAGGAGGAGGGTCGACCTTTTGCCTCGAAATTACGCGAGCGTCAGTCGTAAATAAATTTCGTACAGTCGAACGTCTAATAAATCGGAATTACAAAAAAGGGGGGTGGGGTGAAGCGTAGACTTTGAGCCGACGTTCCAAAATAAAAATTGACGATCGCGACTCGTGCGGAACATCGTGATCGACGTATTCGAAGAGAGGCCGGGACAAGACCGACGTTGTGCGTACGTCGATCTCGGTAAACGTCACCGAGGAGATCTGCGTTTTTCGGCCATCCCGAGCGTAAGCGCGATCGTGTGCGAGAAGACGTGGGCAGTAAAGACCGTAGTAGCAGTTCGTCCCGATCGTGGAGAACGAGGACGTACGATCAACGAAAGGGACGTGGATCGAACGGATGTCGTGCCGCGGATCGGTACGACGATCGACACATCCGGGAACGTCGAAGTGGGTGAAGGCAAAGAAGAGAGTAGAGACAGGTGAGCAGCGAACCGAGGTCCGGATGCAGGGCTCTTACCCGAGGTGGTTCTCGAAGGCAGGGGGATCCTGTTCGCACCTTTTCTTCGGGATCTCCGCACGTAATTGCGCGACGATGTGAACGACGCACTTGGCATTTTTCTCGTGTTCCCCGACAAAATTATGCGAGAAACGGTGAAACAACTAAACACTAAACAATGGCGACACTTCCACCGAGCCCAGCGGCCATCTTCTCATTGACGATAGGACTGCCGACTGCCGACACTGGTGCCAGACCGCCAATCGGATGAATTTCTGCTGTTCCCCCTCCCGCCCCTCGCCGGCCGCGCTCCTTCCTTCCTACGCGATCTTTCTCTCTCGCGTTCTATCCCTCACCTTACCGATTCCCTCTTCTGCGATGGATCGCGACACGAGCAACCAACATCAGTATGGAGTTATGGAGACCGTCGACCGAAATACTGATTTCTCCTGCACAACCACCGCGATCCTATCATGTTTCGTTCTGTCGGTGATGTACGTCGCGAGTCTCTATGTATGGGGGTTACCGTACAATAGGTACGTATATGCCGATTAACAGTAACGATAAACGTCAGCTCTTTGAATGTTCATTTTGTATGCGACTATGTAGATCTAGCCTGTCACTCCTCTCGGTCGTTTAACAGTGAACAACCACAGGATACCACGAATAAAGTGTAACTGTATTCACGTCGACCGAGAACGTGAACGTCTACTCTTTGATTCTCTCCCATTCACGCAGTCGCTTTTCTGGACAAGAATCGAATACCCAGCGCCCCTATTGGCCAATTCTTTCACTTCGATTTCTTTCGTAATTTTCGCGCTGCTCCAAACCGATCGAAAACCGAATTCATTCCGACGATCGTTTCGTACTCTGGCAAACCTGTTCAACGGCTTCTGCTCTCGCTCCATTCTAAGTATTCTTTTGGAAATCGTTTTTCCGGTAAAACGTTTCGCAGAACCGAAGGACCCACCGTCGATCAAACCACTAATCAAGTCTGTTTCTTTTCCAGTAATCATCCAACCGTAATTAAACAAAGATTTTTTAGCGTTTTTATCATGTCACTTATATCTCCCGCGTTCGTCTACTTTAGAATCAATGACAAAACATTTCAGAAGGTAAGTCTACTGTTATGTGTTCGTCAGTCTTGTTATAACTTTTTATTCTACTTCCAGGCGACAATGTGGGAGTTACTGGGTCTCAGGTGGCCCGGCTTGTTTCAAGCAATCGTGATACCATTGTTATTGACAATGATACTATTCCTAGGGCCAATATGTATGCAAGGTTTCAATGGATTTTTTAGATTGTACGCTGGTCAGTGCTCGAAACCGATTGATGTTCGCCATACTGCCATGTAAGATCAATCGTCCAAGTACACGTTCCATCCCTTTCTTTTCAGTACCCATGTACTGGCTCGGGAACATGAGGACGATAATATGGTGGAGAAACGTGGTGGTCGCTCCTTTGGCCGAGGAGTGGACGTTCAGAGCATGTATGTTACCATTGCTACTGCAATGTTTCACGCCGACCACTGCTATATTTACGTGCCCTTTATTTTTTGGGTTCGCCCATTTTCATCACCTGGTAGACAGAATGAGAACAGGCATGAATCTGAAACACGCGATACTCCTGTCTTGTGAGTATCTCGTCATCTTATTTTTATTCATACTCCGTACAAACCCTATCTTCGAATTGTGTTCTGAATTTAGGTTTTCAGTGTGCATTTACAACGTTGTTCGGGGCATACGCTGTGTTCCTCTTTATTAAGACAGGTACAGACAGGTCATCATTCATCTCGCGACGAGTGTCGACGACTCGTGTATCATTAAACGATAAACTCGTTTCCAGGGCACTTCGCAGCGGTGTTCGTGGTACACTCTTTCTGTAACTGCATGGGATGCCCCGATTTATCCGAGGTCGTCGCCGTTAAGGATCGTTTGAAAAGAGTCGGGCTACTTTCTTTGTTCATAATCGGATTAGTGGCTTGGTGCTTTTTATTAACACCGATGACGAATCCGAGACTGTTTCAATAATCAAAATAATTTATTCTGGCATGAGAGTTTTACGCAAACGTAACTTGTTTACAACGACGTTACTCACGTTACATGCAATTTTTATGAGAAGAGAGTCTAGCCCGATCTAACATTGCTTCGAGAATTCGTATCGCACAATATTTTTTAGAACGTGTTTATTACCGAACGGGGCGTTCCGGTTTCGAATCCCACATTTTTAGGAACCTACTTCGAAAGAGTCATTAAACATGTTCCATCGGGTGTGGGCACACGCATTTATGGCTACAATATCTCGAGTCCCCCGGCTGATCGATCGATTTGAAATTTACAGAGCGTCTTCGACACACGTTTCATTACCAGACGAACCAAAATCGTTAACGTCCGTCCATAAATGTACGTACGAGAACCTAAAGGAAAATGCTCAATAGCTCGTTTGAAAATGATTCCTAAGAATTGTTGTGAAAATATGGAATTAAAAAAATCGTCGTAGCCGCCTCTTGAAATTTCGAGGTCGACGAGACTGTTTCGCAAGATACGCGACGTATACATTATACGTGTAAGTACAACTTCGTCGAGAGATGAACGTATCTCGTGACTATTTCCTTGTGCCCGTACAATGCAAGATTTTTGAGTTTTAATTTGTGAATCGTCGTGTGTCGGGTAACGTTCGTGCAAACAAGTTACCACGGACAAGCCAGTCACACGACATAGGACTGTACGATACGAAATCACCGTAGTGCCTCTGTGATGTAATTAAGTTTACGCAGATATATGTAATCGTGAACATTAATATAAATTTAATCTAATCTAATGATAAATCTCTCCTTGAAACGAAGTCGTTTGGCCAGTGAAGTTGTATGGTCGAAAGGAACAGGCGTGACATCGTATATAATAAATATCGTGTTATCTCGTATGGATAGAAATCAATGGTAGGAGAACGTGTTCTGCAAACACTCCTCCGATACGACGTGCATACAAGCGTAAAAAATATTTTATTCTGAGATCACTCGATCATTTCTCGTTTACATATGCGTAACGATACCTAACGACACTTACACTTACTATTTATTTAAACAACAGAAATAACAAATAACAGTATTACAGTGTTTGCCATAAATGTATATAAACGTTCAACTACTTACGATTAGTAGAGTATAAGAGAGCGCAGAGGCGTACGTACGAGTTTAAAATCTGACGCGACGCTTCTATGCAAACGAAGGAAATCATTTCAAAACTGGTACTACATTGTATCCTGTGTATCTATCGTGAAACGAGTGTCGATCCTATGCAATTAATGCGTAAATTTGAATCGCACTTTGTTGTTGACAAAACAAGTTTCTCTCTGAGTATAAAAATTTGAACTGCTAAATAAAATATTTATACAAGTATTATACATTATTTTTTAGAACGTTAATTTATTCGACGAAGTTCAATATATATATATATATATATATATATACACACATGTGTATGTACTAAAAGAACGAAGTCTGTAACGTGAATTAATTCAGTCATTTTGTAACGCAGTAATTTGGAATGTACACAGTCACGAGACTCTTCGATTATTATTACTACTACTTCGAATAGAATGCAGTTTGCACGAGGTTACGTCGTTCACGTTAAGGACGATATAAAATCTAAAGCGATTTCGAGTGATGGAAACGAAGTGTGTGGAATAACGCTACTTGTTTCTAACACACTCGTTCGTAAGTACCTTACTGTCACGGTGCTTACAGGTTTCCCATTTATTATTTCGATCATTTTCACGTTGCATCACTCACGAGCAACACTGTTTTTCTCTTTTAAAGAGTAATTCAAGCTATAAGTAGTAACAAAATCATTACATCAGGAACTGTTAGGTCGTTTTCTTTTTGTCAGCGAACAAATATTTGAGAGTGTAAACGATCGTATAAAAACGGGACTTGGAAATTTTTACGGAATGCACCTCGTTCGTACCTTTACGTTTGGCTAGGTCCAGGTGCTGCGTCAGGATTTTGAGACTGATTGAGAAACAGCACGTTACTGGTCTTTATACTGGGACCTGCTGAGATCAGCGACGGGCACGGACTGATGCACGGCGTCGAGGAGTGGCTGTTACTTAAATCGCATTGGTCCAACAGTTTCCAAAGTTCTTCTGGAGTGGGTCCGCCAGGCAAATCTGTAATCGACGTACCCGGAATAACGATCGACGTTAACGTATCAATCGGATAAGAGTGGAACGATATTACTTTGTGTAGAAGACGGAGGAGGTTCTAAAGCCGTCGTCAGATCCCACATTTGTATGGTACCGTTAGAATGTCCGGTGAATATGAAACGCCTGGGCCTTGAACCCATACCCTCGCATTCGTGAACGTAGAACGAGCTGATGATACTACCGTCTACCGATTTAATCACGCAGACTCTCCTCCCGTTCGACGCTAAACGTACGAACAGTTGATCGGTCTCAGGCACAACTTTTTGAACGAAAACTTGCTCGTCGTCCTGTTCTCCAAACGGGCCTGGTTTTTAAAGAGGAGCGATCCAAATTATCTCCCGTACCACCGTTGGAACGGTGTATCCTCTACGTAAACGTACCAAAATCATTTCCAGCGTTGTAGCTGACGCAAGGTTCGATCGCCTCAAGAGATACGATTTTGAAACTAGCTTCGGGCGTCGATCCGGGTTGAGTGGAGATCATTCCACGGAATCTTGTCACCGCCCAACTTCTAACGTGATTGTATTCCGAGCAAACCGATACCAAGTATTTCTCTGATAACGTTACCTACAATGTAACATCGTACGAATCGTTTAATATTCATGATCTGACAACGACGGACGACCAACGTTTCACGTACTTTTGTCACGCTGCTCTGGTGCACGGTAAACGTTTGAAACAGCTGCGGGCCATGTCCCACGGTTTCAGGATGTTGCACTATGACCCGAACGCTGCCAGACTTTGTGCCGTACGCGATCTCGATCCAGTTACCACAGACGGCTATATAAAGAGAGATCATAAAGTTATCCTATACCTCACGCGTTTCGATACAAAACGAATCTTCCAATGTATTAGCTACATTATTCGACGTAAAGTGTGAATGGCATACGACATTGACATTTAGACGTATATCGAAGACTGTGGTAAGAGAAGAAGTCTTTTGTGTACGTGTATTTCTTGTTATTAATATGTTCCGTCGGTAAATGACCTATACAAACATTACATGCGTTTTAACGTTGCGACAGAGGACGACTATTCACAAAACGATGTTCAAAACGTGTTTGCACTATCGTAGCATACATTTTTCATATACTGTATATACATGTATATCTGATAAAAGTATTGTAAACGTGTTGTACGAAGTGCTAAATACGAAACTATTTACAACATTTTTAATGGACAAAATAAAGTTCATATGTGCACTTGGAGGTATATTCAACTATGCAAGCAGAGGTACGTGTCGTCCAGTCCCTTTCCTTCCCCTCCCAGATGTTTGTCATAAAATACGCCGCTACATCGTTCAACGAGTGATTATAAAACAAGAAACAAAAGAAAGTATTACAATCGGTACAACTGGATGCATAAGGGTAGCGGGGTTGCTGCGTATATTTAATGCGATCTGAAGCGAGAATAATTGTTACGAGCACTTTTCACGGTTCGGGTAGATCCTCGAGATATACCTCTCGTACGTACTTGGTATAAAACAAATAAAAGCTCCTTCAATACGTGTAAATTTAGGTATGACAAGTTTTAATTACGGAGTGTGTCGTCAAAAGTGATGTGTGCACACGGACTTGTCCACCGAATCGACGCAGAACGACATACTACACCTGGAGAGGAAGGGTGCGGTAATCGTCAGTATTAATAATAGTAATTCATAGTAATGCGTTATGTTCAATGCAAAATGCAGGAAAAACATGTCATTTCGAACGTGACTTTTGATCGTGAAAATATTGTAGAACATTGTAGTATCGACCCATACTTGCCTTGTGCTATTTATCCAGTTGTACGAAATCATGAGGCAAAGAATGTAATAATAAACTCTCATTAATACTATAATACAAAGATATTGTTCGACTTCACGATGGGAGAATTGAACGTTTAACTTTCGACACGCGTGACACTTATTATCTATCAAAAAAGAACTAATGATTTTCAGTAAAAGAAACGAAATTTATGATTGCAACTTTACTGTTAGCATGTCGACGAAACGAATATTGCATATTCGTCACCTAGAAAAGAATAAAATAAAGTAAAATAGAACAGAATAAAATAAAATAAGGTGACAACGAAACACAAATGACGCAAGAAAGCGACGTTTGTTATTACATTCCTCAATACAAGCGGATTTAATAATTAAACATTAATCCATCTATTTGCACGTCACTCGAAAAGATATTTCTACGGTACTGCAATATATATATATAGAGAGAGAGAGAGAGAGAGAGAGAGAGATACTTATAATAATTAATATTCGTCGTTAAAGACACAATGTTGGCCACGAATTAGTTACCTCAAACTTTTGTGTTTAATCGTATACAGTATAAAATGTTACGGTAAAAATAAATGCAAGAACTTACATGTTTTCGGTGTTAAATATACGGATATGGCTGTGATGGGATCGTAGTTCGGATCACGGTACAATTCGGTTACGAGCAAGTCGTTGTCCTTCATTCTTAAAGGAAACTTTTCCATGTCTGAAAAAGTTTTATCAATATCGTGATCGGTGTTGGACAGAACGAAACTACCGATTCGAACGAACGGTCGACGCGCATTACCTATATAATAAATCGATCCATTGTTGCATCCCAGTAGGAGGAACGAACCGGCTGTGTCAAACGATAAAATTGGCACCACGTCTTGAATCTGCCAATGATGCGTCATCGCATGCCAGACACCAATTTTGTCGGTAGGAGACAAAGCAACTAATTGGCTGCCAATAAAAAACAAATATTCCACACGAACGTTTAGGTTAAACGTTCCAATGTTAGTTTTCATTCCGTTTGCCGAAATACTCCATAATCGGACTTGATTCCCGTAAGAAATAGCTACCATTTTAACGTCTCCACTGGTGCTTAATTTCGACGCTATTGCCACTCTTTCGATCACCGATTCGATGTGAGGACTGGTGAACGCATGCTGCCAGCCGGACGAGTCTTTAAGCCGATAACACGTTATGAAATGCGCGTAAGCGATCACAATCCAATTGTGGTGTGCCTTTATGATCTGAACCCTTAACGGATCAACCCACGACGAAACTGTGCAGACAAACGTTCGTTGATCGTCCGTCGGAACTTGTAACGTTACATTCTACCCACTTACCTTGTTGAGGGCCAAATACTAAACTTATGTCGTTTTTGTACAACTTGTTCAAGTCCGCTGAATTGTTCCTAACGTGCCTTAAATCTAGAGACGACGTACGCGAGTGTGGTAAGCCTTTCTGTTGGATTCTATAATCCAACGAAGAGTTTCTCGCGTGGCTACTGAGTGTTCCTTTAGGATTTTGTTGTCCTGAAACCACAAACAGAGGTGTCCGTCGAGTATCTGCCAAAACTCATCGATGAATCATATCGTCCGTTCAGTACCATTATTATTTTGACTACTCGAACTCCCACAAGTTGTTGTACTCTGAGAAGTAGACGGTAAATCTACTCTAGAATTATTACTGTTGGATAAAACTCTACCGTGAACAGACACATCTCCTACGTTCGCAGCGACGGTAGTAGGTTCTTGCAACGGTATACCTTTTCAAATGTAATATTCACCAAGTGATCAACTCGCTTCATTCACTACTTATTATTCGCACACGAGAATAACTCACTTGGTGGTGGCAGATAGCCGTAGAACAATACATCACCGCACGAGGATTGAGTTAAATCTTCACACAGCATCAATCTTTTGACCAGTGGAGTGATGCCATAGTATTCTGCCTCGTGCCTCAGCGTGCGTAGATCCACAATTTTCAAATCGATGTCCTTCGTCCGTAGGTAGTTCAATATGACGGAGAACAACTTTGGATCCCTGTCTATGAACAGTGCACCGACCTCGTCTCTGTGGCTAGCGATCCTGTTGCTCAGCAATGCAGTGAAAAACGAGTCAGGCACCCACGTCAGCGTTTGCTTCGACGTTGAAAACCTGAGAGCAATCGATTCGATTATACGTAATTATACAGAGTAATTCGAATAATTGCCTCCGTACCTCGTTCCCCCAACGTTCAGATGAATAATGTCGCTGAGACCGAAAGACGGCGGTACAGCCATTGTTATACGTCGTTTAAACGCCAAGTTTTATTTTCAGTATGCATCTTTTCCCACAATCGTTCATAGAGCCAGACATTAAAAAAAGAATTAACGATTACGTTCTCTACACAGGTTACTGAACGACGACCGACGACCAACAACCCAACGACAACCTCTTTACCGCGCCAGCAGTCTTACTGTCTCTTTCTGTCTGTTCGGGACGCGGTTTCCGGGCGAGATTCCCTGCTCTGTCTGTCGTTATTCCGTCTCCGTCACCGATCCGGCCTTGCTCGCCTCTCGTACGCCCTACCCCCGCCCCCCCCAGCGCCCGACTGTCCATTTTCTGTGCGCTTTCGGAACGCTCGCGGTTCGCTCGGGACGGGACGTGTCGGTTTTCTGAACGCGACGCCCGTGTCGGTCATATGATCGTTGTCGCTGACCGAAGATACCGTCGTTCGTAGGCGTTGACTCCTCGACGAAAGTTTTTTCGGCTCCTGTGTCACTTGCTGCGCGTCGTCGAACCCACGACTTTCCTGCTGAACGACCGACGACCCGTCCCACCGCATCGAAATGGCGTTGAGCGACTCGGATGTGCAGAAACAGGTATTCCGTCGTCGTTACTCGTCGTCGTCGTCGTCGTCGTCGTTTGTTGTCCGACTTTTGCGTGCGGTTCTCTCCCGGGTCGACCCCGCGTCGATCGCGGAGTCTCTCCGGGTGTCGCGAACGGGAGTCGTCCGCTCTCGACGATTCCCGGTCCACCGCGATGGCTCTCGGCCTCCGTTCTCACGTTCGTCTCTCTGTTCTGTTCCGCTCCTCGCGTTAGATCAAGCATATGATGGCCTTCATCGAGCAGGAGGCCAACGAGAAGGCCGAGGAGATCGATGCTAAGGCGGAGGAAGAGTTCAACATCGAGAAAGGTCGTCTGGTTCAACAACAGAGGCTCAAGATCATGGAGTACTACGAGAAGAAGGAGAAACAAGTGGAGCTTCAAAAGAAGATGTACGTCTGTCGCCGCCTCCGTCGGCGTCTTCCTTCTCTCTCTCTCTCTCCCCCCCCCCTCCCTCTCGCCCTCTCCGTGTGGAACCGATCGTCGGTTGATTTCTACGTTCGTTGCTTTGCAGTCAGTCGTCCAACATGTTGAACCAGGCTCGTCTGAAGGTTCTCAAAGTCAGAGAGGATCACGTGCGCAACGTCCTCGACGAAGCTAGGAAGAGGTTGGGAGAAGTGACGCGCGACCCCGCCAGATACGGAGAGATTTTGAAGTTGCTCATCGTCCAAGGCTTGTATCAGGTACGTCCGAGTTCGATCGCGTTGCTCGAGGACCGCGACGTCGGCCACGGTCCACCGGTCCGCCCCGCTGCTCGTCCCTGCCGCCGCCGCCAGATCGTTCTTCGTTCTGCTTCCAGCTCACCGAGAGCCACGTCACCGTCCGCGTGCGTCAAGCGGACGTTCCTCTCGTCGAGTCCATCTTCGACGAGGTCCGAGATACTTACGCTCAACTCACGCGCAAAGACGTCACCTTGAAGGTCGACCAGGACAACTTCCTTCCTTCCGACGGCTGCGGCGGAGTAGATTTGATCGCGGGAAGAGGTATGTCGACGCGAGTCGTCGTTACCTGACGCTTTCGCCCTTTCCGCGTCGAACGTGTCGATTCCACGTCTTTTCTCCGTTCTAGGACGCATCAAAGTCAGCAACACTCTGGAGACCAGGTTGGAATTGATAGCGCAGCAACTGGTACCGGATATACGTTCTGCCCTCTTCGGACAGAATCCCAATCGCAGGTTCAACGATTGAAGCCCTTTCTCTCTCGCTGCCGCTGCCGCCGGCGCCGGCGCCGCTTCCTCTCCCTCGCGTTCTTTTCGTTCTTCGCTTCGCGTCCTCGTGTTCGCGAACGGACGTTCCTTTCTTTCGAGCGCGACGCGACCGCTCGGAATTTTCGCTGCGTAGAACGTAGACTCTGTCGTTGTTGTTGCGATCGTCGTTGTTCGCGCTCGCGAACAGAGGGAGAGAGAGAGAGAGAGCCAAGTTGTAAATTATCTACCCTATAAATCCATGTGCATACGTGTGTACGCGTGCATCTGTAAACGCGCGCGTGATACTCCCGTTCTTCGGACGTGTCTCTAACTAACAATAAAGTATTTTATGTGAACCCGATTCTACGCTTTTCTCCGACTGCGTCTGCGATCGGCGTCCGTTTTCTTCTGTTCGCCGTTCGGTTCCGTGTCCTGCTCTCTTTCCCCCACCTGCGTTCGACCACGGTACGTCGGTTCCCGTGATTCCGCTAAACGAGCTGTACGATTCTGACGATCGGATCGGACGGGACGAGGAACGGGAGAGGTCGCCTGGTTCGTCCGACGTTCGAGTGAACCGCTTTCTTTAGTCGTTTGTTTTTCTCTTTTATTTCGTATCGTACTCTACGTGTTCCGACGGTCGGCTACGCCTGTACGTGCTTTGACCCAACCCCCCACTGCCGAGGACGTACTGCGCCCTGCCTGCACGATGTCGGTCGACGTCCGTACCCGGCCGAGGTTGCGATGTCCCGTCTTCCCGTCTGATGAACGTCGAACGTTCCGGCTGTGTCTTCGGGAGAAAAGATTCGAACGTTACACCGGTCAACTTGTGATCGCCTCGTCGGATCGTGTCGTTCTCGGTTCTTACCTGTCGCTACTGCCTATTTTCCGCCCTTTTCCGACGACGATCGATCAGAGGATCGGTCGTCCGTCTCTCCGGTCTCGAGGCCCGTTTTACTGTCCTGCTGCTGTTTGGAACTTGGATTTCCGTTGGTACGTGATTTTGCTTCGTCCCTTGCGGCCGCCGCCGCCGGAGAGCCTGCCGTTGCGTCGTCGTCGCTTCGCTTCACTCTCTTCAACTGTCCTAGGATTTTTATGTAATTGTAAGGAACAAGACCGACGTTCGTGTTGTCGGTGGCTCTGCACCATCCTGGCGTCTGTTTCGGTTGCAACGACTTGGGTGCGAGGCAGATCTTTTGACCGGCCTTCACGCTGAGTTCGTCGTTGTTGACGGCCGCGAAGTCGTACAACACCGTCGCCACGTGCGTGGGTTCCTCGCTTTCGTACCACGTTTTTGGATCCGCGACGACGCTACCTGCTTCTGCTTCTGCTTCTGCGGCTCTTACGCTGCTCGCGATCTTGTGGATCATGTAAGGTATCGCGATGAACACGGTGAACGTCAACAGACCGGACCAGAAGGAAGAGTTCTTTGCGTTTCGGTCGTTACCCATCTTTGCCAAGGATTTCTCCCACAGTTCTTCGTCCGTCGAATCGAATCGCCGGCTGCCTTGGCTGCCCAGACCTGTGTGCGAGCGTGACAGGAGTGACGTTTTTGCTTTCGACGAAACGACGTCGAGATGTTAGTTTTCAATTACCGGCGGTACGTACGATCTTCCTGTACAACCATTTCACGAATCTGATCATCGCGAACGTACTGAATAATTGATTTATCGTGGAACGCAATTTTCCTACGCTCTCGGCGACGCTTAAGATCGCTCTGAACGAATTTGTCAGAGCCAAGTACGTCGATTCCAACAGCATCGTCATCGACGAGAATGTGTGTACGACCGTTTCGATCGATTGAAAGGTTGGTCTGACGTTCGCCTCGATGTAATGAAAGAACCTGTTTTGGTCAACAATAACCACGAGTATCGTCGTCGTTGTGTCATTGCTACGACGTTCTACGGAGCGATTCGGTATGATTCTTCTCGGTCGAGAACCTACCTGTTTTCCGCGTTGCCGCTGTGCGTGCTCAACGGTCCGTAATTGTTATTGTTACCGTTGTAACCGAGGTAAGGAGGACTGTACCAACTGCTGTATCCACCCGATCCTCCGAATCCTCTGTATTGACTGCCATGACCGAATCCACCGCCGTACCCGCCGTAATGATTAGGACCCGACCACGACGAGTTGTATCCCCAGTAGTTGTTTTGTAGTGCTGGCTGGCGTGGAGGCACCGGTGGAGGAGGATTCTGTCCTGATTGATACGCGATCGAAGGATACGGTGTCGTTGGCGGTCCGTTCGGTATGCTGGGGGAGGAGGATGAGGAGGTATTACCAGTTCGTCCACCGTCCTTTTCATCGTTCGCGAACGAATCGCTTTTCGTTAAAAATTTTAATTACTGATTTTGTCGTCGCGTTTCGACGTTCGACGAACGCGTACCTGGTCAGCTGATTGATGTTCGGTACGTTTCTCAAGTAATTTCCACTGCTGTTCCCGTTCGTCCTTTCGAGCGCCATTCTTTGTTGCGACGATGACTCGTCGTCGTCGTCGTCGTCGTCGTCGCTTATCGTTTCTTTTTCGCTGTGCAAAGTTCATGCCCCCTTTCTATACCGACGAAGCACGCGTTACCGAGTCTCCGTTGTCATCGTCGATGCTTGACTGCCGCACTGCCGCCGTGGCGAAACCAGCAGGAATGCACACACACGCGCGAACCTGTGCCCGTGTACGCGTGACTACGCGAATACGTACGTGTGTAACGTGCGTCGTACGCCGTACGTGTCACGAGTCGGGTAGTGAGTGTGTCGTGTGTCTACTGACGACAGTGACGACGCTGGCGCGCGCAAACGGCGACGAACGGGACCAACGCCGGTACGTGTGTACGTGACTGTGGTCGTGTGCACGTACGTGCGTACCATCGTGCGTGATCGTCGCCGCCGTGTGGACGTGGACTGTGGAGGAGTGGTAGACTTGTAGAACGCGAGGTTGACGATTTTCGTTGCGGCTCGAAACTATGTCCACCACGTTTCTAAACTTTGTCGAGGAGAATATACTGTATGAGATTCTGGCAGCGACATGGATTCTGTTCTTCTGGAAATTGTATTTGAGTCTGCGTCAGGTAAATCGTCGTACCGTCTCTCTGTGCCCGTTTAACCCGACTCCGCCACCGCCGCGTGTACTGTGTACCATTGTTCTCTTTTTGCGATCTTACGGTCGTCGTCACGAATCGTCCTTTGCTGAGTATTCTGGTGTATTGTTCCTGTCACTTGAACGTCGTTCGGTGGCGGTGGTGTGTTTGCTGTGGAACGAGACTGGAAACCTGTCGATTGATACGTGCGCTGCTGCGTGTTTATGAGTACTGCCGCGTATTTTTTCAGAGAGCTTTGGTACTACGTTTGGTGGAATTGCCGGAACAAGTCCGAGGTTTAATGACGAGAGAGGTCTACGAGAAGGCGCGCGACTATTCTCTGGATAAATTGAACTTCGGTATTTTCCAAGACACGTATTCCGAGATTTTCAATACAGTACGTATGGTCTTCGTCTCTGCTGGATCGCACGCGCGTACGAGTGCGGATGCGTGTCATTTTTTGACAGTGATGCGTTGTAGATCTTCTTGCTGACCATGTGCTATCGTCGATTTTGGGTGTCCAGCGTCCGTTTGGTCGGTTATCTTGGTTTCGACGAATCGAATGAGATTCTCCTCAGCGGCGTTTGCATGTTCGTTGTGTCTGTCGTTTACGACGTGGTCTATCTGCCGTTGACGATTTACTCCACGTTCGTCGTGGAACAGAAACATGGGTTCAATAAAGAGGTAAGCCAATGACTTACGGCCGTCGGCAAACGAATGAGTAGTTTCTCGCCTCTTGTCGTCGTCGTCGTCGTCGTCATCGTCGTCGTCGTCGTCGTCGTCGTTCTTGTTACTGCTGTTGAACTGCACCCACTGATCTCGCCGTTCGTCGTTTTAGACACCGTTGTTCTTTGCCAAAGATCAGCTGCTCAAGTTTGTCGTGAGCGAAGCGATCGCGGTACCTCTGCTTTCGGCCGTGATATGGATCATAAAGAACGGAGGAGATTACTTTTTCCTGTATCTCTGGATATTTTTAATAGCCGCTACCCTTTTCCTGATGATTCTTTATCCAGAGGTGATAGCACCGCTCTTCGACAAATACACGGCGCTTCCGGATGGAGAATTGAGGAAGAGAATCGAGGAATTGGCGGCCTCGATCCGTTTTCCACTTTATAAGATTTTCATCGTTGAGAACTCGAAGAGATCTTCCCACAGCAATGCTTACCTTTACGGTTTTCACAAGCACAAGAGAATCGTTTTGTTCGACACTCTGGTGAAAGAATATTATAAACCGGCGGAAGATGAAACGGCGACAGCGACGGCGGAAGCGAAGGGCTGTGAAACGGACGAGATACTGGCGGTGTTGGCGCACGAACTGGGACACTGGAAGTACAGGCATACGTTGAAAGGATTTGTCATTAGCCAGGTATGCCTACGCCTTTTTACATGAATATATTACGCGCGCGCGCGTCTGTTACGGCCGCGTGTGTGAGACCTGTTTTTCTAGATTTCCCTGTTGACGAATCTGTTCCTGTACGCGAAACTCGTCGATTACGAACCCATGTTCCGAGCTTTTGGATTCGTCGACAGTCGACCCACGTTCATCGGAGTCATCATCGTGACGATGTACATTTTGATACCTTTCAACGTGGTGAGTGGTTCGATCGACCAGTGGCCTGCCCGGCACGCGTTCGAGCTTCCGCGCCGCGTGAAACTCGACGATCACTGCTACTACTGCTACCGATACTGATCCTCCGTGAAAAGAATGATAACGCGAGTATACTCGAAGTTTTGTGTGGGTGTACGAATGTCTCTTTTTGTTTCAGTTGTTACAATTTGTAACGATCGTGATTGCAAGGAAGTTCGAGTTTCAAGCGGATAGATTTGCCAAGAGCTTGGGACACGGACCGGCGCTGAAGAGTTCGTTGATCAAACTGCAAAAGGATAATCTCGGTTTTCCCATTTTCGACAAACTGTATTCTACTTGGCATCATAGCCACCCTCAGTTCCTCGAAAGACTCGATGCCATCAACAAAGAGGACTGATTCAGAGACAATTATTTTCACTTGTCGATTTCGTTTACGGTTTGTAGTCGCGCGTCGCACTGTGCGCGATACGAATGTGTAATTAATGTGATTTACTACTTACTACTCTTCTTACTTGCTACCGAGTGTAATTTGTAATTGTAAGGACGTAACGCGTAACGCGTTCTAGTGATAATGGTATAGTGATACAATGATTATTTTGGAAAGGCCGCGTGTATCTGATATAGGTTCGTTTAAAAAATGTGAAGAACCATGGTGGTACTTGTTCCATTATCAAAATTAGAAATCGACTTTGTCACGATTTACAGATCCATCCGTGCAGATGACGTCGACCAGTTTTGTTATTGCTCCATCGATGCATGTAGTATAAATATACATACGTAAACATTGCGGACATTGTGTATATTATTTACATATGTAAACTGATC
>NW_017179316.1:770680-809128 GCF_001652005.2 Ceratina calcarata
TACTGCTAGGACGTAGATCGATGTTTCGATTTCGAACGATCGAAGAAAATAGTTTTCGATACCAGTAAACGTCGTGTCGTTTAAAATCCACTCTACTTTACTGCGACGATGTTCTGCTTTTAATGCTACTGGAAAGAACCACGAATCAGTTTCTCTTCTTCCACTTTGTCCCCCGTTTGAATGCGCTTCGTGCTTCGATCGAAAAAACCACCTGAACTGAATTGCTTAGCTTTGGAATACCTGATGAAAATTATATTTTCGCGTGTACGCTGTGTAGCAGGTACGCCGATGCTTGTGTGATCGAAAACGAAAACGTAAGATCGAACATGATCATGATCGGCGCGCAATGATCGGTGTCCAAACACGTTGATCGTTACAAAAAAAATATGAATACTTGTGGAACGTCGAACGGCTGTTCGTTCGCTTGATATTCTCCGGCGGGTTGACTCTACCGGAGATAATAACGATCTCCCGCCGATGTTCAGTGACTCGTTTCGCTGCGCTCGATAACGAACATAGTCCCCCGTACGTATTCCTTCGCTATTCCCTGCTGGTCGTCCGGGAAGAAAATTCATTCGACATAAATACTTGTGTATACGTGCGTATATACATATGAACGTGTGTGTATGTATATAATATATATCGATTACATATGCATACATGTGTGTGCGTGTGTTTGTGTGTGTTTGTATGTGTGTACATATGTATGTATATAATGACTTATAAAACACGACAGTACCTTGCACTCGTCACTCGGTTTGAGCGCGAGCGACCTGGTGGCTGGTGTTCCATCGTGCCTCGTGTGTGGCGACAGAGAGAGAGACTCACGCGTGTGAACTCACCAGGAGTATGAGTACCGCCGCCGACGCCGACGAACGAGTACTACTCCAAAGCTGCTCTGAAAAGATTTCATTCCATTCCGAATACACGAGTGCCCGTGTTTTCTTTTGCTTTTCGTTGTGGCAACAAATAGTTACACGCGGTACCGAGATCTATTCCGAGTTTGTACGCGAATAAAATCCTCCCGACTCGATATTCGGAGGAAAAATTTTTCAGATAAAAATTGCATAGTCGATAAAACTAAACGTAACTGTACATAGGCACTTAAAATTAATTCAGAAACGTTTACAATGGTTCGCTGATAGCAATTCACGGTACGTGCTGCTGCTGTTGCTGCTTGCGTATACGTATGAATAGCTATGCCTAGATCAGAAAAATATTTGTCGACGCGAACGAGTGTTTCGCAAACGACGATTAATCATCATCATCGTCGTCGTCATCATCATCATCATCATTATCATCATCATCATCATCATCATCATCATCATCATCATCATCATCATCACCACCACCACCACCACCACCACCATCGTCATCGTCATCACCATCACCATCACCATCATCATCGTCATCACGCGTTCGTTCGAACTACGCAATTATTTTCTGAAACGTTTTTCTACTTTCCTACTTCCGAAGATTTTCGCCGCGAATCGAATGAAGAATAATCGACAAATCGTCCAAGAATCCGCATATTCGACACACAACAACGACAACAACGTATAGAGTCCCTGAGAAACGTGTCTGGAAACAATTTGCTGATACTTGTTGTTGGATGTTGCGAGTTATTCTGTACGAATGAAATGAACATAAATCAAGTGCCAAACTCCCGGGAGCCAAACGGAATGAGAGGCTGTACGGTATGATTGCTGCTTACGAAGAAAGAAGTTATGCTATATAGAAAATATTTATTTTTCGTTCGTTTGATTGAGCCACGCCGACATCAGCGCCAATATGTATAGATTTTTCGCTTTTCTTCCTCTTGCTTCTCTTCTTTTTCTTCTTCTTCTTCCTCCTCCTCCTCTTCTTTATTCCTCGCTTCGCTACTCCATCGTGCTTGATTCGTAGTAAACCGAGCATGCAGTCGACACGCATCTTCCGTCGATTTTTGTACACGTTCCCTCCCTCTCATCCCTGCGCGCGCGTACACGCGCCCCCCCCCCCTTCACACACACACACACTCATTTATATATAATCTCTCTCTCTATCTATTTAAATATATGTACGATCACACGGTCGTATAGACTACGAGTCTCGCGCGACACGTGTACGAATTGCATGCGAGACCTGCCCACAGTAGTCTATCGTATTCATGACCCTGTGTACGTTGGGTAGAATCTTGTTTATCCGCATCAACGGCACGGTGTATCTGGATTGTTCACTTTCTGTTGATCGAGCAGCGTTCTCAAATCGAATTGAAATTAAGATAATTATGTCACTTGTTCCCATTGAATAAAAACGTACTAATAAAGACGGCACTGTGTGTGAATACTCCTGATTTTCTAATCCGAGATTCGAGCTCATAGATTGAAACGATTTATACTGGGGTGCTATTGGAAGTGCGGTGGTACACATGATTTTTCGTCGTTTCCGGTCCTATCGTGTATCGTGTGACTGCTATTGTTAACTGATACATGCATAAACCACAGGTTCGATCAACAATAAATGGCTATAGGAAAATAGTCGGAAATTTGTAAGATCGCGGCGGGTAATCAAGATCCTACTACGTATTCGTAAGATTCCATCTATCTACAGTATGATCGATTTAAATGTATATATTTAACTATCGATCTTCGATCATTGATCATCGACGACGACGACGACGATGACGACGACGACGACGACGAATTGTACAGGGATTTATGAAAATTGTTTGGTTGAAAAATTATTATACTTACACGATCGTTACATGCTATCTACACTCTGTGTGTGTGTGTGTGTGTGTCTGTGTGTGTGTGTGAGCGCGAAATGTTACGCGTTAGTCGCTCTATTTACACGTTAAAACAGTACTGTTCGTTCGCGACTGTTACGGAAGCTTACGCGATTCATTTTTATAGACAAAAACACTAACTACGTATACGTACTAACGGTAATAAAAATGCTTAATTACAATTAACAAGTCTTTCTTTAAAATCGTCGTTCGAATCGATCTTATTCACGTTTTCAATTCATAATGCTACTGCCGTGTACTCGATTCCACGCTCTTCGACCAAACAATTTTCCCTTACCGCCACTGTGTCTACTAAACATCTCTCGAAGTAATTAAGTATATATATTTAAATCGAATATATTGTACGTTTGTGTACTACGAAAATACAAAAGTATGTACAATTCATGAATAAATAAGTCGCCGCTCGGAGTTTGGGTCACACATGTACGCACGCACGCACGCACGCGCGCGCGCGCACACACACACACACACCGGTCGCGTTATTGCGGGTCGCACAGTCTCGCGGAACGCTAATTGTTTTCGTTTCTTTTCTCGATTTTGTTCGGTTCGGTACGGTACGAAATCTCAAACCCTGAATAAAAAAACATCTCGTTCCATTCAATCGATGATACCCATAAATTTTACGCTGGCTCTCTGTCTGCCTGCCTGTCTGTCTGTCGTCTATATCTGGCTCAATAACGTTTTTGAATCGACACGAGCGAGCGTTTATTATGTTCGGCAAGAACGTCTTTCTTTAAAATGACTACCAACTCGCAAATCGAATATGTGTTGATTAAAGTAAATTAAATTAAAATCTTGTATTTCTTCGAATATTATTTATTATGGTCTTTCGTGTATCTCTTGATCAATCATCCGACATCTGTACGATCACACGAGATACTAATTCGATTTTACAACAAAGAATAATATCTTAAAACAGTTTTTTAACACCATTACGTGATCTAACGGTACTTAAGTATCATCGACTGAATACAACAATAACTAACGTTCTAACGTTCAGCGTATCATTTCGTTCAACGTGATTCGCGCGCGCGACCCAATTCTGTCTCTCGAAGCAACGAAATTCTCCCTCCTCACACACCACTCCACGGAGTAAGAAAAAATCAGTTTAAAGAGAAAAATCGCTCTTTACTTTGGTCTAAGAATCCCTGCTGCGATCCTCTTCTCCCTCCTCCTCTTCCTCCTTCTTCATTTCGATGCCTTCGTCTTGTTTCGTCTCCGTCTTTCCCACCACCACCACCAATTCCTCCTCCTCCTCCTGCTCCTCCTCCTGTCGTTCGTCACGAATCATTTCCTTCGTTTCGATCGCATCTTTCACTTCCTCTTCCTTCGGTCTCACCATCACGTCCATGCATCCTTCTTCTTCCTCTTCTCCTTCTTCTTCTTCTGCGGCTGCTGCTGCTGCTGCTGCTGCTACTGCTGCTTCCATTACAGCTTCCTTGTTCTCCTCGACGTTCACACTCAAACATGGTTCTTGTTCTCTAGATTCATCCCCCCCGATCGATTCTTCCCCGGATGGGCTCACGTTGGCCCATCTAGATTTTCGTCCCCTGTTTCGATTCTCTCTATCCATATTCTGCTGCTGGTTGTTATTCGGATGCTTGTTTGAACCACCAACAACAACAACAACACCACCACCACCAACAACAACACCACCGCCGCCGCCGCCGCCGCCGCCACCTTTCTTATCTCTTTGCGGATGATTCTCCGCAGAATCCGAAGACCACGAACCAGGCGGAAGTTCTTGATTTCTCCAGGGTACGGCAGACTCGGGAGGAATAATGGATGGCGGCGGTGGTGGGCCCATAGGTCCGAAAGGTGCTCTCGCGTGAGGGCGAATATCGTCGAAGGGAGGTCTGAAAAAGGCGTCCGCCGGGTCTCGAGGATCGAAAGGTGGACCGCCGCCACCGCCGCCGCCGCCGCCGCGAGGACCGAAAGGCCTCATTCCGGGACGAAGAGGACGAGGTCCCAAACCTCGAGGATGGAACATTAACGGACCTAAAAAATGAACGATCGAAAGGTTTGTTTGTAACAAATTGGATCCGTTGTTCGTGCGATGTGCGCGGGCACAACGCGAATCGTCGAACGGTGGTGAGTTCCGTACACAAGATTTTATACACAGACACGCGGATCTTTATCGTGTAATAGAATATGTGCGCGCTCGCGTGCAAATAGTTCTACTCCACCGACCGTACTGTACTGTGTCAGTTGATGAAACTACGATATTCTTACCCGGTCCACGAGCTCCTAAGGGCGTTGGTCGCGATCCAAATCCGTCGGGATGTCCAGGTCTGGGTCCCCTGGGTCCCATTATCGGCGGCGGTATCCCAAAAATGGGATCGATCCCAAAGAATTCGCGTCTCCTAGGCTCGAAGTCGCTTCGGTCGAGATGTCCCCTAGGATCGAAACCGTCTTGAACCACTACTCGTGGATCGAAACCATCCCGTCCCCTAATCTCGTAATCGAAACGGTCCCGATCGTCGACGAGCTGCCTTCTCCCTCGCCCTTCGGATCTATCGAATTCCTCCCTTTAACGCGTATGCGATTAATTCGTGTAACGATTTGTGCGCGACTCGGATCTGTCGTTCTGTCGTTTACCTTTGTTCTCTGAGCGGCCCGAGCCTACCGAAATCTTCCACTACTCTTTGCTGTCCGCTATGTATCCTGCTGTCGAATAAGTCATCTTGATACATCCCTCCTTGCAATCTCGGAGCATCCATAAATTCTTCGTGTATTTGCGATCCTCTATGACCTCTTCCGAAAGTCTGTCTGCCATCTCTCTGCTGCTGCTGTTGCTGCTGCTGTTGCTGTTGCTGCTGCTGCTGGAAATCTCTTGGATCTTGTTGATTACGGAAATCTGGAGGCCGAGCAGAAAAGTCGCCGCCGCCGCCGCCACCGCCGCCTCTCTCCTGAGGCAAGCCGAACTTCGGTAGATCTATCAAAGAAGAAAGAGGTTCCGCTCGAGTCGCTCGGCCATCTTCTTGCGGGAAAGTTCTGTCGGGTCTGTCGCGTTCCTGCCGATTACGAGTGGCGATTATTCTATCGACGCGATCTTCGAGAGGCAGTGTGCCGTCGGCCAATTGACGTAGGCGATCAGCTAGACTCGGTTTACAATCCTTTTTTGGGGTTGTCGCTTCACTTTCCTGGACACGTAACCGTTATACCGGCATAAGATTTTTGTAATAATCACGCGGATAGACAGTGGTGGTGTCAGTAATTTAAAATAAAAAGAATCCTGATCACCTGAATTGAGTTTTGAGTTTGTGGATTTCCTTCTCGATTCTCTCTGTTCTCCCGTTCCCTTCCCCTATCGTCCCTATCCCTGTCTCTGAGATCCCTTCTACGATCGCGTCCGCGATCCCTGCCTCTACCTCTGTCCCGTCCACGATCCATTTTCGAATCGTTACCCACCGCTTCCCTGTCTCTGTGCTGCTGCTGCTGCTGCTGCTGCTGTAAATGTGTCTCTCTGTCTCTTCTTTCTCTGTTATCACCACGATGATCTCTGCTGTCTCTTTCCTTGTAATCCCGATGCTGCTGTCGTTACATTCAGTGAAATCGAGTTAATTTAAATCAAAGATTCTAGACGACGAACGACAATTACCTCCTGCTGATCGGAGTCCGTTCGCTCTTCGTTTTGTTGTTGAGAAATCGCTTGGTGGTCGGTCAAATTATTTTTATTCTTAGCTCCGTTCGAACTTTGCGGCATCGCGTCCTCCATTTCCACGTCCATATCGTCGGCGGCAGAATGTTGCTGGTGAGGTAGTTGCATTTGAAGAGGCGCTGAAGGTCCCACGCCATACGGTTGACGTAACATTGGCAAATTCGGCATTCCCGTTTCCGTCGTTGGCGGTGGAACGCCTATCGGCGGTACGTTGTGTGGCATACCTAAATTTTAATTTCTGTTCACAATGCCTGTCTCTCTCTTTTTCTCTCTCTCGCGCACGCGCGCGCGCGCGCGCGCGCGCGCGATCAGCAGTGACTGACAGCTATCTAGTCTCGTTCCGTACCGGTAGAATTGGGTTTATCGGAAGGTGCAGCGGGAGCTGGCAGAGGAATCTGTGTTAACAAACCAACGCCGACACCCGCGCCAAACGGAGAATTCACCGAAGGCGTTAGCATCGTTTGCATCATTCCCGGTGGTCCTAACAAGCTTTGCATATTGGGAGGTGGTACGCCTATCGGGACGTTCGGCATCAAACTGTGCGCCATCGGCAGTCCCATTGGTCCGATCATACCTGCTCGTAAACAAACCACCAGTGTGAATCACGACGTGAATAAGAGTGTTACTCCCTGTTTCTACGGGACGGAGGACGGACTTACGAGGCACTCCTGGCATCGTGAAGGCAGACGGCATCATCTGTAACTGTGCATTTGGTGGTGGTAAGAGGGCAGCTGACGTGGGAGGTCTGATTGGTGGTGGTTGACTCGTATCGATTACTTGTTGTTGTTGTTGGCCTTGTTGCTGAGACTGCTGCTGCTGCTGCTGCTGTTGTTGAGACTGTTGCTGCTGCTGCTGACTGCTGGTCGACGATTGCATCACGTTCACTATACCATCCGCCAAGCTGGGAATACCAGCAGCAGCAGCAGCAGCAGCAGCAGCCGCCGCGGCTAAGGCTTGCTGTTGTAACTGCAACTGTTGCTGAAGCATGTCTGCGTTCGTTCCGGAATGCTTTAATTTACCTACGAATTTTTCGTCAAGATTGTTCATCGTTAGCTGTACGACGCGATCCGCTTCTAGATCTGCTTCGTACGCGTGTATTTACGCTCGCGCGATTACCTTTCAAGTTCGGTGGCAAAGTGTCCTCGTCGATCATGCCCCCTTCCTCCAATAATTCCAAGTCTTGATCGGTAACGTTAATTAATTTATTCCATGGAATATAACTAACACCCAATTCGACTTCCCAATAATCTTTCCATTCTTTCCCTTTTACTCCTCTTCCTGGTGCCCAAGCTAACTACAATCAGCGGATCAATCTTTCTGTCATTCTCACGTAGACTTTTGTGTTCTTCTCTTTGTTTGTTTTTTCCCGGGTTTCGTCTCCGAGACACCAGTGAAGGTGTAAAAGTAGAAGTGTCCGTGTGCGTGTGTATGTGGGCGCGCGCGCGCGTGTCGATAAAACGTTGAATAATGAAACGTTAACTTACCGTGATAGCTTTTCCTTGCATTTTATGATTCTTCAGCTTAGTGAGAGCTCTGTACGCGTCTTGCCGTCTGTTCATGCATATAAAGGCGCAGCCCCTAGGTGAAATTAAATCTATACTGACAATGTCACCAAATTCTCCAAAAGTGTCCGACAATTCTTCTTGATGTACTAATTTCGATAGATGTCCTACCCAAAGAGTAGTACTGCAAACTACAAAAACGTAAACCGATGATCACGAAATCGTATCGTAAGGGAAATGAAATTCATATACTGTTCGTAATCGCGATTGTGTCATTAGTTCCAATTACCGCTCAATTTGTCCCTGACGATCGGTGGTAGTCCTCGTTTACGTCTTTCCCTTTCTTTTTCTCGCTCTTCCTCAGTCATTTTCTCTCGACTGTCGTCGCGTTTTCTATCACGACCCCTCGTGTCCCTCGAGCGAGACCTACACACTCGCGCAAACGCGACAATTGAAACGCATACAATTTTATACGTATGTAAAATGTATCGAATAAAAATAATCCTGACCTTCTTCTCCTGGATCTGCTTCTCGATCGAGAACGCTTGTCCCTGTCCCGATCTCGATCCCTCTCCCTGTCTCTGTCCCTGTCCCTGTGTCGCGGCGATCTAGACCGACTGTGATGTCTACCGTATCGGTCGGGCGATCTACTCTGCGACCTTGTGTTTTCACAATTTACAATTTCTACGCTGCTGCTATCTCGTCTCGCACCATTCCTATTTTTTACGGCGGGGAAAACGAAATAACACTACGTGAGCTTTAATCAACACCCACCCGCCCACGTTGCATTCGATTGAAATGAAAAGAAATGTCCTCACCCGGAATAATCTTGCGCGTCTTGGCGTTCGTCGTGGAGCGGCGGACTCTTCTGATTTTGATGCACCTGTTGTTGCTGCTGCTGTTGCTGCTGATTGATCTGTCTCAAGTTCGATAAAGGTTGAGAGACGTACGGTAGAGCCGGTGGATACCCAGGAGGCGGCTGACTCATGTCTTGCATAACTCCGCCACTACCGACACTTGTCGCGTATGCGGTTTGCTGATTCGGTTTTAAAATGTCCGAAGGCTTCAATTCGCATTCAGATGCAAACGGTAGATTCTGAAATGAACTGAAATTATTCGGACTTCTTTCACAATGTAACGTTCACTCGACGATACAAAATATGAACGTACAGGAACAGTTTGAGCTAGGTGCTTATCGAATTCTTCTTCCTGTTGTTTCATTTGTTGAAGTTTACGCATCTTTTCTTCTGTTTCGTGTTGCGACGAACTTCCTTGCATCGTTTGTTGCAACGTTTGAAGCTGCCTCAATACCTGTCGATTCAGAAGCAGCCTATTATTATTATTATTGTTGTTAGCAATAAGAGTAATAGTAATTTGTGATAAGACTGAAAATGTATCGAATCTACTCGACCGATTAATATGAATGATTTCGAACCTCTGGGTTTGTTAATAAAAGTCCAAGGCTCTCCAAACTGTTTCCCGCGGAACTAGCTGCGTTATGTTGGCCGATCCCGGACGTTCCGGTCACTGCTGGTGAACTGGCGACGACAACATCGTCATCCTCTTCTTCGCCGTAATCGAAATCTAACAGCTTCTTATCAAACTTTACACAACTCTTCTGTTCATTCGTAGACTCTTGTTTCTTTAACAATAACTGTTGTAAGTGTTGTAACTGATCGAGGAAAGAGGCATCCATCTGGCTCGAATTCGATTGCCCCTGTAACGGAAGAAAAGAAGAATGTCGTGATCAACGCGTCCTCTCTTTCGGTCGCGGACAGTGCGAAGGGTGATACACGTCTAGATGAAAATAACCCGACAGCAACCCGCTTTAAGCGTCTACGACAACTTACTAAGAGTTTATTAGCATTCACTATGTTTGCCGTCTCCATTTTCGTCTGTGCGAGCCAAGCAGGGTCGATCGGCTTTGCGGAAGAAAACAATTTTTGATCTTTCACTGCATTCTTTCCGGTCAATGGGGGAGTTTTTACAGCCGTATTGGCCGCTGCCGACGCCGTATTATTCGTTGCAGAAACCAAAAGTGTACCTAAAAATAATGAGATAAACTTATTAGCTATTTAATTGTTCTTGGAGGTCGAACCTGCTGCTGCTGCTGATGCTGCTGTGAACCCTCTCTCGATTAATCTCATCTGATCACGACTGTCTTTTACCATTGGTATTGACCGTGGCTTGTTCCTTGTGTATCGGATGATTTGGATCGGCAAGATCGAACAAAGGTTGTATAACCTCCGAGGGAAAGACTGCATTTTTTTGCCACAGGTTTAAAACTCTTATTACTTTGCTCTTATCTTCTTGCGGACATTTTAAAAGGTTCAAGAAAGTGGTTTGCATGTTCTTGGCAAAGCGCGGAGCAAAGACATCTTTCTCTACGCCAAACTGATGTCTGGACTGGCGCACGATCGAGTCTATAACGTACAATCCAGGCACTTTGTACTCTGGTTTACACTGTAACATAAAATGCATTTGTTCTCTGTCTATTACGCTTGTACGTGCACTCGACACGATTACGATTCTTAATATATTCCTCTGACTGACTTTTGATCGACTGACTGAACTTACTTTCTGAATGAACTTTTCAACGCTTTGCACGACATGCTTATAGAATTTGATGGCCTTGATTGCACCTCTGGTTAGAGAATTCATTTTCGCTTTGGAAATGGGCGGCTTGACATCGTACAGAGCTGAAAGCTGTAAAGAGTGAAGCGTTGCACATAATATTAGTCGGTCTATCGAGTTAGTGGTGCATCGTGCTCGATATTCATGAATCTGAGAGTGATCGAAACGAACGACAGTAGTAAGGATTGATTGGTTAACTCAGAAATTCCAACAGGTACGTGGGTTCAATAAATCTTTCTCCTAACGTGTCTCCTCGTCTCTCGCTCCGTAGATTAAACTGAGTAACCGATACCGCGGACGGACTGACACGAATACTTGTTTTTCACGTAAATTTTAATAAATGTTCAATGACTATTACGGCATAAAGTGCAGCAGTACAAAACATTGTAAATCACAAGAAAAATTCTATTTGACTTCTCTTTCTCCTTCTTATAGTAGTGACGGTGGTGGAGACGGTCTCTCCCCTTCACTCCTCCGCTCAATCTCACACACACTCTCTCTCTCTCTCTCTCTCTCTCTCTCTCTCTGTTTCTTTCTCTCTATCAACCTCCCTGCCTCCCTCCCACGCCACTGTCTCTGTCTTGCACACAGAGATGAGACTAGAAATCAAAGCATCTTACGACGAGTACAGGAAAGTCATTCGAATTCTCGTGCGCGATAAACAACAAAGAGAGACGGGGCTGGTACGGTCTGCGTGTGCGATCGTGTCGCGTCCGAATTGCGAAGGGCGAACCGAGCGAAAGGAACAAGGGGGAAGAGAAACGAGAGAAAAAAAGAGGGAGAGTCGGCGGGCTAGATAGTGGATCGTCACGAAGGGTAAGTTGGCTCACCTCCGCATTAAACGCCTTAACCGCCTCCATTCCAACGAAGGTGCGTGGCACCAAAGATCTGCTATGTTTCACAGCAATCCGTGATTCTCGAGATGTTTAATGTTTTCGCGATAAATCGCATGTCTCCGCTCAGGGCGCACTGTCTAGCTGGGCCATGCCACTCAAGATGGCGGCGCTATGTCCCGAAAGGCATCGCGGGGCGGTGATGCGTGACGTCACATGCCGCTCATCTGTACAGTATGCGCCGCCGTACACTCGGTACAATACTGCTCTGCTATACAGCCGTGTATATGCACTATGCGCATACTGTGTGCGTTCGTTTCAATATATATGCAACAGTTTCAATACAATCGTTACGATCGGTACACGTACGTATGTATACACGTATTACATGCATATACAATCGGTAACAAGTTTTCTTGCATATACGCGCACGAATTACCAATTATACATATCTTGCGCACATTACAAGCCTACTCCTTGGCAGGAGATCATCAGCAATCCTATTTCACACAGAACTGTATTACGTATGCTGCGAATGTATACACATTTGTTTATACATTTGAATGATTATCAAGTTATATATATATATATATACATATATAATATATGTATGTATGTAGACACCACTAGATACATCTATAATAATAAGTGAATGTGTAGAGACAGGAATACCAATCTTATTTTTCGAACAGAATCGTGAACAGAACTGGTATCGGTGCAGTTCATGCGGTTTGGCATCTGATTTCATACTCATCGACAAGTTCGAATACTCGTACGTGTATTGTTTGTTAAAATTTATGTACGATCACGATATTATTTCATTTCGCAGTACATCATTATTCTATGCGTATGTTTGGTGATTAATCGGGACATGAATGAATAATTGTGCGCGTATGAACTCAAAAATATAAATTCATTGCGGGATGATTTGTGGATTCGGAATGAAATAATAATAATTGTGTGTGTGTGTGTGTGCGCGACGGATTGAAAAATCGGTCATTTTCATTGCACGCATGCGATCACATGCGATCTTCTCAATTCTGAACCACACTCTGTGTTTAATTTATGACGCAGGCGTTCGGACAACATTTATTGAAAGAAAATGATAAAAATAGCCGAGGAGATCGACCTTGAAAATTACACTCTAATACTTCCGTCGGTGGCTGTTGGAAACGTTGGACAATTATGCGTCGATCTAATAATATCCAGTTTGAATTTAGATAAAATTGGTAGCTCGTGGAATCCCATGTTCATTCCAATTTGTGGGCTTGATCCTTACCGTGACGATGATGACGGATCAAGTTCTCTTTGCACCACTGCTGATTTGTACATTGGAACGTCTCGCAACATAATTCTTTTTCAACTACGTTCACCATACGTTGGAAATTCGAACAGTTTCTTCGATGAATTGTCACGATTCATTCGACAAAAGAAGATCAGCAAGGTAGTACATACGTACCAGTACATTGACGACGAAAACATGACCATCATCAACGATGATGATGACTTAATCTTCCGTTGTTCCCCATTACGTGTTCTTATTTTTTACTGATCGTCTCTCTGTCATCATTTATAGACTGTGATCTTGACCAGCAGTTACGATTACGAACGCGCCGATAGGCCGGAGCCTGCTGTACGATATCTCACCACAGATGCTTCTTTAATAGGAAATGAGAAGCTCGTTGAAAGCCTTTGTTGGACAAAGCATACGAAACGGCAGAGTAGTTCAACGGGATCGGAAGCGGCAGCGGCGACGACGATGCAGCGACGATACATTCCTGGTGGTGGATTTGCGAGTGCACTTTTTGAACATCTTGAATCGATTGAAATCCCGTGCACAGTACTTTTCTGTTACTGTTCAGAAGGAGACAATGTTTCCGACGCGTTGATATTGTTCAAGGGCTTGAATGGATGGTTGAATTTTACGAATAATGATACCAATGTTAATCAGGCCAATGATATAAAATATCCGCCCTCTTGGGAATACTTTTTTGGTAATCCACCCTCCGCTGGAATGTATTGAGCTTCGTGTCGTGGTCGTCACTCAGTCCTCCTCTCGACCGATTATGTCATTCTTGATTATGTCGCAGCAAGTAAATCGTTGTATACGTGGTATTCACTATCGTTACGTCAAATCATTCCTACCTGTCCCACCATCCCTGTTGTCCCCACTCTTTTATAAATAAACAATGCAACGACATCGAGTTAAATTACAAAATGAAATGATTTATTACACATTGCTGTACACACGTTGACAAATTATAAAAGTTATTTTTTGTTTATTAATTTGTTCCTAAAGAGTATTCAAGCGAGGAGTTTAAATTTGGTGGAGAAAGCGGAATACGCGATTAAAGTGGCTAAAAGAACAGCGAGGAGTTCCGAATTGACCCAAGGTCCAAGGTACACTCCAGGATTGTTAAGTACTACTACAGCCAATGGTTTCACGCTGCTCGGATCTTCTCCGTTCCGTACTGCCTTACGTATAGCCGAATATCTTTCTTCATCGAACAATTTTATGTTGTAATCCCCGGATCGAGCTTTTTTCGCATCTTCCGTCCATGAAACCTAAAATATTTACATTAAATTAGGGTGTAACGACGACTAGGCTCCTCTTCTTAACTTTCGATACAGCGAAGTAAATCACGGTGAGGGTTACGACTTGGAATGCAAGCAAAACAAGCTGTCGCTGCACTGCTCTTACTACTGATTACCTGGTACTTGTTATCTGAACTCAACCTGGCAGCTGGTAATGATTTGCCATCGACTTCTGCGTAAAGTGTAATACCCTTTACTCCGTTGCTGCACTTGAGCAGAAATTGCGTTGTGAAAGCAACGTTCGTTAGAATCGTTGCGTCTTCCGTGACATATGCGCTCGCGACAACCTCTGGCTTTTGACAAATTTTCGCAAGAGTTTTCGAAATACCACAAATAACGAGAACACACAAGATCATACGTCGCTTCATCATGAAATTTTACGCGTGGCGTTAGTCAACCGCGATTCGTTGTAAATATTATTCACAAATAAGTCGTATCGAATTTGCCACGTGCACACGTCTGCCACTCTGGCACCGCCACAGTATGCATAGTATAAGAAGCACCACACCACAATCAATCCGTCCGGACTGTCCGGAGTCCGGGTGTCGCATCGCATGTACACATAGACATACAACACATACATATGATCCAGTCAGATGTTAAACGATTCCATCGATTCCATGGTTGGCTTTAGCTTGATCCATGGCTTGGTTTCGTTTCAGCCATGTAGTGTCAGCCGTGTCAGCTGGTATCGCTGGTATTGGTATATCATTGCATATCGTTGTCGTTCACGTTAGTGCATTAGTTGCGGAACGAACCACAGACTTGTATAGAAGGGTTCGATAATGTAACGCAATGGAACCAGAGTTATCAGAAGAACCTCCTACACGTACGCAATTTACTGTGGACGATTTAGACGTCGAAATATTGCCACTTATCTACGAAATAATTCGAAGGTTCGTGTCGTCTTGGTACATAATTTAAACGACTATACTGACTACGAATGAATATAAATAACTATATATATATATCAGAGAGAACATTCATAATTCGCACGCGTTGCAATTATTACAAGTAAACGTAGTTGAACAACGAGAACTGTTCGCAAAGAGTAAATATAGTTTCTCGATGTGACATTTGTTGCACAATCTTTTCATTATACACGTGTATTTATTTTATTTTTAGCATTGAAAAAGATCCGTACGATACTACACAGAAGGCAAAAGAATCTCAGGATACGAGTCATAAAATAATAGAATTACAAAAAAAGTTAGATTCAGCTAGAGCACAGGTAGTGAACAATGTTTTACAACAATGATTATAGCTACTACTTTAAATTGTTCATAAGTGTTTGTTGTCATGTTCTTGGCCTAATAACCTTCACAAAATATCGTGTGTGCGTGTGCGTGCGCGCGCGCGCGTGCTTATGTACGATATAGAAGAAAATTCAAACCGATGACCAGTTAGCAACCTGCATTTTGACGATGTATAATGCATATTTTATTGCTTGTTTTGTAGATTAAAAGGCTGCCAGGAATCGAATATAGCAAAGAAGAACAGTTACAGAAACTCGAGACTCTTCGCAAACAACTCAGACTTAAGAGAGAGCTTTTACTGAAGTATCGTAATATGTGTAGTTTCGAGATTCCAAAAGTACAGTAACAGCACGATATCTTTTGGCACGCTGAGAGGGAGGAAAGAACCGAACGAGAAGTGAACCAAGGACACGTTGACATGGGGATTTTCCGTGTGTTATTCGCATACTTGATGCGCAACGAACAATTGATCAATAAATTAGCTGATTCAAAACCTATCAGACGTTCTGCGCAACTCGTAGCGTATTTGTTGCTACAGAGCAGAACACGTGGCATTCCTTTGCCATTTAATCGTGAGGAATTAATCAAAAGATTAAGGAGTTTTAATCAGACGTTCAGAGAAAAAATACAGGAAGCAAAGGATGAGATGAGAAAGAATTCACCCAAGTAGTCACCTTCCGACGATGATATTTTTCGTAGCTATGATTTATCGTAAATCGGTTTGACAAGAGTATCGTTGTAATCACTTCGTCGATGATAGTAACAATAAAATATATGAATATACATAGATATGGTGATTTATTATTCTTCAACCTGTCTTTGCTCGTGTATACTACCTACATCATTCGATCTATGGCGTGCTGATGATGCGGTGACAATGGTAAGAGAGAAACGTATGCATCGCGTGTATTTTCCACAGATTATATTTCATCGAGTCAAGATGAATTCGTATTCTTCGTATAAAAATAAAACGCTTTATGAATAACAAAGTATATTTGTCGACGTACATTTAAAAACGACATTTCATTATTTTGTAATGATCGAGTCAAAATGAAGTGAAAGACCATTTGTAATCTAATTTAAAGATTGAAAAAGCACGTTGTGCGTTATTTGTAAGTACAATACTTAATTAACAGAGGGGTTCAGTGGGAGTTCTTTTCTCTCTATCACCACAATCCCAAGATGGACACGATACGCGATCCTTATGGATCATATACGTATTAGATGACCCCACAAACGCGCGTAATTTACGTGCGGCGATTATTAAGAAACGATGATTTTATACACTTATTTCAATATCAGTATAAATAACTGCGGAAAAAATATATATATGTGTGTGTGTGTGTGTGTGTATATATATATATATATATACGTATAATACATTTTGTTCGTTTAACGTCTGAACAGTTCGCTTTACGTTCCTCGAAAATGGATTTAAAAATTATTCTTGCAAGATCTCGAGGACGACAATGAACGACGACAATGAACAACGACGACGACGACGACGACGACGACGAGGAGGACTCATTACTCGGATCAGTATCAAGTATTTATTATCAATTCTCAAGTGTCGTAAAAACCGGTTGTACATAAAACTCGCGCAGTTTACAACTTTGTGGGGGGATTCTGTTCTGACAAAGGTTGAATAATACTGTTCGCAGTATTATGAGATCGTCCTCCCCTCCGCCCTCTACTTTTTTTGTTTTGACTTTTGTCAGATTTTTGAAGTATGTTTTCCAGCTTCGATGTTTGTCCTTCGAACGACGGAGAATTGGTTTCAGCAGTTGTATCTAACGGCTGAACATGAAAATCCAGATTACGAACAACTTCTTAGCTACGCTTACACGTGCACGTATATACGTTACGTGTAGTAGTTTACAGTATCGTTATTTCTTTTCCGGTTTCCGGAACATACTTGCATCGTAGACGAAGAGTTTTGTCGATTTTGCAATGATTTGTTCGGCTTGTTGGATCTGCAGGTTTGCATGATCGTCGTACTGCTGCTGGAGTATGGATCAAGTTTCACAACGTTACCCACAGCTTTGGTACGTCCCTCTCTAAAGACCATCCTTTGTCCCGGTTTTATGTACTCGGGATGTTTTATGAATCTGAAGCGTACCAAAGCTTTATCTCCCGTTCGCAAACAATCTTGCGACATAGAAATTATGGACGCTGTTTGTCTGATGCTTCCGCAATGCACTGAAAATAAGAACAAAAAATCACGGATACGGACGACAAAACGAAAGACGTTCGACGATCTCGTCGTCGTCGAAAGATCTCGTAGCGATCAAGGTGCATTATGTGATGCGAAATTATTAATCACCCATTGCTTGATAACAGGAACTTATCGTTGTCGGATGATGCAACACAAGAATTTCCCCTTCGAATTCCCAACAAGCCTGCGGGTTTAATGCCGGTGCGACCATTACCATACCTTTCCTGATTTGCGACCGTTTAATTTTTTTCAAAGCGAAACTGGCGGTCTGGCCGCCTCGCACTTCGCGAACGGGCATTCTTTTCCTATGTATACTTTTCACTGCGATCGGAATGAAACGTCCCAGTGGGTCGGGTCCCAATAACAGAGTGTCGTTTAATTTTATGACACCTTTCAACGTCGTGCCCGAAACTACTGTACCAACACCCTGAAAATCCAGCCAACCACGACGAAAGAACGTGATGGGAGTAAAATAAATTTTGTTCCGCTCCTAATCTTAACCACAATCTAGTACTACTACCACCACCACCACTACCACTACTTACAGGCACCGAGTACGTGTCGTCTATCTGAAACTCTGCCGGTTCGTCTTCGTGGCTGATCATTCGAGCAGTCAACAAATTCAAAAACATTTTAAGCAGATGTAAGTTTTCTCCCGTTACGTTCGATACTTGGAAAATTGGGCACAAGCTGTACACAGTACAAATTTTGCAATCGAAGATTGAGATCAATCGATGTAAAGTTCGTCGTCGATCGACGTGTGCGAGAGCACGTCGGTACGCGCGTATGTGTATCGCATTTTGACACACATCTATACTGACCGTTCCGATACAAAATTGGTAGCACCGACTACGACGTCGTCAGGCGTCTTGACGGTGACAGGCACCTTCCTGCAACCCGGTGACTTCAAGATCCTTATCAACAGTCTTAAATTTTCTTGCAGTATGTTCGGTGGGCACATGTCGATCTTTGTCACGACAACGAATACTGGTACCGAGAGGGCCAAAGCAAGACCTAAATGTTCCTTCGTCATTCCAACGATACCAGCGTTCGCGCCGACCATTAACATACCTGCGAACGAAAAAAGGGAGACAGAAAAAGACGTGAGCATACTGAGAATCTTATACCACACTAGCTTCGAGCCATGTGCCATCTACGACGAATCGTTAAAGAGAAATACCAAAATCGGGGGCATGACCGGTCATCCCAAAGACAGTCGTTTTCAAATATCTTTCGTGTCCAGCAAGATCGATGAACGTTATAACTTTAGACGACTTCTCGCATATCTTGACCCAGTCCAAAGATCCGTGTTCCGGTTTGTTCACCACGTTACCTAAACAAAAAAGTAGAGCGAGTAGGATCGACGGTCGAACATCGCGTGTAACGGAACGTAGCAAGTTTCTGAATTATCTACGATCACGATTATTATACATTTCATACCAACGCTATCGAATCCAAGAATATCATTTCCTACTGAGCTGGTACGTCCCGTTTCAGCTTCGTGCTTGTGGCGAAACAATTTTTGCCGCGCCAATCCTCGACCATTATCGAGTTCCCCGTGTGTCAATACACCCAAAAGTGTCGACTTTCCCGCATCGACGTTGCCGACGACGGCCACTCTGTGAAAAAGATTTTGTAGAATCGTTTCACACGACGATCTATCTATATATCTCTCCCTCTCTCCCTATTGTACTTTGTCGGTACATCGTCGCGGTCGACAAATTAGACAGAGACCTGATCTCCAAGAAATCTTGTCTGTCCAAACGTCTTCGAACAAGGTATTGCCCTATCAGTCCCTGATCTACTTTACTCTGACGTAACAGTACACAGTCTGCCTCCAATGTCGCCGCGAGGGACTGTAACGTAGCAACAGATGCTTCATATTCGTCGTCCTTCAAACCATCTTCCGAACCACCTATACGGTAAAAAATAAAAGATAGTTGCGAGTCGTGTCCACACGATGTACGTTTTACATTTACACAGTGATAACGTGCAAACGTTGCGAACTATTCCTGGGACGAACCTTCCCCGAAACCGATGTCAAAGATCGTCTCACTGCCACCATCCTGAATTCTTTCTCTCAAACGTCTGAGCAATAGCTCATACTGATCCTCTGACGGACTAACTAAAACGCTCTGTAATTCACCAATATCAACGATTAGTCGTCTGTACGCGTACCTTATATCGTTCCGGAATTACGAAGGTATTGAAACGCGGTAGCGAACCTTTCCTCTAATGCTGGAATAATCCATGTTAGAAACAGGCGCGGGATCTCTCTCGCTCTTTGCCACTATGACAGACTCGCTTCCTGCCATGGTATTACTGATCTTATGCGATCTGGTTTAATAACGCGGATTATCTCTTTTACTCGATGTTACAGTGCCAGGCTGGTCACGGTACAAGTTCCAACTGTATTTAATGACGACGTCGACGACACGTTCCATTGACGAACATCTTCCAATATTTGAATCCGAATCTTCTTCTATAGATTTGTGATATCGTTACACTCATACTATTTAATCTGTATGATCCGTTTTATCGTTTCTTATTGTTAGTACTACTACTACTACTACTACTACTATCGTTCTTATTGTTATTATTATTATCGTTGTTCGATGCGTGACAGGGCTGAAAAGAAGATATTTTTTTAGATACCGGCGGATTATTGTGTAAAGATAAATGATTCGACATTGCCCAGAAGGAAAAACAGCTTTGAACAGCAAAGCGTTTACGATTCTATCTGATGAAACACGTATTAGATGTCTTGTACCATCTACGTACACGCGTAACGGGTCACTCAAAATTCATATTTTTCATATACGAACAAAACGTGTTTTTGTTTTTAAGCAAGTATCGATGAAATACTGCACGTATTAAATCGTTATCTGTCGAGGACGACGATTCGAAAGCAAAGTAAATCGAATCACAATTTCAGTTTCAGACAATATGCTCCAGTTGCGCGTTGTACTTTTGCTTTGCAATCACACGTAACTGACGTAACACACACGCGTTGTCAAAAGGTATCGAAACTCCGTTTGACCGATCACACCGATTACACCGATCTGCTGCTTGCGAAAACGCTGTCAACGTCAACGACTGGACGATTTCATCAGATCTCATTTCTTTCAATACGATTTATGTTTCGGCCTCTGTGCGTACTACACTACTACGTGTGTCTGCGTACAGTCGGCGCGGTAAGTGGTACCGAGACCGAGTAGTAAGTTAAGTAAGTCAAGTTGCAAATAGCCAAATAGCAAACTGCCATAATAAAGTATATTTCGTCGCATACTGGACCAAAACAAACTGGGACTGAATGTAATCAAATAAATCGTCTTACCTTTACGAATATTATATTAATTAACTACCGAGGTGATGAAATGATTAAACGTTCTTGCGAGTATTGCATTACTGTCACCACCTATATATATTTGTGATTATATAGGTGTTCGAATGTTGCTCGACATTGTTACTCGCGTTACTCGCCATCTGTAGGACCGTGTTCGAAAAAAGTAAGGATAGATTTCCGCCTACACGTAACGCGCGCGCAGTAACACACACACACACACACACACACACAAAACACAGTGACAACTTCCGGCTGATACTACACTGTCTACACTATATATACTGTGTGCATGATACGTATACGTGATGTCGTCTCTGTAGTTTTTACCTGCGTTCACATTCACGGGTAAATCATAGGTGATCATAGGGGTAAAACAGCTGTTCGTCGGGGATGTGGTTATTGTGGTTTGTGTCATATGTAATAATAATTGGCTTGGCCAGCGTTGAAACTCGTTCGTCACTACCGTACTCACACGATCAGTTGTCAACTTTTGGTCGTAAGTGAGTAAGGATGTTGACTCGGTCCGAAACAATTATTGCCGTGCTGCACTACATAATGTATATTCGTTGTTGGTGACACACGCGACTACCTTGATTACACAGAATTCACAGGCGATTATCATGGCTCAGTGCAAGTTGACCCCTAGCGAATTCATATGCAACGCTTTTTCGCCGCAAATCGGTGCTGTGTGCTCAACTGCGGCCGATGCCGCCTGTCAAAAAAATAATTTATCGTTCGTTGAACTGCTGCAACCGTTTTGTAAGCTGAACGTCGAAGGTAACGATTCGCATACTTATTTTTCGTTTATCATCGTTTTTATTACGGCGATCAACGATCTGCGACCGACCGATCGAATCCGAACGTGATTATTCTTCCTGATCTGACTGCACTACTCACACTAACTAGCTCATTATTATTATTATTATTATACCAGACGCAAATTTTTGTTTCTAACGACAAACAAACGATACCTGTTTCGTTGCTATTTTCGGTTCATTCAATTAGATGTTGTTGTTGTTGTTACGAGCTGTGACCATGGCAGGCACGCACGTATCGATTCGTTCATAGAGTCCCGTTGTTGCTTCGTTCTTCGATGGGTGAATGAGAACGGAGCAGGATGGCCCTTTTCTTCGAGTCGTTCTGCTACCATACAAAACCTATTTATCTTTGCACAGGTCATTTCAAAGATCCACAAGGGAACACGACGAGTGTCAGGAACCTTCGACTTTTTATACAAGATGTGCATGCACAGCCTCCAGAACCGAGTGTTGCCAGGAAGATGTTGAACGAAGCAGTCAGTTCGGCTATGTGCGAGCATACGACCAATGTTAAAATCGGGACGACAGAGGTCGATATACCAGTATCGGTGCCTTGGTTTGAGGCATGGAGGGAAATGTTCTTGAGCGTGCAATTCCCGTCGGATCACGAGTTCACCAAACATTTTCTCGCTTGTATGATAGTAGTTTCCACGACGGAAGACAATCCCTTAGAGAAAATTCAAAATATGGGTGCACAGTTGAATCAAAATATTCCCGGAAAATTACCAAAATGGTTTAATAACAATACACTCAGATATTACATCTTGATACACGATACGTTGCAAGACGACAGGAACAAGTACTTACCTACCTCGTTCGCTGCTATGAAAAATCTTATTCGATAAACGATCAATCATTTTTTATTTTTACAGGGCTGAGATAGTTTTCGCAGAAATGAAAAATATATATGGCACTAACAATTGTTTCCTCCTACAAATGAACTCCAGACCACCCGGTCAATCGGACGATGACAATACTCATTTACCAGATCCTTGGAGTCAATTTTTAGTAAAACATTCAGAGGTGTCTACGTCAGGTGGTAGCGAACAGAACAGTTCCCCTCGTACGCCCGCGGACACCAGTGGTGTCTCGTCGATGCCGAACCAAGTTTCGACGGAGAATGGTGACAAGTACGTGTGTACCGTTCTTCGCAAAGTCCGCCGAGACGTCGGAACACTCAGGTTCTAACAACACGGAACGTGTACACGTTGTTCATTTTAGAACGAGTCATGCTGGAACACCGATAGCCCCACAGAACGTAGCGGGTCGTTTGATTTCTCCGGACTCGCACGATACTGTCGACACTGTCTCTTCCGCCGAGACGACGACGACGACGACGACGACGACGACGACGACGATGCTCGCCGAGTCGACGAACGCGAACTTGGAAGTCGGACAGGAGGCCGTGTCCGTTACGATCCAGCATCCTTTGAGTCCGACAACAACGAACGCCGCTGCCGCCAACGACAAGACACAAAATTCTACGCTGTTATACGGGGTTAGAGGATTGACCGCGGGTATCGTCGGTAGCGATGCTCCGATAAACGCGAACGTTTGGGCGGACTCTCCTAGTTACACGACAGCGACGCAACAACGTCACGGTGCTAGATTGTCCACGCAGGATCTCGAGAGATTACGAGCGTTGATAACCGAGTTTTGTTTGAAAAGTCTATTGCCGTACGTGGAGAAGCAGATCGGTTTATTGAACGACGTGATCTCGAATAAGAAAGGTGTCAGTAGATCATTGTTCAGCGCCACGAGACGATGGTTCGGGACGAACAAACCTGGAATACCAGGACCTGGTACGCCATCGAACGCTGTAATGTACGTTCATCATTCGATCGATACTTATCTCGTCCCTCTGATACTATCTCGTATACGTATTTGCTCGAGGTTGTTCCTGTTAACGACAACAACAACGACCACTACCATTCGACCACTAAAATTACCTGTCATAGAACCTGTCCTCTATGATACATACAAAGATATGCATACATACATGTTTATATATATATATATATATATACATACGTTGTTAAGTTCCAGCCTTGTTGTTTGGATTTTTCCAGTTATACGACAGAATCGCCAGAATTACAATTGCGTCGGTTAGGTGACTTATGTTTCATGTTTGGTCACTATTCGCTCGCTTACCAAACGTATCATAGTGCGAAGAGAGATTTTGCAGCGGATCAAGCTTGGCTTTATTACGCAGGTGCTCTTGAAATGGCCGCTTTGAGCGCGTTCATGCAGGGTGAAACTAACAGGAAGACCATCGAATACATGGACGATGCAATATTAACTTATTCGACCAGTTGCAAAATGCCGCAGTTTGCGACGAGAGCGACGTTATTCAGCGCTGAATGTTTGAAAGGTAGAAGTTTGTACGGGGAAGCTGCCAAACAGTTGATTCGTATGACCAGCGAAGATTCCGATTTGCGTTCCGCGCTTCTGTTGGAACAAGCCGCTTACTGTTTCATCGGCCCGAAAATGATGCGCAAGTACGCGTTTCATGCCGTTCTCGCTGGTCACCGATTCTCGAAAGCGGGCCAGAGAAAGCATTCGTTGCGATGTTACCAACAAGCGTACCAGGTACGACCACCACCACCACCACCACCAGGTATTCTCGTTGTCCGTCCATTCGTTCTTACAATTTCTCGTTGGAGTCGTCGTCGTCGTCGTCGTCGTTCTACTCGACGTTGAAAATGACACTGATCCGCTCCTTGTCACGTACATATTATTGCATCGCATGTATCATGTACATAGTTGTTGTTATGATTATTATTATTATTAGGTATACCATGGTAGAGGTTGGTCGTTAGCCGAAGATCATATACATTTCACGATTGGCAGACAAGCTGCGTCGTTGAAGCAAGTCAACGAAGCGGTAAAAGCATTTGAAAAATTGTTGAACGTTCACAGCATGCAGCCGGCAACGCAGCAAGCAGCGTTTCTACGTGAATTTTTACATATCCACAATGTAAGTACGTGTACGCTGCGCGACACCTCGCTGCTCGCCTCGTAATGATAACAGATTCTTTTTCAGTATCTTGTAATTATAATCATATTTTGACGATGCATCGCGTGTCTCGCAGATACTGTTACAGGAAGCTGTTCCGTCGACGGACGATCGACAGCTGCTTCCTATCTTGCCATTACCACTGATAGACAGCGGTAACATCAAAGTACTGTACGGTCCTATGGTTGAATCGTGCCAAGACAATATTTTCGCGAGTCACGTTTCGTTCGACACCGCAGCCGAAGACTGCGACGATGCGAGATGGTCAAGAATGGAGGAGATGTTGATCACGGAAGCTCAGGGATCGCCTCCGATGATATTCAAACCCACGATCGCATTGTATTCGAAGACGAGCAACAATACGTCGAAACCAAACGCTGTATCGAACGAACCGGTCCACTTTTCTATCGAATTGTATAATCCGTTGCACATCCCTTTGCCGGTATCGAGCGTCGCTTTGTTATGGTTGTTCACTTCGACCGATGGACAAGTTACTACGAACGAAATGAAATCATCATCGTCGTCGGAGAATTTAGAACGGATGGTGGAGACGCAGGTGATCGAGAAATTGATTTTACAACCGAATTCCAAACAAAACGTAACGTTGCGTCTCGTACCGAGAGAAGTAGGCGAGTTAAAGATATTAGGTTTAAGCTACCAACTGTCTAATCCGATACATGCGATAGATCCGCCGGTGGTTAACCCGACGATAGCTATCAGTGGGAAAAGATTGTTTGAAATTAGGGGGCCTAAATTGAAGAATGTTAAAGAGAAAGCTGGTGCAAATTTGTACGGTGCAGATTACAGATTGGAGATGAATATCACCGAAAGGGCTCCCTTCATGCAGGTATGAAATTTGACGATATACTTGAAACTTGGTGGTGTACTCGTTGTAATACTCGTGCACGACAACGACGACCCACATGTACTTGACAGAAGTTTTTATCTTTGCTGTTTCTATCTTTTTTTCTTTCAGATTTTCTTCAGTCAACTGCCTTCGGAAATGTTATGTGGTGAAATTAAGAAGATAGACATTACATTGAAGAACGTAGGCAATTCACCGTTATCGAACATTTATTTAACGTCTACGAATATGAAACCTCTTTCGTTAGGAGATAATCAAACGTCGACCACGGAAGAAGAAGGTACCGGTTATAGAATTGCAGCCTATATTTTTACCTGTTATTTACACCTACTACTACGATATATTATATACTACGAATCAATTATTTGCAGTTTCATTTTCAGAACGGACGATGAAGATGACGACGACGACGACGACGACGACGACGACGAAAAAGAGTACGAACAAGCATATAATGAAAATTCCACTACCTTCGAATAGATTAAACGTTGGAGAGACGTACGTGAGACCGTTTTGGATTCAAGCGCCGTTCAACAAGGGAAATCATCGGATAGATTTGCTGTTTTATTACGAGAACGTAGCAGATACGCAGCAGCAACAGCAGAAAATCGTGATAAAACACCGACTTTGTAGACACTCTTGGAAGTTGACCGTGTCGGATTCTCTACAGATCAGTGCGTCTGCTTCGAGAAGCGTGCTGTGCACAAAACACGATTCGCCTACGTTGAATTTGATAGTATGCGTCAGGAACGCGAATCAGCTTCACGATCCAATCGCGAACGAGATCCTCCTGTCGAGAATATCGTTTCTCAGCGATGGATGGTCAGTGTTCAATTCTTCTGTGTCGTCGTCGTCGTCGTCGTCGTCGAAGGACATAAAAGTAAAACCTCAAGAAATGTTGCATTTAATGCTAAAGTTGAGAAAGGACGAGAGCGAATCGAGGCGAATCTCCGATGTATCGTTAACGCAGGAGAATGATCCCGTGGAATCGGATTCGAATTACCCGTACATCAATTTCATAGAAAGAAAAGATATTCTGCCATTGGACACGAGTGAAAACGCGGAAGCACAACAACAACAGCAACAGCAGCAACAGCAACAGCAGCAGCAGCAACGGTTGCTGCCACAAAACGGAACGGAACAGAAATCATTGTTCGCAACCATGAAATTATGTTCGACGTTGATTCTGAATTGGAGGGCGAAACTGATAGAGAACGGGGCGACCGTTACGAGACAAGCGATCGGTCAACATTATCTCGATATCGAGCACTTGAACAAAACTTACAACCATCCCGAACAAGTTCTGGTCGAATCGAACGAATACGTCGGCGGCGGAGGCGGCGGACGTTTGAAAGTCTTTGGGCCCGACAGAAACGTATTCGACTCCTCGTCCGTGCTGACAGGTGTTGCTGCTGCTGGCAAAGAACAACTGTCGGAAACGAATGAACTTCTCAAGAACGTGATTTCGTTCTCGTTGAGCCACGATAAACGAATCACTCATGACTTCGATCGAAGTCGACTGTGTTTCGTTCCGGTAATAATGTACATAAAGAATCACTTAGGATCGCAGATCGACATTAAAGTTAACACGATAGGAACAAGCAGGTACATAATACGGTAAAATAAACATTCTTCTCTTATATCTTCTCGTTTTTCCTCTCGTTCATCGTTTCATCGTTTTCTGATGGACCTGTCTGTTTTCAGTGACAGCTACCTTCCGAACGTAAAGTCTCAGTTATACTCCCCGCAAGCTTCCGCGTATTACAGATACGCGTGCCATTCTGCGATTTGTTCTCACATAGAACCGTTAACGAGTAGTACTGTAAAGTTGCAAGCTGCCCTTCCAGCGCCCGGAACCTACGATTTAGCGGCGCGTGTGCAAGTATTTGTGAGAGTTGTAAATACTAGGGAATTCATATTGCAGAAATGGAAAATGGAGAGCATATGTATCATTATCGGTGATAGCAAATAGTTTGACAAATACATACGTATACACGTAGAGGTATTATAATTGTTACTACTATTACTACTACTACTACTACTACTACTACTACTACTACTACTACTATTACTACTACTGTTGTTGTTATTATTATTATTAATCAGTTAATATAATTGATACTTAAGGAATAGCGTAACAACATAAATTTCATTTGAAGAATCATTCCTTCGTACTATGTAAATATGTAATGTTTCAAACACAGTAAGTAAAACTACACTGTCTACATATAATTTATCGATCACGACCGTGATTAGAACTGTTTGCCTTTTTCTTTCTTCTCTTCGAAATCACTTGTTGTCCCAGCATTAGTAGGTATTATTATTGTTTTAAATAAATAAAACTGCTCCGTTCAATACTCGTTTGTTTACGTTTAATACGTACACACGTAATAGATTATACAACAATTGCACAAATTTATACATACACAGTTAGATATAGTTATAAAATACATGAAATATCACACTGCAAGCAGTTGCTACATAATGCGATGTCTGCACTCACGCACATAAATAATTCCATTTTTGGCATAACGTTACGCGCACGAAACAATGTATATGACCCTTATCATATTTTTGGTGTGCACTAGAATACTTTCTGTTTGATTTGTATAAAAGTTATAGATAGCTTTTTATGATTATTTATTATGGCTAGTTCGAGTAGCATGACGACGAGAGCAGAATATGTTTCAATTCTGATATTCTGCTACCGGTGAAAGAAGCAATCCGTGGTCGTGTCCATATGTATGAATGCAATCTTATCTGAACATGCGCTAATTCCCAGAAATTCATTTGTACATACATATGCTACGTTACATAGTACGGTAGCACGCGCCCGTAAGAATGATACACCGATAGCAGCAGGCCGACGTCACACATTGACAAGTGTTATTTGTACATTTAGGAAGCAATCATTTTTGTTTGAAATCTTTCGAAATCTCGCTATGCCGATTTCCATATACATATCGCTAAATTGCCAGCATACATGTACAATAGATGTTTCAATTGATAAGTTATCTCGAACCCGTAACCCTCGCCTACGACAGTGTGCCAGGATGCGCCGAATTTTTTATCCATCGTTTCTTTGATCATCCGTGAAACACTCTCGTAATTGTCGGCGTACTTTTCAGCCGCGGTGACGCATAATTCCATCGCTTCTTGCTTCATCTCGTCCGACATATCGCACTTCTGCAACAGACACAATTTTACGAAAGACTCGTGCAAACAAATATAATACAACATGATATACTTTCCGTGAAGTCTATATGTAATGTCACATGTATTTCCTCTCTGGCGTAACACTAGTAGACGAGCAAATACTCTCTCACATACACAGACATCCACACACACACAGAGTATTCTGAGTCGCCATTTGAAAATGTACGGCTTCTAGATCATTTAAATGTCTTTACGACTTATAGGATCTGAATCTCGTGCGAATTAATTATTAAAAGTATACTCTACTCGATGAACTATAAATAATAGTTCACGCTCGTAAGTAACAAGATGAAAATGATGTTTTTTTTGCAAAGTGACTTGTATCGATTAAACAATGCTATACGCGCCGCAACACGCTCGTACATATACGTATATTGACTTGAAAAGAAGTCGAGGAGTTCCCGACGATACAGCTGTCACACAAGATGAAATAGACATGTACATTACTTACTCGGCAGAGAGGATACGTGTGCAATATTTTGACGACGTCGTCCTTTTTCACCTCGGTCATCTCTGAATTTGAATTTTCATTAAAAACCACCGTATCTACTACTCATACGTATACATATCATGTATCTGTATACTGTGCATCCAAGTAATAGAGAGAATACCGACGGCATAATACATTCTCTGAGAATGTTGCCATCTTACAGGCGCCGCCGAGCAAGACCACACGAGCACACTACTACCACTACCACAGAGGGGTTGTATACATATGCTGTATACCTAAAACTATTCCCATTGGCAGTAACGGCACTCGCCTCTCACTGGCCACCGCTACCAGTGCCACTGCGCCACGTCCACAAACCCGAGCTGGATTAATTTCACTGTTATCAATTGTTATTACCAAAATGTACTATATTGGACATTATCCCAGAGGTTTTGCAAGAGCCTTGGAAAAATATGATTTTTATTACAATATCACAAACGTATAGTTATGTATATAACAATTAGCAAAGTATAGAACGCGATACACCGATGCTGCCTACGTATGTTACAGTGTATACACGCGCGCGCACACACACACACACACACACACACACACACACACACACACACACACACACACACACACACACACACAAACGTGAACAATATAGAGAGTATGTATTTGGCTTGAAAAATACTTTTGAAACTTATGTAAACGAGGTACGGAGTATAGGTAACTCTTCGGTTACTTATTTAAACAACAAAGACATTTATCTATGTTGGTACATGTATGTACAAGTAGTTGACTCTCGATGACGATGAAACAGAAGATGATAAAGATTTATGACACAATGTGTTGAAAATTAGAATCCGCTACACGATCATGCTTTTAATCATCGTCCTCCTCAGACAAGACGCGCACGGGGCTTAAAACTCGATTAAATTCATTTCTTTTGTCACTGTGTTTAAAGCTGTCGATGTTACGACCGATGAACTAAAGGATGTAGTGAAAGAGCGTACATGAGATCGGAAAGTTGACGCAGGTTCCCATGCCACGTCTCGAATGATTCCCTGATTTCTTGGATAGACGAGTAACGGATCTTTCCCTGTTATTTTGAGCAACTTTTCTTGAAGCATTATCAAACGAAACCTCCAATACTCGTAGCTGGCCTGTTTCAATGCGTTCACCCACTTCTCCACTTGTGATTCCGAACGACCACTCAACACATGCCTTTTCTCGTATTCATCGCGAAATGCTATGCTGAACGCGAACACGCCCTCCGTCGTGCCAGCATCAAGATTAATACTGTAGTTTTCTAAAATAATTACTCCCGCTGGTTGCCTGTCGTCGATCTGTCCTAACTCGTTGATGTTAAAATAAAACAACAAATTGTATCTTAACTTGAACCATTTCTCTTTGAATCCTAAAATGATAATAACTATAGGAAAGACGATGATGGAGCGTGTATGAATAGATCATAAATCGACTAACCTGATTTATGAGCCCGTTTATGATTCAAACGGCCTTCGATGTCGGCAGGTCCACTACTCGCTTCCGCGAGTTCTTTCTCGTTGAACTTCATACTTATTATGTGACATATAAGAGTGAAAGAACTTTATTTTTACACATTCGTATCGCGTAATTTTCGCTGTCAGATGGTCGCAATAATACTGCGTTCCACTATTGTTCTACTACACTTATTCATATTGTTATTCACCTATTGCTATTGCTATCATTGTATTTAGCGTGAGTCAGTCTTTCATCCCTTCCAGCGATTACAAATTAAGATAACTGCTTACAAATTATTACGTGCGCGGACCAAACCGACCAAACGCGAGACGCGGGGCAGGGCGATTGTGCTGATGGCTGAAATTTTAAATTACAATTACACCTGCGTCTTGATTCTACAATTTTTTGTAGAGGAAAATATTCAAGTGTCACAAGGGTAGTGTATGGCGTGTATGGCATCACTATTCACGTATCAGTCCCCGTTCGTTATTAAGTCATTGAGGAATAGTGCGAGAAATTATGAGCAATTATGAGAGTGAGAATCAAATTCCGCAAATCTTTTAAGTGAAACATGAGTTTTACTGTTGCTCAACGCACGGCGCTATGGTCGAGATTCGTTCTTTCTTACGCATTTTACGCACTGCGGATGCATTGTTGTTATATGTTTGCGTGTGCACATACAGACAACATACACGAGTGTCACAAATGTCAACTGCACGTGTAACGTAATCGTTCAGAATTATAATGAATTACTTCGTAATCCAATAACGAATACGGGCTGCTCTCGTGTTCTCGTAGAGTTCGAAATTAAGCATATCAGCAATAAAGAATAATAGCAATAGGTGTCGGATGCGCACTGCATGGTCCAGGGTCCAGTTAGTCCAGCAATTACAGTATACATACATATAGTTTGTTAGTTCACTGGCTATCTGAGTCTGAGCACTGGCGAAGCGAAGGTGAAGGCGAAGGTGGGCGAAGGGATCGTGCACGGTCGTATTTACGTACTTAAAAGCCAAGTTCATCTTGTCGCAAGTGTATTTTAAGTATACTTATGAAACATAAATAAACGATGGGTGCTCTGACGAGTCGACAAAACGCTGGAGTAGAAGAAGTTGACATCGTTTCGAATCATGCATATAAATATCCTCCTCGTTCAGGTTCGTATCCATGCGAGGTAGATAGGTTCATACATGCATACATTTTATAAATACCAAACGTCTTCGACGACATGTTCCGAAACGTTTTTCATATATTATAATCAATTTTCGTTCATCAGGAAGTTATTTCGGTAGTCATTTTATAATGGGCGGTGAACGGTTCGATACACCTCAGCCAGAAGCATATCTTTTTGGAGAGAACGCCGATTTAAATTTCTTAGGAAGTCGCCCAACCCCAGTAATCTCTCTCTCTCTCTCTCTCTCTCTCTCTACATATATGAATATATATACATATATCATTTAGTCTCGTCTAGCATTGTTTTACGTTTAAACGTGTACGTATACACGCGAAGAATGTTAAAGAACTATTTTCGTTTCAGTTTCCATACCCACCGCCACAAGCTAACGAGCCTACCAAAACGTTAAAGAGTTTAGTGAACATAAGACGAGAATCGTTGAGATTGATTAGGAACGTTGATCAAACTTCGACGTCGCCACAGTGTCAGACCGTCGTCGTGAAGCATTACGGGGGGGATGGATGTGACATTGATAAAAAACCGAGTCGTTATAATATTGAATTCACATTTGATTGCGACGTGAGATGTGCAATTACGATATATTACTTTTGCACCGAAGAAGTGACAACGAAAGGCGTTACGTGCGTATCGAATGTCGATATTAGAAAAAAAAAGTGCACGGGGCATATCGTACGATACGACGATATAATTTCGTTTGTAGGTACACGCCAAGAGATCCATCTATGAATTCTGAAACATATTATTATAAGAAAGGTGCAAATCAATTATTTTCGCAAACATCCCATGTATTTGACCCGAGAGCCTACAGTAAAGAAGATTTATTGTACAACGCTGATAGGGAAGTATGTAGTACTTTTATACTGTCTCTGTTTTGTTGGATGATAAACTGTTATTTTTACTCACTACTACTACTACTACTACTATTACTGTTAATCAGCAATGTATGCACGCGCTGCGATCAATTGTCATTCTTCTCAGATAATACCAATAGCCATTCACTGCGTCGCCGAAGAAGGTACCGATGAACCGAAACAGTCTCACACGACCATCGCTGTCGTTGAGAAACATTCGGATGGAACGTATGTACTAAAAGCCCTCAAACAAAAACTGTTCGTCGATGGTCTTTGTTACTTGCTTCAAGAGATATACGGAATTGAAAACAAGAACGGCGAGAACGCTAAGGTATATGCACGCCCCACACGCACAAAACGCCTTTCATCATCGCCTTACACTCGAATTTCTTTCATAATCCAATTTCCTTTTACTATCATCGTCATCGTTATTATTCGTTCAGCAACAGGGGAGCGACGAAGATACGGATGACAATGGATCCGAGTGCGTTATCTGTATGTGCGACGTACGAGACACTTTGATACTACCGTGCAGACACTTGTGTTTGTGCAACAACTGCGCGGATTCACTTCGATACCAAGCGAACAACTGTCCGATATGCAGAGCTCCTTTCAGGGCACTCCTTCAAATTAAAGCTCTGCAGAAAGCGACCGGAGCCATAGTATCGAATCCACCTTTTCCGCCAGAGGTAATTAACGATTAAGCCTTATTTCCATAAACGCAAACCGGGACCCCCGATCTGCCTGCCTGACAACGACGAAAGTTAAAAAATTTGATGGACGTGAAATCCGCAGGGAAGTTGCGAAATCATACCGGCTGGATACGAAGCCGTCTCTCTCATAGAAGCTTTGAACGGTCCGTACATTCCAAGGACCGCGGCTCTCGCGCCAGAATCTCCAGATACGCCCGATACAGATACGGTCAGCGCGATTCAAGCAGCGGAAGCATTGAACAGGTAGACGAATATACGATTACATTGTCCATTTTGTTTTTTGCTAAATCGTGTCTGTCATACTGAGAAGATCTGCCGAACGTACGCCCGTATCGAAACACGTGTCGAAAGAAGCAGATGTATCTGCAAGAACGAGTGGCACTACCGCGTGCCCTACGCCAGAATTCCGGATGTCAGTTTTATTGGCCAGAGACGAGCATTCCGGGTCGCAGAAAGATCTTCATAATCGATCACCTGCCGCGATGAGAATGAAATCGTCTGGACACATACGAGAAAAAGCGGCGTTACGATCACGGGACACGCTCAGACTTGTAAACGAGAAACAACCTACGTCTCTTTACGAGGTACTTTTCACCATATACACACACACACACACACACAGTCTATAATTTTCATTTTGTTTGTCGACGCATCGTCGTTCTTTTTACACGTATCTGCTGCTGCTACTACTCTTAATTATATTTTTGCAGGGGCAAACACAAGACGAAGACAGTGAGGCCGAGAAATTGTCTCCGTTGTTGGACGCAGCGACTAGTACGGAAGCGTTGAACGCTCAAAGTCGTGATATTTGCGATATGGACATGGACGACGAGATTCCAAACGTGGAAAATGAAAACGACGACGATAATAATATCACGTGTCATTCACATTGAGCGTTCGCGCGAAATCATTTTCATCTTGGAAATCGAATCGGTCGAATTATCTTTAATATCTTTTGTACTGTATACATATAAAGTCGCGTTTCTCGCGAAAATTCTGATCAATGTAAATAACATGTTATGTAGATATAAAATTTGGACGATGGACGAAAATGAAAATTGAAACACGTTTGCTTTCATTTCAAACTGATTTAATGAGATAATTGGTCAAGAAATTAGTGCCCACTTAAGCAACGGCGAGAAGCTTCTTCCATTTCTTCCAGTCCTCGAGAGGTCCATGCTCAGGTAAGTATTTCACGTTACAACCATCTGGAGCTAGCCGACCAGCCGTCTTTAATTCCTCATACTCGGCGCGGTCGTACTTGGTAAAACCCCATTTTTTTGAAACATAAATTTTCTGACGGCCGGGGAACTTGAATTTCGCACGACGCAACGCTTCGACCACGGCAGCCCTGTGACGGTCGGACGAGCGTATGCTCATTATCGGTTGTCCGATGTGCACCCTTGCCACGGTACCCTGAGGTTTACCAAAAGCACCTCTCATTCCAGTTTGAAGCCTTCAAAAATAAATAAGAATGCAATCTCGTCGGCATACATACCACACGCGCATCTCCTCACCGAACGTTAACAACGGTCCAACAAGATTTACCTGTCGGCTCCGGCACACGATAACATTTTGTTGATCCGAATAACGTGGAACGGATGCAGTCTCATACGAATGTGGAACTGATCCTTTCCAGCATTCTTCACCATGTACTTGTTCGCACAGATACGTCCTGCTTCGAGAGCTTCGGAACTAAGCTGCTCATATTCATCCGACACCAAATGTACGCACAGCGGAAAGTCCTCGACCGAAGCTTTCTTCTTTCCAAGATCAAAGATACGTATCTTTGGATCGGGAACACCCCTACAGAATCTTGATTTCGGGTAAGGTTTGTTCTTGCAGTAACGATAACTGTAAAAGTACAATGGAAATTCTTCTTCACTTCTTGGTAACACGACACAGAGCTGCCAGTTGCACAGAGGTGTAAATGTCACACGTTGGCTCGCATACCAAAATTGATCGGGAGTCAATCTCAACGTAGTAGCATATACGAGATTTCAATACGATATCAGAACAACTTATAATTTACATTGGTATACGGCAAGAAACAAACAACATTTATTCTCTTTCTGAAAGGAACGAACAAATGCATATACTTAATACGTACCACCTAGCTGGTCGACGACCCATACTGGCTGCCTCGACGATAAACAGAAATACTAGACGAACGGTAAAGATAATGCTCGTTACGATCTTGTTTAAAAATGATAAATGATACTAAAAAAAGGATGAGCGGTATAACGTTGGATACATGACGATTAAAATGAATGCATACAAATACGTTACCTTGCGGCTGTTAACACGATGCTGTGGAAAGAGAAGAGAAGGAGAAGCGACATCTAGCGAGGTGACACCCAAAACAGAATGTGACGGTGACCAAACGATGGAGCCACGTGAGCCAACCTCCATGAGGCAAGTTCCTATTAAATGTACAGCTCAATATTGGCTTAAAAGCGGAGCGCTCCTTCCTTCTAAGCCAATATTGCCACAGATATGAAGCATATTCATGTGCAAAGTTATTCATCGGGTTTTATGATGATTTCTAATGAACGACTTATTAATCTTATTATTATGATTATTATGATAATAATAAGATTAATAAGTCGTTCATTGGAATTATCAAAATATATGGCATGAAAACAACCCTTAAGTTTGCTGTGTGTACAGCAGGTACGTACTGTGACGACTGTGACTGCGTGATACGTAATGCGTGCGCATGCGCGATGTGAGTCGATGATGGGCGTGACGCTGCTGCACTTCCGACAGTTCCGACAATCTCCGACATTACTGGACATTACCCGCTGAATTCGTGGAACGGGTATCGAAGGAATTGGAACAGAATCGACGTTAACCCAGCCACCATTGCTGACTACTGATCTGATGCATTTGGGTACATCTTTCTCATATAGCACGAGATTCGTATTGTTTTTAAAGGTGGTGAATGAAAAATGCCAGCCGGAAACGCAGGCCCTCCTGAACGAAGTGAGCAGATGTGGAAAGCGTTGAAAAGTCACATTACGAGAGACAGACAACGAAAGAAGCAAGGTGCATAAGTAAAAGCTGAAAGAAAGAAAGGAATTCCGTTTATATTTTCGTTTTATAACGCCAATGTTTTTCATTGGAAATGCTTAGAGCAAGAGGCCGACGCCGAGGAGGAACGTCAACGAAAGGAAAGAGAACGTCAGCAAAAGCAGGATGCAATGACTTTGGGCGAAACTAGGGAACAAATAGCTACTTTGGAGAGTGAGCTTGCACAGTTGAAAGATCAGAAACATCAATTGTTCTTGCAATTGAAAAAAGTATTGAACGAGGACGATAATAGAAGAAAACAATTAATTAAAGAAACAAGGTTTACCAAAAAACATTTCAGATTTCTGTTTACACATTATATACTCTGCAACCATCATCGTCATCGTCATAGTTGTTCTTATCGTTATTGGTACATGCAGCGTTGGCTCTGAAGTCTTAACGGCAGCTGCTGCTGGGTATTCAGGGGCAGGCCCTGGAGTATTTCATCCGCAAGTGTACCAAGTTCCATTGCCAAGAAGCAGTAGTCCCCTGTACAAAGTACAAACTGTGGGCGCGGCAACTCATACTTTGTTATCAACAGTAAGTGAATGAAACACTTGTGTACCTATAGACGAATCGACATTAATTTGTGGATTCATTTATTTATTTGTTCGTCCGTTCGTTCGGGCATTCATTCATTCCTTAGGGACCATTGAAGAGGACCCGTAGCCCTTCTCCACCATTAACAGGTCCATATCACACTAGTTACGGATACAAACCGACACCTTCCATACCGAGTTACAATCCTGCGCCATCCAGTAAGTAATATCAGTACAGTGGTTTCAATTTCAGTGTTAAAAAGATATATGAAGGCAAAGAGAAAAGAGAGTATTAAACGTTTGTGCCTGTGTATAGAATCTGAGGAAGCAGCTAGGAGATCTGGCGATTCCCGAGCTGTTCTCTGGAACAGTGAGTGAATAAATCTTTAATTTCCATGCTCTTTTTTTTTTTATTAAAAAAAAGTCATCTGTAATCGTATTCGCATCGCTCATCGTTAAATTGCATCGTTACATATCTTCTTTCAGAGAACAATCAATATTCCGCTTCGAACTTTTATTCGGCACCCACGGGTCAAAGCGTTTACAATTATTCGACGCCATCCTCGCAACCGTCTCGAGAGCCTGAGCCATCAGCTAAATCGGTGTATCTTTCAGGAAACAGAGCAACATTGTCGACGCATCAAACTGGTACAAATTCTCTCGTATATGTATACGCTTCACGTGTCAATCGGGCACGATCTGTCGAACAAAATCGTTATAATACATGTGTGATATCGTTATTTTGCGTCAGCGTACGTTACCAATTTGCATTCGTTGGACTATAAAGGCGCATACGCGGAGGATAAGTTTTGCTTGAGACCTAGCCATGTCACTGTTCACGGTGGAGCCATTCCGATTCAACAACCGCCGCAGGTAAAGTTTTAGTACTTAGTTTCTTTAACGAACGAAGTACAGTACGGTGAAAGAGAGAGAATCTAGCAGCATCATCGGTGTTCGTAGGGTGCGAAAACTGGAGGAATCACATCAGGATATCCAGTGAGAGCGCCGCAACCACCTCCAACTCCATATCCACCGCCGCCACCAGGCACTTACGTCAGCGCGTCCGGTGGTAATGTTCCCGGTCGATTACTGTACACTCAACCCGGAGCACGGTATCTCCAGAGAGAAGTTTAGGTTCAGTTCATTTATATCGAGCATGGTGTTTGATCTACGATCACCGTCGCATTCGTACAAACGATATTGACAAATCTTGTTTCATACGTACAGTCAACAAGATTATAAAAAGAGAAATGTATTTTATATGATATCATTGTCCTCCGTTAGTGTACCGGTTGTCATCGTGAACGCCTGTACAACAACTTACGGATACACGTTAGGCGCATGTAGACACACGCGTCAATGTCAACAGTAATTTATCACTCATCATATATACA
>NW_017179316.1:809880-832319 GCF_001652005.2 Ceratina calcarata
ATATATATACGAACTATTATACGTGTATGACTTCTAGCTGTAGGCTGTAGCCTATGCATTGCACGCGTCTGAAATGGCACTTCCTGCTCTTCTTGTCCTCCGCCTCCTCTTGGTTGCTGCGACATCGTCGTTATTGTACATATAGCGTCAGCGTATATACGTACAGCTTTTAGACGCGTCGTAGTTGGTCGTAGTGTCAAAAAATATCACGATGTAATTCCTCCAAACCATCGCATTGCCTTTACCGGACGTTTCCTCGGTTGTATGCGTGTGTGTGTGTGTACAAACATACATGTACGAACGATGAGTCATATCGCTGTCATTAACCTAACAAAAGGTTTATACCATTATTCACGGATCAATGATGGAAATCGATCACGAAAAGCGCTTAAAATCTGATGCCGATAAAAAAATGTTTAATTGAGCGATGGGCATTGTTCGTTCTATGTGTTTACTATTATAATTTACATTTGCAACGATGGAGAAGGAAAGGTAATTGAAACGTTTATTGTAACAGGGTGTGCAGTCGGAAAATGTAAAAATTAGTTTGGCATGTTCGTGCATGCATTAATTTGATGTTAACTGGAGACACATGACAATTAATTGGTTGATCCTTTGAGTTTATTTCTCGATCAGATTCACCATGCTTCTTTTGGAACCAGGAGAAATATTCTTCGAAGATTATAGCGTTCAAACGAAGGTGTTCGACGTTTCCCGGTCGGAGGAACAAAAATGGATAGACGGTAGATTGAAACTATGCTCCAAGTCTCTAGTGTTCGTGAACAAGGATATTAATCAGCCTTTGATTAAGATTCAACTGAAAGAGGCAACCGCTATTGATCGATGTGAATCTTGTAGGGACATGGCAAAGTTAATATCATTACATGTCCGTTTTATGCGTGTCGTTGATACGATTTAAGTTTCATCGACAGAGAAACTATGTTTCTTGTTTTTACACAGAGCTGGCAACGTATTATCGGTCGAATGTAAACAGTACGTGAAAATGTTGGAGAAAAATATATTAGCACCGTACGAATTCGTTCATCAGGCTACCACTTTCCACTTCTACTTGAATTATGCGAACGTGGACGACTGTCTCCCACAAATTTTACAGTTATTCAGAGCAGCCACTTTGCCAACTGCTGAGCAGAATGGGATGGTAGTTCCATTCGTTCACTCTTTTATTGTTCCCAAGTGTTGATTCTTCCGTGAGTGAAATTTGGAGTCAGGTCAGGTGAAATCGTTGTTGCAGATCATGGCTATCGTGCATTCTCGGCAGTCCAGAGTATCATTCGACACGTCGTGGTTAGAAGATCTGTACGAGCAAGTCGTACTGGAGACTCAAGCGAACAAAGTATTGCCTCTGGTCATAAATCCCGGAAGAATACTTCTGACGACTGCAAGAATCTATTTTCAACCTTACAACAATTTAGATCAAGTACGTATTTTCGAGGCGAGGCAGCAGCGGCGGCGGCGGCGGCGGCAGCGGCGGTGGTGGTATAGGAGAATCATCGAAACGTCTAATGCATTTTGACTCGCTTCAGCATCCGGTCCTAAAGATACAGTCGAAGGACGTCGTTAATATAATTAAAAGGAGATTTCTGTTGCGACAAATTGTGAGCATTTATTTGTTATATCTTTTGTCGTTCCATCGTCTCGATCGTTGCGATATATCAAATTTTCTGTCTATCGTCGGTGCAGGGACTCGAAATTAATTGGTCGAAACAACCAGAAAATAAAGTTGAACATTTGTTTGTATCGTTGAAAAATCAAAACGACAGGGATCAATTGTACACGAGTTTACTGAGTCAGCCGACAGTTTCTTTGGACCGAGTACCTCAGGATCAAATGACCATAAGATGGCAGAATGGTACTTTGTCGAATTACGATTATCTTCTGTACATTAACAGGTAAACGAAGCTGACGAACAGTTTGCCGGACGTCTGGCAGATTTTCAAATAAACGTTTGTTCGCCATTTCAGTCTGGCGGATAGAACGTTTCACGATTTGACGCAATATCCAATCATGCCGTGGGTACTGCAGGATTACACGTCGGACACTTTAGATCTGAACGATCCTACCATTTATAGAGATCTTACGAAGCCTATCGGAGCCCTCGAACCGAATCGGTTAGAGAGATTGAAGGTATTTCTTTTGATCGTGTTTTATCATCTACGATTAGGCAGCAGGCAACGACGGGTCTGAAAAAATGTGAGATAACGGCCATGTCTCGTGTATCTGATGATCTAGGAGCGGTATTTGGAAATGTCGGAACCAAAGTTCTTGTACGGCTCTCACTACAGCACGCCCGGTTTTGTACTATTTTATTTAGTACGGAAATATCCCCAGTACATGCTATGTTTACAAAACGGAAGGTTCGATCATCCGGATAGGATGTTCAATAGGTATGTACTATATGGGCGCGCATACGGGGGCGTGATTCTGCAAAAGTAAAATCTGTACCTATGGTACGTGTGATAGCAGTAGTAACGATAAGAGACGTGCGTGCGTGTGTGCGTGCGTGTGTGTGCGTGTGTGTGCGTGTGCGTGCGCGCGCGTGTGTGTAAAATTTCGTATCGTACAGAGAGGGCAGAATTTAATGGTGACCGCTTTTCGTATTGTGAAAGTACATATATATAATTACTCCGTCCGACTCTGCAGAAACGATTTTTTGTTTCACTCTTACCAACAAAAACACCTAACAGTGTAGCTGACGTATGGAAAAATGTTTTGGTGAACATGTCTGACTTTAAAGAACTGACCCCGGAATTTTATGACACAAACAATGGTGGTGATTTTTTAGTGAATAGTTACGGTATTGATTTCGGTTATCGACACGATGGAACAAAAATAGGAGATGTACAATTACCACCGTGGGCGAACGGTACGTATATATACCGACCACCGACCGATCGAAGCTGTAAATCGTCGGTCGTTTCAAAGTACGATAATCTCGAGGGTGATGTGATCCTATGTTTCGGGTAAATTCCAGGGCCGGCTCACTTTGTACAAGTGTTACGAAATGCTATGGAGAGTGAATACGTGTCTCGAAATCTGTGTCACTGGATCGACTTGATTTTCGGCTATAAACAAAGAGGAATCGAAGCAGAGAAAGCTGACAATGGTAAAGTAAAACCAACGACCAGCCGACCCAACGTAGTCGATGCTGTTGTTGCTGTCGATCGATTCGATCGACGCCGCTGCTGATGTCTAACGGACATAACACGTTTCAACTTGCCGTTTTATACGTTACAGTATTTTTTCATTTGTGCTACGAAGGAGCAGTAGACCTAGATACGATTACAGATATTAACGATAGACACGGTATGGAGGTGCAAATCATGGAATTTGGACAAATACCAAAACAGATATTTACTTTACCACATCCAAAGCGTTCTGTATTTAATCTAGAGAAATTGTGTCGTTCGATCGAAACGATTCCAACGTCGTCCTTGTCGTCGTTTTCATCGGTGGCGATTGAAAGTAAAACAGATGGTCGTAAGTATATACGCTGCTATATATGCTTCTGACCGGTGTTCAATTTGTGCGCGCTCTTCAAATCGTTTAAACTTGTCATTGTTGGTCGTCGTCGTCGTCGTCGTCGTCGTCGTCGTCGTCGTTGACTGATGAAACGTAAAAAATTCGTAGAGATCGAAGAAAATCTACCTACTACAACCAACAGTTTTCAGTTGCGAGAATTAATGAGATTTCAATCCCATAAAGAAAGTGTCAGCAGCATCGTTACTGTAACGAAAAACAGTGAGGAAATGAACCAAGTGATATCGGTCGGACAAGACGGAATGCTCAAATTGTACAGTGTAAAAAGTAAAAAATTAACACGTAGCATATCTTTGTCGTCGTTGCCGCTTTCGTCGTGCGTATCGTATTATACGTCTTCTGATCGGAACATATTGGTCGCTGGTTCCTGGGATAATTCGCTGCAAGTATATTTATTACTTACCTCACATTTCAATCGACGCCATGCAGCAATTTCATTAATAACGTATATGGTATCGTGCTCTTGTCGTCTGTTACCCTGTTTTGTCATATTTTTTCATAGAATATTTTACGACATCGAGTTCGGTAGAGTGATAGATACGTTGCAAGGTCACGAAGACGCTGTTTCCTGTTTAGCATTAAGTTCTGATCGTAACATTATCATCTCTGGTTCGTGGGATTGTACAGCCAAAGTTTGGCAGAGCTATACTTCCGGGTCGAAGATCAAACCCGCCGAGTGCCTTATCGCGCAATTGGATCATGACTCGAAAGTGACCTGCGTCGGTATATCAGGGTATAAAATGATTTCTCTTACGTTCTCGCGACCAAGTCTTGATTCAGAACGTGTAGAAGAACATTTTTGTGTCAGCAGAGATGAAACGTTACTAGTATCCGGTACAGAGGACGGAGAAGCTTTTTTATGGAACATGGATACGTACAACTTGGAATTCAACGTGAAAGGTACGTCTCTCGCGGATGGAGGTGATCCACGTTCATCGTTCTGATGCACACACGTACATACACACACACACACACACACACACACACAAAATTATTTTCGTTTTGCACAGCGCACGCTCGCAGGATAAATGCGATGGTATTTGATGAACAAGGAAAGAGCATTATATCTTGCGGCGAGGACAAAATATTGAATGTAATCGATGTTCATACGAGTAGCATGATTTATCGTACAACCCTGGAGCACGAGCCCTTGACGTTGATGTGGTTCGACACATTTTTATTGATAGGCGATAGAAATGGTAACGTTAACGTGTGGAGCGGTCAGGGTGGAATTTTTGTTACGCAAATACATTGTCACGATGGTACGGTAACACTGCGCATGCTGAACCGACACGTTCCCTTCAATACGACACGATAATCTGTCTCCTTAAATTAATCAAAGCCAATCATGTTTTATAGGACCAATCGATGCATTATCCGCAGAAAATAATATAGTTTTAACCGGTGGAAGGGATAGGAAGATCGTCGTCTGGGAGTGTAAACACGTGTAATTTTTTTCGTTGGCCTTCGTGCGACTACGACGCGACCGTGTGATTTTTCGCTTTTCTTTGTTCGCGATTCACGATCAAAAAACGGATTAAGATTCGCGTGGACGCGGTAAAAAAGGCAATAAGAAAAATGTATTTAATATAAAAGATCGGTAAGAAATCGTTGAAACGGCCATTGTTGTCCACAGTCTACAGACCGTTGCATGTTTATTACAATATTTTTCATCATGTTATATTGTATCGTTATACATATGGTTTAACTTAAACAATAAAATTCACAAGGTTAAATGTTAAATGTAAATTTAAAACGATGTCTCTTTATTCATTTTAACAGGAGATTCTCTGCGAACACTTGACGTTTCACGGTGTGTGCATTATTTCGTTAGATATTCATCGTCAGACAATGATACGTAGTGAATAGTTTTTCTGTGTTCTTTGAATCTTTGTACTACATACTACGTCCTAACGGTCGTTGTCAGTCTTGCAACATCTGTACTAATAGTGACGAGCTTTCAAATGGGAACAACATAAGATATTGCTCTCAGAGCAATCGGAAATCCCGAACATGCGAATAAGTTTACTTCAAGAGAATCTGCATCGTTAGACGAAGCCTTTTACAATCTGCCGATACTCTGTGCTCTACGATCGTAAATCAAACTTGACTAGTAGGGTGAAACTTCACGATTAATCGTGAAAGGAACATTTTTTTAATCAACTATTTTCATATATACTATTTACTATAAATACTTTCATCGGTGCTCGTTATTAGCAACGAGAGGACTTGATCACTTTTTACCTAGTCATAGTTACTGAATACTCTACACGATAAACGCTTCGATCGTCGATATCTATGAAAATAAGTTATACGAGTAGAATGTACAATTACTTTATCGTTACATCGTTTTGTCGTCGCTAAGCTACTCTCTCTCGATACACACACACACACGCACGCACACACACACCTACGTACGTGTACTTCGCCCGCCTCATCTGTTGCGTTCTTTCAGTTAAAATTAGTGAGTCGTTAGCTGTGCTGCTATTCATCCGATTGATCGAACATTTTCTTTAGCGACAAATGCGAACGATCCCATTGCTTCAACTGTTCGTACGTTATAAAAAATATTATGTTCCATGGTCCCATCCTGAACCAAGTGGGTACGAAACCTTTGTACAAAGCCAGGAAGCCTTCGTTTTTAAAAGTCTGTTTTAAAAGAACGAACGAAAAATGGAACGTTATTGAAACGAGTCATCGTGCGGTTACTGTTTAGTTGTTTCGTCTCGCGTGTAGTTAGTTGGTATCGTACCTGTACGAAGCAATCTATGCTACCGCTATAAAAATGAGGTGGTAACACACCTGCCGTGTGTATCCTCCTCTGGTTCATTAATCGCGTCTGCAATGACATCGTTTTTGTCAAGTACGTAATAACGGGCAACGAACATCGATTTAAGGATGTATTGGCTATACAGTCAATCCCAAAAGTTTATACACTTTAGAAACGCATTTTTTAAAAAGAAATCAGACGTCGGAAGAACATTGCTAATAATAAACAACAAAAAAATTTTTTTTCATTTTTCCGAGATTTTTCCAAAGGGTACCCCTTCAGATTTGGCAAAATTTTCGTTTTTTTGCCAATAACTCCCAAACGAATGGACTTACGGAAAAATTGTATATGATCTTTCTTGTAGAGGACGACGAGATCTACAACTTCTGTATAAAAATTTCTTGCTAGCGTCAGTAGTTAACGAGTAATTTGCAAAAAACTGTCTTTTCGTTTTGCGTCAATAACTCGTTAAGTATTGATGCTAGCGAAGAATTTTTATACAGAAATTGTAGATCTCGTCGTCCCCTACAAAATGGTCCTACAAATCTTCCTCTAAGTCCATCCGTTTGGGAGTTATGGGCAAAAAACGAAATTTTTTTCCAAAAGTTCGCCGTTTCGACGGTGGAATGGTCGGATTTTGTGGACATCAATAAAATGCCATATAATCATATGTAACTCATTAAATATCGAAATTAGAAGAAGAATGCACTATTTTTAATTATAGGGAATGCGTTTTTCTAAGGTATATAAACTTTTGGGACTGACTGTATAGCCAATACATCCTTAATTGCACTGTACTTACACGAACCACGTCTATGGGAGTGGAGGCTACTGCACTTCCCATACTGGCTACAAAGCTGGACCTGAAACATGTAATTATACCATGTAGACAAAAGAATGGTATTGTGCGATTCGATGTGTAACGTTCAATTCCCGTATTGCCGGCGTATTGCGGCGAACTGAAACGACCCTTATCCAGGCTTTACTGTAGATATGAAGGGCACATCGCGATGTGTGCGATACAGACACACGTTCGGTTACGAGACGAAAGAAATCTGTACGTTACGAAAGATGACGTAGGAAACGAAATGTATAGAATCGAAACGAAGGAATGAAACAAGAGTAAGAAAACAGAAATAGAAAATCTGTGTGTAAACTGAAAAAGTGGCTAACCGAGAACTCTCTGATAATGATGCATTGGTGATACACATGGGGTCATCTGGATAACAGTTTTGACGTATAACTTTTCTATGAACAATAAACATTAAAAGCAACTTCCATTCTGGTTCTCTGTGATCATCTCAATGTCCACGTATTACTCTGCACGTGCCGGTACGCAACACGTGTATGAGGGGGAGCGAGAGAGAGAGCGTGTGTGTGTGTGTGTGCGCGCGCGCGCGCGCGCAAAAGAACCTGGAAATAAAATTTTTCACTTTTAGAAAAATATTACTTCCTTTCGAAAAATACGCGAATATACGACGACATGATCACACGATTAATCGATGAAATTCAACCAGACAGTTTTATTTTTATTAGTCGATCACAACAGACGGTCGTACAAGTTCACTCTATCAACAAATGATAGTAACCAGACAAAGAATCGTTCGTTAAACATTTATACAAAACTGAACATAAATATTTTCGATGGTCGATCGGCAAAGAGATTTGATAGATAAATTTTCACATTCGAACGTATTCACTAACGTATTGTGAAAAAGTACGTTCAGTTGGCTCTGGTTCAGAAATATTATTGAACATCTGTTAACACGATAAATGTTATGCGATGGACATGTACAGCCCGGATAAGGGTTAATCGAAATAATTTCGACGGTTATATTAAAGGTGGTGGACAAGTTAAGACTGACAGTCTTCAGGTCAGGTCGTGTCGTTTTAGTTTTTACTATAGATAAAAACATGTAGTAGATATTGATGAGAACTATATAAAATTTGATGGAATGACTGAAAGAGTGACGTTAGATTGGAAGTGAATTAGACAGTTTACTTACACGAAGTGATTGCTGACACTGTCTCCCAGTACGCTTGTCAATTTCTTCTTACTGTAATCGTATATAGGTAATTCTACGGCGGCTATAATCGCTGCTCTCTGAGCGGTAGGTCCTACACCCTGCACACGCGGACAAGCGAGCAAGCAACGTTTTATGAGATAAAGAACACTTTCACAATTACACAAGATGAACAAGGATAAGAACAGTCGAGAAATGTAGATGACCCATGTACGTACGCTGGTTTACATACCCTCCACAAACCACGAATACCTTCGTGCTGATAAACGTCTTGGAAACAGCCGAACAACGATAGATTCGAATTACTTCCAGTTACTTGCATACGAACTTTTACTACGTCTGTGGGATTGGCTATAGCACTTGAAACTGCACCAGCCACCGCAGCGCACACAACATTTATGACGACCAGATCATCCGTTTCCCATCTATCCATAGCTGCGTTCTTTAACGAATAGTAAGTACCGAATTTGATGGTTCCATAAGTAGCTTGTCTCAAGATAGCCGAACTGATCCTGCATCCATAACCGAATCGTTCTGTTTTATTCATCATCGATATTCAGCATGGAACCAAGCACTTGGCATCGATTAAGGTGAGTGACACTCAATCAAGTTTACCCAGAGTATAAAGCTTTGACACCCTCCTGTTGCGATATCTGCAACAGCGCGTCGGTCATACCAGAATACTTCAAGCTCGAATATCTTTGGTCAAATTTCTGGCCTTGAACTTGCAGACGTGTCTTGGTCGTGTCCAAGGGGAAAGTACCTGACGAACAAGAATAAAATAACGTGATAAACGATAATAACGTGAGCATAAGCACAGATGCACGTACCTAATTCTGCAACGATCGAAGCCAGACCCCCGTAAATAAAAGGTTTCCAATCGGTTCGTTGGCTCGCTCCCATTACACCGTTCACCACCTTGTATGATTAACAAACTTTTATTTCACCTGTAACCACTAAATTTCATGCCGATTATATACCAGGAAAGAGCGATTCGAAATTCGATGTGTTTCGGAGATTGGTTATAACTAACTTTAGCACGATCGAACAACTTGACTTTGCGGAACGGAGGCTAAATCAGGCAGACTATTCGTTCGTCTCATACTTAATCGAAATGTTCACTCATCAAATATAATTTGTTCAACGTTAGTAAACATTTATTACTATTAGAAAAGGTATTTTACTACCTGTATACTGTTTCCACTGTTTCTGAATCTCCATGCGTTGCTGAGTGGCACGTTGGAAATTATGCGCACAACCCACGAGTAATTACTTAGTATATATATAGTGAACGAAAACAGTAAATTTGGGAATCAACAACGTTTCTAATTTAATTCCACGTTTGTTCGTATCCCAGCCAACAATGTATACGCTAGTATACGCGTTTTCAGATTCGGCAGCAGTAAACGAATGACCGTGAACCGACAACCGGCCGCGAATTTCAATGGCATTTGAATGATTGAATCTGATCCATGATCTTATCATAGTGTAGTAATTGTATAGGTGACGTACTTACTTAGATCACATAAATGACGGGCTGGCTGATAACACATACGTATGCATATATATGTATATAATTAATATCGATTTTATTTACAGTAGTCAGTTGATAAAGTTTTGTACAACTTAATACAATTGAAATGTACCGATAAAAAGAATGTCACATAGGTTATGTAGTTAGTATGTATCTAGTGACAGCAGGCTACGCATCGGTCAGCTATGTATGTACCAGCTAAGTAGAATTCGTAAAAGATTGTGCATTTTATCTTGTCTCTAATTCTTTCATCACTATCACGTACATCGTATACGTTTAATTTGAACGTTAGAGATTGATCGCGGTTTCAATTAAAATATCCTATATACAATGTGCGGTTGAAAACAGTGGGTCACCCACCACAGGCGGTCCAAGCAGTCGTTCATGGTCGTTTAATCGACTCGAACCGGGACTTTTGCATGCACTGCCGAACTATTCTGATAGATGTAGACCTGTGCTAAAATTGCAATATCGATTATAACTTGAAGAGCACCACAAACTTCGAACTGGATCGGAGCTTCTCTTACGACAAAATAACATGTTTTAAATGCGTCACCTAACGTCCACAGTCCGACCATAACGATACTGAAATACAAACAACAAATATACGCCGTCCATATATTGTCCAGACGAATCACGCTGTATGTCATATAATAATTTCAAACCTCATTCCGTTAGTAGACTTGTTAAAAAAATTACAAAGGAACTGCGGTATCCCCAACATAGCTTCCATTAATACTGCCAGTAATCCTATAGTTTCCACGAATGCTGGTACGTCCACTAACAAATAGGTCAAGATTCCCATGAACGCGGCAAATAATAGAATGAAGTCCAAGTAAGATTGAAAATCTGTCCACTTCCAAAAGAAGTTCGGGTCAAAATCTGTTTGAATCAAGTTGACGAACGATAATTCACGTTCAATACCAATCTCACCTAAACATTACGCGTGGAAACATACTCATTTTGTCTTACCTGTGAACACACGTTCTCTGACTTTGATCACTTGATTTCTGTTTTGTACATTTATACAAAGTTTAATCATTATGAACATAGCGATGATCATCAGTATACTTTGTAACAAAAGAGGTACCTCGAAACGTTTCCCAAACCAAAAGAAAATACGTAACGTATTAGCTATTAAAAGTGTGAGACAAACGTAAAGCGAAAATCCGTCTGCATTGTCTCGTTTCTTAATTTCTCTGTATTGCGGTACGTACGGAATAATACCGCCAAAAATTATTGCTCCGGAAACGATCCAGTTTGCTAGATCTTTCGCAGTGAATTCCTCGTAATTGTTCGACATTTCTCTTCATCGACGTTTCTCTCTCCATATAGAACATTTCACTATTTCTTATTATTAAGTATAATTGTTGTAAAGATCTTTATCAATCACTTCTCATTTTACTTCACCATGGTGACCGACACCTAAGTATATGAACGTATACCGAGATACCGAGGTTACATTGATCTTTTCCAGAAGTTGTTTCGTACAGTACATACTACTATCTACATACACGTATGCAGGGTATACAGCGTTCAACGATTATCCAGGACGTTGCGAGTTGCGAGTTGCGAGTGATCTGCGAGTGTTGCGAATAGTCGTGGTGAGAGTCGTGAAATTTGCAGAGAAACGAGGCTTTGTCGATGACAGTAAGTAACTATAATCGGCTATAACTTTAACGAGTGTATCGAACGATGAACATTAATTAACGGTGCATTCATCGGTATGCAAATAATTCTTGAGTGTATGCTATTAATGATGCAACGTTTCATTTGAGAATAAACAGGTAAATATACATATCTGATGATAAAGTTGTCGCGGGTGAGGGCGGTTATTTATACGAATAACGAAACAATGATAAGTTTTATAAGCAGTTGAACCATTTTCAGTCCATGTTTCGTTTAAACGTCGTCGACGAACAACTCACTCGACGTTACAGTCGACAGTATAGAATAATGTTTTGTTTGTTTGTTGGTTTGTTTTAATAGATCGGGAGAATGACGGAGCACAAGGGCATGTCTTTTTATAATTCCTGCGTGAAAGTTCCAGTAGATCCTTACAGTAGACAACCAACTCCGTCGTATGAACGTATGAAATCTAGAAGGGGTGAAAGGGATAAGATACACTTTGTGCGGAACGAAGAATCGATCAGTGATTTCGAGTCGTCTAGTCCTAGAGAGATCGTCGACGATTTTCTGAAATTTTTGGGAAGCATACCAGATTACGGTCAAGTTCATCATTTATCGAATGAACAGTTCAAGCGAGAGGTCGATCACTTGAGGAGGAAACAGAAGTTATTGTTGAACAATTTAGAAAATTCGCTTGCCGATCATGAGGACGTGTCGAAATTTTCAGTGTGTAAATTGAATCGAGAATCAAAAAAAGCAAAAAGTAAGAGTAGCTCGACCGATGAGCTGACATTAAATGGGAAAAAATGCTATTTAGAAGATTGTAGGGCTACCAGTCCGATACTTGTTTCTTCTAGACTCAATAGACTTGCAGAAGATCTGGATCCTCCCGGGACAACCAGGTACGTACACGCGGCTATAAAGGAAAACTAATTTTGTTTCGTTTAATTTGTTTCAAAGTCAGAGCTGATCAGAGTCTTATTCTAGATGCGACGAGAGAGAAAGAGAAGATGAGAATCAGTGTAAGGAGAAAGTGTATTTAATCAATGGCAGAGATTGGGATGTTTGGGACAAATTAAATAACGATGACTATATTGGTAGCGATATAGACACCATGGAGACGAGAAGTTTGCCAGGAAACGATTCGAAAGAATGGCATCCTACCGTACCCAAGCCGTTTACTTTTACCTTGAGGTGCAGCAGCATCGTATGCACCTTCTCTGACAGCTAATTGACCGTCTGATCTCGAAATGAATTCGACGGTACTTATTTCAGAGAGGAAGCGGACAAGTATATGAGAGGCGGCGGCGGCAGCGGCGGCGGCGGCGGCGGCGAGACACAGGAAGAGGATCGTAGAAATTTCAGAAACAGTAAAAAAAGTGCTTGTAAGAGGCGACGCGTAAGACCGATCCCGCTCACCTCGAAACTTCCGCTTTACGATAGACTGTTGGCGCAGAAGGAACAGCGGTGCGCGTGTCCTTTCTCTGTCATTTTACACAGTTGGCACGACGACGAAGACACGCAGTTAAAATTAAGTCGTTTCGCCTGTTTAGGAGTCGCATGATTCGCGAAGAGAGCGCATTAAATTTAATGTCTCAAGTACGACCTTTCAAACTCGAATGCGACCGACGAGCCTGGAGATCTTTGGCAAGATCCAGTCCGGAGCTTCGTGGCAAGACCGTTGAGACGGGTGTCAAGTTCAAGGCTAAACCCGTACCAAGAAATCTGTTTAGTACCGAAGTGTACGATCGCATGCTCGAAGACGAATATTACAGGTCGGTAGGTATAAACTAAATGGATTGTTCGTAAATCGATCGAAATGTATCGCGATATTTTCTTTTTCAGGCAACTGCAGAAGAAAGTGAGAGCCGCGCAATTGATGAAGTCATCCTCGTTACCGCCGTCGATGGCTAGACGAGAACGCGCGAAATCTGCATTTGCGCGTACGCAGGGTCTAACCAAGCGTTCTAACGAGAATACTACAAATGAAAACACCTCGCCAGCGTTGGACAACGATCCGGTACCATTGGAAAGATGCAGATCTACGATGTCGTCGCTAATACCTGTGCGAGGAAACAACTTAGCAGCAATTTTGAGATGTCAAGTTTCTCGGTACGGTCTGTGTGTGTGTGTGTGTGTCAGATGTTTTGTCACGTTACCTTGCTATCCTCCTCTTGTTTTCTTTTTTGATCGAATCGATTTCACGTACATCACGTATCGTAGGGAGAAATTAGAACGAGAGATAAGAGAAAAGATGGAAGAGAAACGACGGGAACAGGAAGCGAAAATTAGAGAATGTTTGGTCGGACGTAATCCAGTATGGCGAGCTTTGAGATCTGCGGCAAGGTGCGATTCCTTAGAACTAAGATTGGATATCTTCTTTTCTTTTCTTTTCTTTTCTCTAACGAGTAGAGTATCGCGCAAAGGTTGCTCTCTGAATATGTCGTCCCCGATGAATACATGATTAATAACTTTCAATTGTAAAGGCATGAACACGAAAGAGATATAAGTATTCGAACTTCGCTTCGTCGCGACGAAGCTCGCGAACAAGCGGAACGTCATCGATTGCAAATGGAAATGATGTTGGATCGCGTGACGCAGATACCGACTCTCTTCGAACGTCATTCCCAAGTGAGTACAATTTGCGCTTCTTTCACCCACAGAATCGGTCACACGGAGCTGACTGGCTATTTGTTTCATAATTGTCGTCGGAACGTAGAAGCCGCCGCCGCCGCCTCTGGCACAACCCCAACGGAAAGCTAGCGATTCGAAGAGGTTGCGACGGAAAAAAAAGGAGAAGCATCCCGGGAGAGCATCGAGCAGCGTAGAGTTGTACATGGACGATGAACATGTGTCCAGATCTGATTCTGGGTCGCTGACCAGTTCCTCGGGTATCCTCGTTTCGGCCAGCCAGTCGTGTACGAAGTCGTCGTCGTCATCCGACACGTCTACGTCCACTAAGAATTCGGAAAAATCGACGATCAAACCTCGATGGTCGGCGTCGAGGAGTAGGCTGCAACGCAGTCAATTAAAAGTTTCTATAAACGAGACCGCGGAGCTGATCGAAGATCGAAAGGACGATGAACAAGGGATGCGCGTCGGTGAGCGTTCGAACTCTGACGATCGCAATGAAGATTTACGGAGCGTCGAAGATAATTCAACGAGATAGTAAGCGATTCAACTATTTAATTTAATTCTTCTTTCTGCCCGTGTCGTGTTACGTACTTACGATTAATTGCGATGAGACGATGATCGGAGGAAGTTTGTGCGAAGTATCGATGTCGTATCGAGTATCTTTAAGCTTCCAAATTGTATTTCTTTCTTTCTTTCCTCCTTTATTTATTTATTTATTTATTTATTTATTTATTTATTCACGCATATATTAAAATAATAGTTTCCGAGAATTCGTTTGAACGTTAAAAAAGTTGGAGCGATAAAAATTATGTGACGCGATCAATATATGCAATCATGTATAATCGTAATGTAACAAGTTGCATAGTAAACAGGACTTGTATACACGAACTCCTACCAAACGTTAGAGACGTCACGTTCGCATCGCGATTCGATCCGCCGATTCGCATTCAAAATGCCTGCACGCTGCTCGTTGCTTCGGAACGTCGTGGGACCGAGAGAGGTGACTGCGCGTTGGTTCATGACCTGATGGTGTCCAAGATCCAATCCATGTAATAGAGGATCCTGGTGTAAACACCAGGAGCTCCTTCCGTGCCACAATTTTGAGGGCCGAAACTGACAAGCCCGTACTGTACGTATATCGGATTATTGTTGTAAACGGACGGAGCTTGAAGCGGTCCACCGCTGTCTCCTTGGCAGGAATCCTTGCCGCTTTTACCGCCCGCGCACATCTGCTTGTACCAGATCTGTACTTTACTCTTGTAAGTCTCCGCGCACTCCTCCAAGCTCACCGGTGACAAAGACACCTGTAACAGTTTCAAGCTTCTCGTTCCTTTCTCGGTGGCGCCCCAGCCCGTCACTCTTACCTGTGTACAAATCACGTGTCGTAAAAATCGCAATAACGCGACGTGACACATCGACCGGATGATAAAATCAGGGTGACACGAAACGAGACACGGAAACAAATGTAAATGACAATAATCGTGAACGCGTTACCTTCGTCTGAGTCGGGGTAACTGCCGTTCCGATCGGCAAACAGATCGGCCGGACATTCGAAGGCCCAATATCCGCGTCCCTCGACAATCGTATCAAAGCGATGTCGTTCTTCAACTTTCCTCTCGAGTATTCCGGATGGGGATGCGTGCTTTCTATTTCGAAGTCTTGGTACGGCGCGGCGCAAATCACTTCAGTACCATTGGGATACCTGTCGCAGTCCCGTTCACTCGCCAAATCGTGGTCTCCTAATCGCACACCGATCAGTCTGAGATCTGAAGCACATTACACGCTCCTATCGATCATGTGTCCTTCTCCTCCTCCTCCTCCTCCTCCTCTGACACGCGAATAATATCTGTGCAATCTTGGAATACTGCACGATATGCACATAATACGAAATGCGTGCACGTATCGCGTTGTTTGCTTACTACTTGGCAGTGACGTGACGCAGTGAGCAGCGGTGAGTACGTATCGCTTGTTAATTAACGATCCTCCGCATCGGAATTCCGGTAACGGATTCCCCAAGTCGTAAGCGAGCAACGCCATCCACGGAAACTCGATTACACTGGTCTGGTTACCACCCAGGATTTTCGATTGCGTTACAGGCCCGCAATCGTCCCTATTTACTAAATGTACGTTGCGATGGTTCGTCACGTCTGGAGGCGCCGGGTCTTTCGTGACAGCTACCGGCGGCGTCTGAAAGTATTTTTTATTACAATTTCTCTCGAAACGCCGAAGAGTACCTGCGAGTTGGAACGATCGATCGATCGATCGAGAGCAGACAAAGGTGCTTCTTACTTGTCGTTGTTCGCAGCAAACCTTCGGGTCCTTGCCCTCGAATCCGCATTGTAAACCGTGCAAGTATGCGAGAGTTTCTCGCGACAACGGTTGTTGTTGTCTAAGAATATCTAATACTGGTTGGCAATTGTGGATGTTGATGCAAACACCTAATTTATTGTCTGGTATGATACAGCTGTCTTCTATAAATATCAAATTCTTCGTTTAATAAAGCGATCCCGTCGCCTGACCGCCTCGTGGACGAAAATCGATCGTCGAATTCCTTTCTTGACACCTTACGAGAGAACGAAAGACATCGCGCGCGCGCGCGCGTGCGCGTCGTTGTCATTTTAATACGTGCAAGACAGCGTTTCGCAGCAGCAGATGTACTGTATGTATGGATTATCGACTATATATCGACGATAGTACGTAGAAGAATCATGTGTCACGACATGACGGAATTAAAAGATTACGACCAACGCATCGTAGAGCAAGTGCACGGGCGTAAAGAGACTTATCTGTCGATCCGTAGATCGTATGCCGTTTTCTCGACGGTAACGCGGGCGCGCGCGCGCGCGCTAATAGATCGTTTACTTCACTTAATAATTATTTTTTTATATCATAAAACAGGAAATAAAGAGTATATATTTTTCCGATCGCAGTACGGTTGAAAAATCGGTAGTAGTATCGGTAGAAGCATCGTTTTACTTACGCGCACTACTGGTTCCGCTTAAGAACAGAAGTCCAAATAAAACTATACGTTGTATCATGTCGGTATACTTGCTCGAACGAATCGTTTGGTCCAATATATGCATTTGCGTTCGGTATAAAATGGTCCTTGGGTTTTTTTCGCTTCCCGTGCGAATCGGAAGGTCGACTACGTGAAATACGGCAGGGTCTTGTGGTTGGAATTTTTCAAATCATCCGACGAAGCGGACAAACCAGTTTTGAAAACCGTCCAGGTGTCGCATGTACTTGTGATTTCGCAACAAACCGGCTCGCGCGATAGTCCTTCGCATACTAACTGCTGCGCTGCCATCTGCAGAGCTCGTTAAAATCCTTCTTCTTGTCCCCTCACAAAAAGAAGTTACGACGTGGAAGGGGCTATAAGGAAAATTCTTCCAACATTTTTAATTGCTGAATAGCAAAAGCTTGTTTTCTTGACCAATTGATTCTTTTGATGTACAAGAGACGTAATCACGGCTGATAGTCGGACAGCTAACTGAAACGGAGATAATCGACGCGCATTTTCCTATTTTTCCGTTCTACCACGCATTTTACATCGTATTACGATCTTAATTCTGAGAATGCGTGTTTAATAGTCATCTCCGAGCCAGGGATTTCCAGCTCCGACTTAGTACCTATACACACGTATGTATACGATACATACGTGTATACATTCGTGTGTATGTAGAAAGTATTCTGTTGCTACGAACTTTGCGTCACGCGAGAAAACGCAAATGAATGCAATGGAATTCGTGGTCTGTAGTATAACGATCATTACTCGATACGACGGAAATTGAAAAGCAGTACCTAACATTTGCGCACTTGGGGTAATGTTTTCTGTGAGCACTGCGAACGAGGCAAGAACGATAACCCTTGAAACCGATACGACGACGACGACGACGATGACGGCGACGACGATAGCCTTTCGCAATAACGTAAACACCGTGCATGCACAGTTAGTAGAGAAATATTGACGTTTCTGCGGAATACCAGGAAATAGTGTCATCTTTTTTATTGATAATTATTTCGTAATTACAGTAACACGAGCGACTCGTAACGTTGAGTACGTTCGTGTAAACGCCAAACGCATAGAACCCGCTGATCTAGTAATGAAAATGTAGTATCTTCGAGAGGGACCTCCTCAAAGTCTCATTTTACTGAGTATCCAAGGCACGAAATCGGCCACCCGAGTATAAACGCCGGGCCATCCAGCCATACCGCAAGGCGACGGTCCGAAAGAGACGATGCCGACGGCCGTCCATTTCCCGTTACCGTCGCGGTCTCGGTCCACGGACATTAGCGGTCCCCCGGAATCTCCCCTGCACGAATCTTTGCCCTTCTGGCCACCGGCACAGAATTGGCCATAACCGAGCGTCAAGCCCGCGCTACCGTAAGTCGACTGGCATTGTTCCGCGTCGGACAACGGCAGCCCCAGTTTCAATTTAACGTTCGACGACGAACCGTTTTCCGTTTTTCCCCAACCGGCAACGAACACTTTTTTCCCAATCACGGAGCTCGGCGGTAGACAAATAGGTTTGATATAATTGGTGAAGACAACGTCTCGAGCCAGTCTCAACAGCGCGATATCGTATCTTTGATCTCTGGCCGTTGGCCGATAGTTCTCGTGAGTGATTTGCTCCTCGATCCCAATCGTAACGGGATCGTCCGCACAGATCACGCTATCTTCGCCGTCCTGAATGCAATCCCTGTCGCTGCTCGTGTCGTATTCGCCCAAACGGACGCTTTCCAGTCGCCACGTGCTGGGCATGTCCTTCCCCTTGATGCAATGAGCCGCCGTCAGGACGTAACGACGGCTGATGAGAACCCCACCGCAGGACAAGGATTTTCCGGTTGCTAGAAAAGATACAATTTCATGCTCGCCGTTTAATCGATGATCTTGGTCGTTTTATGATTCGTAGTAAAGGAAGAACGACTGGACGGAAGAGTCGATCGATACGAGAAGGTGATTCTAATTTTTCTTTTTTGTTCATTCAGATTCTTACGTCTAACGTATTCCAAGAGCGCCATCCAAGGAAACTCGTCTAACTCCGTCCGTTCGCCACCGACGATTCTTTGGGACAAATCCTTGCCGCAATCGGTGGGAAGCAACGGATTGTTAGACAAGTCATATTGCAAATTCGCATTGTTGGCGTTTCCATTGTTTCCTCCAAAGTCTTGTTGCTGGAAGAAGGGATTGAACGAATCGGTTCCCCCGTCCCGATTTTCGTAGCCGTCACCGCCGCCGCTTTGGAAAGGACAACAGACTCGGGGATCGCTCCCCTCGAAGCCGCATTGCGATTCTCTCAGAAAGTCTACCACTTTGGGTTGAAGGGGACGCGCTTGCAAGGCGTTCAACAACTGCGGACAGTTTCGTATTCCGATGCACAAACCGGGTGCACGATTCGGCGTCACGCAATCCGACTGTCCCTGTAATTCTGGAAGCGCAATTATTTGACTGATTTGAAAACGTGTCAACGATCAATCGATTTGATCGACAAATTTTACTCACGTGCGACCGCACAGCTAATTGTAATCGTGTGCAAAACAGCTACAGAGAACGAGTTAATCATTTTTTATCTGCAGTGACCAATGACATTTAGAGAAATGAACAAGTTAATGATTTTCACTTAACATTTACTAATGTAGAACGTATATTATTGAACGCCGAGAAGTTTAACAACCGTCACGTCCGAGATCGTTACATCGACTGACGATGGCACGGTACTACGATATATCTACAATTTTACATGTATGCGAGTCGATGAGATGACCGGAGCCAGGGTCGACTGGTTAACCCCCCTCCCCCACAACTCCGCCCGCACTACTGTTCTTACGCCTGTCGAGGATGAGCGACAACGACTGATCATTCTCCTCCGATTCCCGCATCTTTCGATCGTTTCATCCTCGGCATTCCTTTTCTGACGTAAACCATTTATTTTCTCACATTTTGAACGATTGCTGATTGCGTCAACTCATCGGAGTAATCAGTGATGAGTAATGAGTGATAAGCCTGATTTTTCGAAAGTAAAAATTAACATATTTGTTGTCCGCTACGTATTTGCGCAATCGAGCTTGGTTTTCCTTCTTACTGGGGAATTACCACTGCAGCGATGTAATTTACTTATTTGTTCCATTCCGAGGAAGAAGAAATGAATAACAAGGTTCGGAAACGGAACGTTTTCGTGCTGATCATGATCATTCCAGCAATATTCTGTTTTTGTTTTTACTCTTTGGAATTAGGCAAAAGAACATCGTCAACCTCGATGCTCCTCGCTTTTATCCAACATGTATTTTCGTTTCGAATTTGATATCGTCGTCGTTATGTAGCAAAATACAAACGAGATAAATTTTTAAGAGAAATGGCCTCGGATTCCAGCTGTACAACCGTGCCTTTGTCAAATAATGTAGCCTCCGATAAAAAAGAGAGTGTTCGTAAGGACGTAAGATTCAGCCGAGTATATAACGATCTATAACGATGATATAACGATCGTCTCGATCTTCATCGTTGACCACATTTTGATTACATCGATCAGTTAAAGGAAACGTATCGGTATTCGTTGTTCCAGCATGTCCTGCCGTTAAGAAAGAAATATAAGTCTCGTTACTATATCTGCCTGGGTGCTCTGGTACACGCGGTAAATACACAAATCGAGAAGAAACACATAGGAAATGATTCGTTGTATTTCCTTGCCTCGAGATACGCGAAACATCTTCGTAAGTGGATTCACAGATACAAGTGCGAAGAATTACTTAGGAACTATATAAAATCACTCGTTGCATCGATGGCCTTGTTCGCGGTGGGAATCAAACTCGCCAGTGAATTGACTGCCTGGAAGTTGATCTAACCGATTGTATACGTACTACGAACAATAAACTTTTTTTGTCTGTTCACTTTTATTATAAAAATTAATATTCATGCTTCCTGCGTTTCACAATTCTAAGCAACGTAATACATTTCATTATGTACGGAAATTTTTCATAGATACCATAAAAAAAAAACTACCTGATTCATACCGAAACCGTTTTTTCATCCATGCTAACGTTCGAGTCCTTTTTAGTACTCTCATCGTCAGCATTTCCTTTTGGTCGTTCAACTTCTGTCTCAGTCTTTTGCACAGATCCTCTGCTCCCGTCGCTAGAGTGACCACTGTCGTCATTGTTCGATACCGGCTCTACATCGATGGATTTCCCACTTTCTTCACATTTCTTTTCATCCTCGTCGCTCTCATCCGAAGTGTCGAATTCGTCCGAGTTGATGTCTAGATCTAACAACAATTTCTTCTTGTTTGGTCTAAATTGTTGTTCGCTGCTGCTGCCCCTCTTCCTTTTTGTATCGGTGGAGGCGAACTTAAAGCCTTGCTCGACCGCGTCCCCAAGTCTTTCCGTGAGCGCCGATCTCTCACGTTCGTAAGTCTGGTCTTTAAACTCGTGTTTTGGTTCGGCACAAAGTCTCTCCAATTTCTTCTTCTTACGTTCTACCGCTTCCTCTTCTCGCTTTCCTTGTTTCTCTATCCAAGCTTTCAGCCTCTTTTCTTCGTTGATGTCGCGAAGTCGACGTCCGCTCAAGTCTCGACAAGCTTCGCGATTCGTGGTCTTCTCGATCTGTGCTCCGATCGCTCGCAGCATGGAGCCAAACCCACCTTTCCCACCGAACAGTCGTGGTACGATCGAAACGTATCCATCGTAGCAAATAGCATCTGCACTCACAAGCCTTCCATTGTGTACAACGTAAAAGTCCTCCTGTAACGAAAGATTGAAATTTCATCCGTGTCTTCGGTGATTCGCAGCGTGTTAATTTACTTTAAACGAGAAACAGCTACTCACTATTAATCCTTGGATGCAATCGCGCAATGTATCGATTTTAAGTTGTCTATTGGTAGTAAAAATCTGTTTCGTTCCACGAGCTGTGCTTATTTGTACAGTCAGCATCTTTACTTTAAAGATTCAAACTTGAATCGTCAATCGACGTACTTGCACCACTCTTGCGTCTCACTGTGCAGTCTTTCACACAGCTCTCACCTGCAGGTCTCTGCTGCGGAGAAATCAGGAGAAATTCCTCAAATTGCCTCAAATCTTGTTGTTCATTCCTGAATGCACATCACTCTGATCGAAATGTCCAGACATTATGCATCCTTACTCACTGTATATATCTATCTATATCTATACTAACTGCATACTACATAACTACACTACGTACATATTATACACATACATATAAATGCATATAATTTTGAAATTGAATGTAAAGGGAATGTGAAAATACAGGAACGGTGTAAATTATAAAAATAATAAACGT
>NW_017179316.1:832953-873725 GCF_001652005.2 Ceratina calcarata
ACATTCAATTTCAAAATAAAATTACATCAGTAACTATTTATCCAGACGTAGGTTAAAATTGTTTTTAGTTTGACGTGTCAAACAGTATCGACCACAATTCTATAAACGCCTGATCGAGCATTGAAAATATAAGACGTACACTTATTAACACCCGTTTTTTTATTGTTATTCCCCTAGAGGAAACTAACACATGCACATAGGTGGCTTAGTTTCGTTGTTACTAGCTGTACAACATTAACGAATCGGAGATCGCATCTTGAAGCATGTATAGCAAGTATAACGCGTTATTTTCGTGTGGGACGTGTGTGTCTGTGTATGCACTGATACGTACGTATGTATGTATACCATGCATACGATAGCCTCGCGTGCAAGAGTAACTTTTGCGGTAATTAAAAATGAGTGTTGATTATAAGCAAATCAAAGTGCAATAACACACTGTGGCCTGTGGTGTAGTACATATGTAGTTTATTCGTAACGCGTCGTGTAAAGATAGTCGATTGGCAGTGGAAGTATTTGATCTCGAGACTATGGATTTTCAGTATGATCCTGGCTGGTTATCTCAGTATTCAAAGTTTTGTAATTGCAGTTCGGAGAATTGTCGTTGCGGCGAAGAAAACGGTACAACTTGTACTAGATGACAAAGTGTGATTCATGTCTAGTTTTGTTAAGACGGTAGAAATGCTGATCGACAGATGATCTTTGCAGAGCACGAATGGGCATGGGACGAGGAGAATGCTCTCTACACGAATTTATCGGAAAACAATTTGGAAGTGGAATTTCATAATGGATACAGTTACGGTACGGCAGCTGTAAGAGGTACCAGGATGTTGGAGAAAGGGAGGCACCACTACTGGGAAGTCAAGATGCTTACCTTTATTTATGGAACAGACGTTGTAAGTCCTTAACGAAAATGGAAACGAAGATACGTGACGATCCGCATGCCACGTACGGTTCGAAAAAGCCACTGTTTTTAGTAGCAATAAGATGTTGTTTTCAGATGGTCGGCGTCGGAACGAGTAAAGTGGATTTAAATAGTACGAAACATGTCTTTTGTTCCTTTCTCGGACTGGACAAAGAATCTTTTGGCTATTCGTATAAAGGATACATACAACACGGTGGTGAAAAACGCAGCTATGGCCCTTGCTTTGGACAAGGCAGTTTGGTAGGGGTGCACTTGGACACGTGGAGGGGTACCTTAGAATTTTTCTTAAACAGGAAACCGCTTGGTAAGCTTTTGCGATCTTGATTACTTTCTACTTATTTCGTCTTTGTAACTTTATTCGTTGTCCAGGTATCGCTTTCACTGGATTAAGGGACGTCGCACTATACCCTATGGTAGGCTCCACAGCTGCTCAGAGTAGGATGAGATTGACGCACAGTTGTTCTGCACCAGTGTCTTTACAATTGGATTGTCTCTCAGTATTAAAGTCGTCCCACCGAGCATATTTATCAGCAATGTTTCCTGGATTGCGACACCTTACTCAAAGCATTTTTGCAGATATATTAAAGACTGACGAAAGTGAGTAAAAACATGGTCCTAACGACTGTCCGAATAGTTGGTATAATTTCGGGTATTGATTATTTTTTTGCAGACGAAGATGACGATGAGGATGACGATGACGGTGGTGTTGGCGGCGCCAGTGAAAAAGATGAATTTGAATTTCAAAGGGACTATATGATTTTAGATGAGTTTGACTTCGCTCTGGTAGGCATCAGTAGAAAGAAAAAGAAAAAGAGAAAGTCTGGTAATTACGCTGTAGCTAAGACGAATATAACATTGAATGGTCTATAAAACTTTGTCACGATATATAACCTGGCTGAAATGTTTGTACACCTTCCACCGTGGTTTTGTAATATATTGTACATATATACAGCGATTAAAACATTGTTATTCAGTAAAAGTAATGTTGCCGTCCAAAGTCTTTTTACATCTCATATTTTAAGACTTGGACTCTGAAATGTACATTTACCTACCTGTCAGTTTTACTACGTTTGCAGTTGGACGACGTGGGAGTACCGGCGATCTTCACCGACGATTCGGCACTGGCGTTAATTTTCGCACAGAAAACTATAGCCTGTGCCCAACCAGCTAGTGGCCCCCATAATTCACGCAAGTGATCGCCGACTTGCTTGTGAATTCTCGGCGTGACCGTTTTCTGTCGCTCTAAATGCGGCAAATAATTTACACGAGCCACTTGGAAGATATGAGTGTCTACAGGAATGGCTTCCAAATGGCCTAACGACATCAGACATACACAGTCCGCGACCTTGGGACCAATTCCAGGAAGAGTAGCTAATTTCTCTCTGGCCATCGCGTACGATACGTTGTTCCTCCTGTGTAAACTCGAGAGCCATGTTTTCCCACCGAGTTCCATCAACTTGTTTGCCGTTTTCGCTATGTACCCGGCGCGATATCCAAACTTTTCTTTCTTCAATTTCTCTTCCACGCTCTCCTCTGCTAACGCTTCGATGGTAGGAAAGTCGTAGTGATCTTTCCCCTCGATGGAACAAATTTTTTCACCGAACAATCTACACAATTTTTCTACCATTCCTGATATCCTAAAATCACGTTACACGTGACCGAAATACGTAACGACGAATTAAATATTTGCACAAACCTTTTAATGTTATTGTTGGAAGTGCAAATGAAAGAAAATACATTCTCGACAACGTCTTGATTCAATATCCTGACACCGTTCGTCTTATTTAACGAGTTTTCGAAATGTGGATCCGACTCGGCCCATTCCCTGCACAGATCCTCTAAACGCACGTCCAATCTGAAGTATCGTTTTAAAATTTCGTCGCAATTTTTAGTATCTACCGACGGACCTTGCGCCGTATAGTACACGTGTGTGCCGTTCTGTTCGAGAGTCCAAACGCAACTCTCGAACACTCCTCTGTATCCATCGTTGTGAGAAAACCATCTGAAGAATAAGTAAGTATCTCTGGTTCTACACACGCCTGCATCGAACCTGACGTTAAAAAATTACCTGAAACTTTGTCCACCTTTCAGAGTGATGCCCAAATTTAATTCTGTCGACAGGCAGTTGATTTTACCTTGTTTTGTAAACACTTGGTTCTCCTCGAGCTCGAGCATTTTTACCTTCGCGACTGTGAGTCACAGCCTGTGACGCGAAATGCGAAGTGATGCGAGGCTAGCTAGCTAGGGCGACTAGGCTAGGGCTAGGCTAGCCGCTAGGCCAGGATACAGGATTGATACAGGAGAGAGAGAGAGAGAGAGAGAGAGAGAGAGAGAGAGAGAGAAGTAGTGCGATTGGCGCGAAAAGAAAAAGGAGTACTTATCTGAGCGCCACGAGGTCGAGGTGGCCGCCACGAGCCAGCTGCTGTCTACGGACTTGCGCACCGGACAGGCGCGCACGCATTCGAATTTAAAACGGAGAACAACGCGTAATCTACTTATACGCGGATACTTGACAAGGTTTTATTCACTGGATTTGTCGTTATAATGCATCTTCCGTTTACGAAGACGGTACGTTCCTATGATACATATTTACAATGATACATGCCTATACAATGCGAAGAGACATTGTGAGTTCAACTTATCGTTACTACGCGCACCTACGCTTACGTGAAACTTGTGAATAGTGATAAGTGTGTATATGTTGCAATTTCAACGTTTAAATACCTTTCACCTCGTTCACCATCTGCATTAATCTTTCGATAAGTTTAAACGTACATAAATAGAAACATACGGAATATAAATGCACTAATAGCCGATCGACGCGAAATTAACATACATACATACATATACGTGTACTAGGTACAGACGAACGAATTAGGTGACAATTTTTCGAGGAAGATGTAACGTGAATTTTTGGAAAGGACGTCGCTTCAACTACCGATACCTTCTACAGTTTCCGTTCGACTCGAAAAATTATGCTACTCGTGCTGCATATGTACATTGTTCCTTACAATTTATCTACAGAATAAAATTGTTTGGCATTTTCCCAGACGGCAAAGTGTACGATAGAAACGATACCCTGTCTATTTCGAAAGATTTCATTCGCTGCGTCGAACCATCGTGTCTCACCGGCGAGCCGCAGTCGCCGGACGCTGTTACATCCCTGAGAATTGGTGTCGACATCTCTAGAAGTGCATCCTGTGAAAAAAAAACGCTTGGACCGCGCTGGGTCTAGTGATAAGGAACGTTGTCGCGGATATGAGCCTGTTTCCGATACTCGTGACGCTGACACTTGCCCGTCCAGGAGCGTTTCGCGCAGACCTTTCGCGGTTTCAATACGAAACATTTGGTTCTCAGAACGTCGAAGAAGATCTTGCCGATGAAATTTGCCGACGCTGTCCCAGCCATCTTCAAACACGTACGAAATCTGTAAGGAACGGCGGGGATTGTTGAATTAAGCCGAGTTTAGCCATTGTTCGATAAACTGTTCCGACGATATCGTCGTCTCGTCGGATTGCGCGTCGTTCGAAACGATCGATCGTGTTCGTCTCGAACGATCGTTTCGAACGATACGCACGGCGTGATGCATGCGACGATCGTAATCGATGGGAATCGTGGTACCGTTCGTCGCAGGCACAGTGCATCATGCTCGAGATACCCCAGTTGAACGCCCCGTAGCGCGACTCGAACGCCGGGATGAAGAAGGGACACGCGGTGTCGTGTCTGCGGCAGCAGGCGTCTGCTTTACCGAAACCGCCGAGATTCGTGTACTTGGTCGCCCTGTGACCGCGCCCGCACCATTGCGTACCCGGGATCATCAGCAGGTCCCTCCGCGAACGGCTCTTTCCGCCTGGTCTTCCTCCTTCCCGGGCACTCGTACCGTTTCCCACCACCAGATTCGAGTATCTCCTACATCGGAAATATACGCGTGTTGTACATGCGTCTCCGGCACCGTCCTTGCTCTCGGAAGCTCGAGTCGCAATTTTATACTTAATGCGGCGAAAACAACGTGGAGAACCTTCGTTGGTGTTGCGCCGCGATCAGCTGACTCCTCGCTCTGTTCCTCGCAGCGTTGCACCGGCGACGCAGTTCGGACGTGGACGAGAGCCAGGAGAGGTCCCGCGGAATTCCCGACGCGTTCTCCCGACGACGTTCGTCCACGTCGAACAGCTCGACGGACCACGTTCGGTCGTTGTGATCGTCGCGCGTCGTTCCCGACGCGCACGGTTCCTCGTCGCCCAGGTCCTCGTCCACGCAGTCCGTCAACGTCCGACCCTCGTATATCAATTGCAAACATCTGCCCGTCTCTTCCAGCCAGATCTGCCTCAACGTTACGTCGGTGTCTCTATAAAAAAGACATTCAGATCGCACGGAGTAGACGGATTTCATAGTCATCGAAGATAGACGCTCGAAGCAGCGGTTGTGCCTACGACGCGTGTGACGCGAGAAATTCAAGCTAGATCGCCGAGGTAGGAATTGAAACCAGGCGCACGCACGGCACGCATCCTCTCAGTGATCAACGCTCGCCCGATGACCGATGCAACCGTCCCGTCGACGCCTATTATCGGCATCGTATTTTCGACGGTCGAAACTTACGCAGACCGCAGAACGGCCGTAGAATAACGATCGTCTCTCACGCGTTCACCATCTGAGCGACGTCGACCGTTTTAATTTCGAACCAAATAGGCTCGCGTGAAGTGCTGTTTAAAATCTTTCAACTCGGATCAAAGCCTGATGAAAAATTGATGCGACCAATGCGGTGAATCATGAGAAAACAGGCAACCCGCGCGCGCTTTTCTCGTTTCGGCAAAAGAGATTTAACCGATTTAAGTGGAAGGTGACGTTCCGCGGTCGTGCAACTCCCCGGTATCCTCGTGAGAGCATCCGCAGATGAATCCCCACGACTACGAACGCCCGGCCGGCATCGTTCCCGATGTTCGATCTCTCGCCTCCACCTAATCCTCACTCGCGCGACTTGCCTCGCTTTTCGGCTCAGGACTCCAGAGCGGTCGGCTCGGCGTGTGGTCACTGTGCGCCGTGCGTGCGCGATAAACAGTTTCTGGATGTTGTCGCGAAAACTTGGCAAATCCCGGGCCGCGTGTCGTAGTCGCTTCGAATTGGAAAGGCTGGAACGTCGTCGACGTTGCTCGCGATTGGAAAACTGAAACGACGCGTACGTCGACAGAAAGAAAGACGACTCTGTATTTGACGCGTGATTCGCGTTACGAGACCGACTAGAACGCGTCCGACAAGGCTGCGCGAGCGAATGGTCGTTATCGGTCGGCCCGTGTAAAAACGACTCAGGCTCGTTGAAAGCGCGGCGGTAACCGCGACGTTAAATGCACGTACAGTACATAGGTAGCCAGTCTTCTCGTACGAGCGTATGCACGCATTCGAAACGCTGAAAGGAGGCATTGTTTCTCTCTTTGCTGACGCGGCGACTTCTCCGCGGTTGGCCGGCCGGAGGGTTGCACCCGGGGACGTTTCCTGTCCTGGCCGAGGGAAACGTTGTTCCACACCGAGAGGATAACGTTTCACTACATCGGAAAAACGATCGGTTCGGAAAACAAATTCAAAGCTGTACGCATTCATTGGGACTTGGCCGGTCGATTTATACGCGACCGTGCCGCGTCTCACTTTCGTGTCTGCTACGTGTCACGACCGTGTCGGTAGTGCATCTATCGTCGTCGTCGTCGTCGTCGTCGTCGTCGTCGTCGCCGTCGTTTGCTCGTGATCAAACGTTGAACGAGAAACCGGTTGCAGTGTGCACGGGAACAAGATCGTTTACCCCCAACGAACGATGGTCTCTTTGGCGCAGATCCCAGGTAACCGGACGATCCGTTGGAGTTGGTCATCCTGCAGAATTCTGGTCAGCAAGATACCGCGACTGGACGCCGGAGACTTGCCAGAGCTGAGCGCGTCGTTCGCGAACGAGAGCGGCGACTGGTCGGATCGTTGGTGGTGAACGGCACCGGTGTCCGGCAGCATCAGAAGCAAACCCAACGTCAGCAGCATCGGGTACCGGACCCGAACGATTCCTTCCCTGAGCACACGAGATATTTATTGCCTCGTTAAACGATCCACCCGCGAATTCAATTTTGTTCCCCAGTTCCCCAGTCTTTCCGTCCGCGGCAGGAAAAGGAATACGAAGGACGAACCCGCGTTCGCGTTACGTCTCCACTCCTACGAACGTCCCTTCGGCGTCGGATTAATTTCTCGTTTACTCGACGTCCCGATGATCTTTTCACCGACCCGATCTTTTCGATGGTCGACCGTCGACAGACGTGATCATCGAATATACTCGGTAACAACGGGACGTCGAGCTTATCGCGGCGCAACGGAAGCGTCGATTCCTGGCGTTCCGTTCCGATTAAAAAAAAAAATTAAATGCACCGTAGTGGGTTTGACGGGCCGAAGGAGCCGATACCACTCGCGATCCTCGCGTTTTCTCTTTTCGCGGGGAACCGTTTGGCATTTCGCCATCGGACGTTCGATCATCTACTCTTCATCGGAGAGATAGAAAGGAGCCGGGCCACCGCACCCTGGCTATTACGTGATTAGCACGTACGCTGTCTGCGAAACTGTACGCGCCTCGCGACTGTTTATCAATTCTCCTGTGAACGTTCGCCAACAACCGTATTTCCTCACACGCGAAACAAGAGTAAAGCGAATTCGAATCGGTCCGAATGGTTTCGCGCGGGTGCGCGGCGTTCGTGTCATCGAACGTATTTATTCTCGTTCTGCTGTTGGAACGGTGTTGAAAGAAAAAAAAATGACGTCGCGCACCGCGTCAGTGTAAGAAATTACGCGAGCATTAACGTTATCACGGTTGCAATTCGAAAGAATAAAGCGATAAGACCGACGCTTGAGTCAGTGAGTAGATATCTCGTAATTCAACCGGATTTCGGGTGATTTTTCGTACTTATCTCACGAATGATTTCGCAATTTCTGCGATCTCTTGCGTTGAACTTGACGAACGAATTATTCGTAGAAATACCTTGGTAGCCCGTTCATCTGCACGATCCACGGGAAAGGAGCTGACGATTCTCGGTGCAGCAGCAGCAGCGGCGACGGCGGCGGCGACGGTTCAAATTTTTCCATAGATCGTGTATTTGCGCGAGCCGCGACGAGCCTCTTGGAGAAACGCGCACTCGTTCATTTTCAAAGACGTTATCACTTGCCAAGGTTCGCGAAACACCCGATTACTATCACTCGTCCGTCGATCGCGAACTCTGTTATCTCCAAGTCAAATTGAATTCCAACTTTTTTCTCTTTCGAGGGAACTTCGGGGGGCGGGGGGTAGGGGGTTGTGGATTAAGGGAAGAGAAACGACGTGGACGAGGTTTTGCAAAATCTAGCCACGTGACTAAGTGACTTTTCGCGCTCTTTTCTCTTCACACTGGAATCGAACGTACGTGCGTGCGTGCGTGCGTGCGTGCGTGCGTGCGTGCGTGCCTGCCTGTATGTCCCGTTTGTATCTTCGCTCGGCTTATAGACACCTCGTGGAGGCAATCGGCCGTAGTAACTGGCGCGCTACGCTCGCGACTCTCCCTTAAATACCGGCGAGAGAGTTTCTGGTGGTTGTCCAGTTCACCTACACCACCACCTATTCTGTCCCTTACGTCTCTCCTTCTCTGCCGCTTCTCCCTTCGGCTCGTTTCCCCATCCGCACACCCACCACTGCTCGGATGCCACCCAAGTCTCTCTGTCTCTCTTACCTCCCCCTCTCACAACTCTCGCACGCTCGCTCTCTCTCTCTCTCTCTCTCTCTCTCTCTCTCTCTCTCTCTCTCACTCTCTCTCTCTCACTCTCTCCGTTTCTCCCTTTTCCTCCTTCTACCACCGACGAGAGCACCCGTCTCTGCCAAATCCAATCCAACCCACTCACCCCGAGATCTAATCCCCGTTCTTTCTCTCTCTCTCTCTTTCGCTCTCCTTTGTCTTTCCCACCCACCCGTCTCTTTTTTCATCTTTCTCTTCGTCTCTGAATTCCGCGCGCACACCTCCCTTTCTTTTTCCCTCGTTTCTCTTTCTCCTTTCTCTTTCCACCCCTTCTTTCCGCTCGTCTTTGGACCGCGCGCCAATCTCCCCACCCGCGCCCGCCACGGCTCGCGGTTTCTTTGTCCTTCTTTCGACGGAGTCGCCGCTTTTTTTTACACCCTGATCCTTCTATCGTCTAGCTGGGCGACTCGCGAGCTAGCGCGACTTTGGTAAATGCCGGTGCATCCATCACCGTGAGCCACGGTCCCGATTCCCTGTGTCGCTGATCGTGTCGGTGAATCTTCCCCTCGCGGTTTCTTCCGCCGTTTCGTCGGCCGGAACGAAACTTGGTTTCAATTTGCAAACGGCACGTGGTCGTATCGGTGTCGATGACCAAGTCTGAACTCAGTTTAGTTACCCTCTGGTGAGGTGTAGACGGTCCAAGTTATTTGGTCAACGGTGGAACACGGTCTGTACGGTTACCACTGGATCGTTGCGATTGTACAGACAGCGGGCAATCGGTGTGAGAAAACATGGAGGAAAGATGGAGAAAAGAGAGAATGTTGACGAGAAGAATTAGCATGATAGATCGGTGAGCGAAAGAGCCAAGTAGCATCGGCGTTCGGTAGACAGTAGCAGCTCGAATGATCGACCAGGCAAATGGGACGCGCGCAAGGTCAGCGTACGACTGACCACGAAATTTTTCGCGACGGGAGGATCGTGCGTGGCCGACGTGGAACGGATCGTCGATAATAAATTATGCAAGTCGGTGCGACGAGAGTGGGTCCGCGTCATTGGCCACCCCGGCACCCGGAAGATCGTCGCGCGATTGGCGCCCGGCCAAAGGTCGTTTTTCGCGAGTACCCGCGATAAACTTTCGTCCCTTTCGAGGAAAGCATTGTCGCGCGAATTAGCGCGGCTTTTCAATTCTTCCGCCGCGCCGCACCTCTAGACACCCATTGAGAACCCGTCGGCCGCCCGTCTTCTCAAATGGATCGCCTGACTACGCGCGCTCACGACGATTCCTTATTTCCACCTGTGCGCCGCGAATATTTCATGCGCAGCCGTTCCGGGGGAATATCGGTTCTCACAGCCCACTTTGCCATTTTCCATTACCGCATTTATTCGTAATGCAGAGACGACACGAACCACGTCCATGCACCTCGGTTTTTCGCTAGTAGCTACAGAGCGTCACGGGTGAGACGAGAAATTCTTCTGTCTGTAGGCTCGACGTTTGCCTGATAAATTCCTGATTCCACGGCTGTGAAACGTAGGTAATAATTATACGTAACCAGGTATACACCACCGAGCGCGTCGACGGTCCGGCCGATACGAACATCAGCGAAAAGTGGACGAACGAGTGGTGAACCGAGTGGTAAACACTCGAGGTCTCTGATGTACCTCTCACGAGTGAAACGCAGCTTGGCGGCGGTCGAGCGGCGGTCGAGCGGCGGTCGAACGGTGGGCAGGACGTCGGGCCAGGGCGAACGATTTAAAGATTTATGCTCGTCCATCGGCAGCTGTCGAGTGGCCTCCTTGAGGAACGAGATCAACGCCGAGGAAATTAATTGGCGGGACGGAGAAGTGGCAGTGAAAAGCCTTCGGTGGTTTCCATCCATTGTACTCGTTGTGGTTATGACTCGGTGCCGTGGGGCAGGACTTTGAAAGGGAAAGGAGGAGAAGGAGGAGGACCGGCCGAGGTGAGAGCCCGTAAGTGAGTAGGTAGTTGTTGGGGCACTCGATTGTTCGACTCTCGAGGGTTCCTGGACGAACCACCACCGGCCCACCGCGTGCCTTCCACGCTTTCGAGTGCCATAAACGAGTTCCCGATGAAACTCGTCTCTGCCCGATCCCGAATTATTACCTCGTGAAATCCGTTTCGCGACGGCCGAACTTGGGTTTTACCCGTTTTAGGTGCGTCGCTCGTTCGTGCTCGTAAGGTACGGGTTTGTCAGACGATACCAACGAAACGGTCCCAGTTCTACATTTTTTTCTAATTCTAGGAATTAGAATTTTTCAACGGTTCTGTCCGAAACGGGTCTCGCCCGTGCCGGAGAGTCGTTTCACTCTTCCACAGAAACGGTTTTTGTTGTTCGGACGGCGAACAGCTCTCGAGTTGGAACGCGCGAGCACACAATGCGAGAAGCCATGCTAGTAGGTTCGACTCCTGTAGACGCTCGACGAATCTCCGAAAAATATCTATTACCTCTCGTCGCGCTACACCTGGACCCTTCCCTCCACTCGCCGCCCCGGCGTCGTTCTTCCGTCGTTCGATTCTTCCGATTTGCATTCACTTGTCAACGTGCTCGTTCCAACTCGCCTCGCCTCGTCAACCTATTTTCCAATAAATATATCTAAAGAATAGGCGAGTCGTTGACTAGTCCAAGTCGCATAGTTCACGAGTTGACAGGTTTCTCGAACGTCCGTGGGCCAAAGTTTGCCTCTTGCCGAGAAGAAAACGGTGACGTGAGACCGGGTCTCCTCTTCCCCTCGTGGACGCGGGGGTTCGATCAGCCGTCTCGCAATTCCCTCGTAAGATCCGCCGCTCTATAACTAACTTGCCATTATAGTGACTGAAGTGTAATTATCTCGCGATAGTTGGACCGCAAGATACTCTAGCTAACTAGAAGGCAATTCGTGGATATTGGCCATGATCGAACTCCACCCTTCGTGACGTGTAATACCGCGCCGAATCGAATGCTCCGCCTTCGCCATTTCTACACAATTTTACGAGTTTAATCCAGAGTCGACAAAGTGTTCCGAGATCTCAGCAACGAATGACAATAATTGTACTTTATAACGGAGCCAACGGGAAGAAAGTGAGTCGTCGTCGTCGTCGTCGTCGTCGTCGTCGTCGTCGTCGTCGTCGTCGTCGTCGTCGTCGTCGTCGTCGTCGTCGTCGTCGTCGTCGTCGTCGTTCCGTCGATCGTCATCGATCATCGTCGGTCGACTCGGGCCTTTCGAGAAGAGGTCGATGATCGTTTCCATCGGGAGGATCCCCGGCCGATTCGACCGAACGATTCGGCTCCTCAAATTCTTCCCAAAAGCTAATTAATTTTTATAGCTTCGCTCTAGCCGTCCTACCTCGGTGCATTCCTTGCTCGGGTTCTAGGGGAGAATATTATTAAGTGGACGAGTCCGTTCGCCTGCCTGTGTTTGCAGACTTTCTGTAGATCCTCTTTATTTGCGGATCGTCTCGCTGCCACCGCGGTCACCGGTCCTCTCTCGTCATTATTCAGATCCGACACATAATTCACCGGTTTCTACAATTTATAAATCCTTCCTCGGGAACCCGGGGGAAGACGAGGCGTTGCGAACCGTTTTATTATCAGAAGTCAGTCAGCAAGCGCGGTATTGTACTCCGAAACCTACGACGTGCCGCCGGTCTCCGAATCTCTTTTTACGAACCGATGGCCGCGGACAATCTTTACGGGTCCACATAAATATTCCTACGGGGAGCGTACGAGGTACGTCCCATCGATTATGCAATGCAAGATGAGACTCCGATCATCGCGTAAAATTTACGATGGCCACCACCTTTCATCGAACCAGCTCCGTTCGATTAACTTCTGTCTCGTTTCGGGAAGAACAAACGACTCGTCGTAATCGAGATCTGGATGGTTCAGGATGACAAACGATCGGACAGAACGAACGCATCCGAACAGATGACGTGACCGAGAGACACGATGTCCCGAACGCGACTCCATCGGTGCGACAATTTCGATCTCTCGTACCCGCGTATACGTGTATCTCGACCAAGATCGACACTCGCCACCTTTCATCTTCCTTTTCCTACCGGCCGACTTTCTTCCAACTCTCCGAATGATGGAAATGACCGTGCTCGTGACGCGGTGAAGGTATGCATTTACAGGCGCCAAGTGCTTCTGCGATACGTATTTATATAAGAATGTTCGCCGTTTGCCAGCGTTCCGAGGCCGTCGACGACGTGACGCGTGTCGATCCGATCGGCCGAGAGACACTGGCTGCTGCCCCCGTGGGAATCTCTCGCATCGTTCGGTAAACCGTTCCGTCCAGCTACTCGAGACGAAACAAAAAGAAAAAGAAAAAGAAAAAGAAAAAGAAACAGAAAAAGAAAAACAAAAGAGAAAGATGTTGACTAGCGATAGCGTGCGTTCAGTCTCGCTGTTAACGAGTAGCGATCGGTGGTTTAATTTGATTAAAGCGGAACGTTCGCCGATCCAGCATCTTTTCCCGTTCGAGCATGAACGAGTCGGTAAATTGTACAAGTTCTTATCGTTCTGGAAGGGCGCGTGCATCTATGAAAAAGAGAAATAGTCCGCGTAAAAGTTTATAACGTCCTTTGTGCGAGCGTCGCCCGTTACAAGGCAACGGTGCTTTGGTTAAGAGCCGGTAAAAGTCGAAATGAAGGAAGTTCTCCTCTGAATTCTATTTCCTTCGTCGAGCGGTTTCCACTGGCCGCTCGCCTATCTCTTTCCGTTTCGTTTCCCATCCTTCTCGCCTACCTTCTACCGTCGCATAACAGTTTCCAGTAATAAATCAAGTAATTTTCACTCATAATTACCGGCACGGTGATTCCGTTCGACCACGGATAAATTGTTCCACTTTGCCCGACCCGACCGACGTCTACGCGAGCAAACGTTCAAAGCATTAAACGCTAAATGATACGCGAGGTATAAAAACGAGCAACGAGACGGCTTATTTGTCACTCGACTCGCTCCGGCGACGATCAACAACGGCGGGAATCAGGGAGACGCATTCGCCAAGTTCATCCCCCTTTGGGCTCCCCGTTCAAAGAGAAAGGAAAAGGTGACGCGGTTCTCCTTGTGGCTCTCGTTCGCGACCTAGGCGATTCGGCGATTACGAGTTACGAGCCGGCTACACCCTTTCGCGGCTTCAACCACTCGTCGCGAACCCGGCCGGAGAGCGGCAAGTGGCAAGTGTGCCGTGAATTATGCAATTATTGCGTTGCGCCCGACAATTGTCGCGGAAGACGGCGAGTGCCTCAACGGCCCGGGTAAGGGAGCGAGAAACAGGGCTGATTCCTCGCTGATTTACTACACAGAGTATCTGGCCTTGTGTTTCGTTCGCAGTTTTAATTGATCCTAGTTATAAACGACCGAGACGATCTCTCTCTCGTGGAACGTTCGCTTTCTGTAGATCCTCTAGCGTTCCACGTTTCCTTTTGTATCGGTATTGGAAACGGTGAAAATCGCTTAGCCGGTAGACGCGCGAATCTGCTGCTCGTCACGGGGAATTCGTTCGACGCCGCAGCGTCGAACCCCAGAGATTTGTCAAGCCGTCGTTGAGAACAGTTCGCGTGGGGGGATAGCTTCCAGGAAGAACGAAGAGAAGGAACCGGGGGGAAACGAGCCGTTTCGATCAGATCGATTCACCGAGGAACATATAACCGATCATATTTGTCGTGTCGGTCGCGCGGCGAAACGCGGCGAAACGCGGCGAAACGCGGGAAGAACGAGGCGGTACGTTCGTTTCGAACCGAGGAGCTCCCTGTTCAAAGGCCGCCGTTCTCGGGTCTCGCCGTTCTCGAGAAATTGTCAGCCGACCAATGTGCTACTGATCGTCTCGTCGTTTCACAGATATCGACGTAAAAACGGTGAGACGACGACGGAGGAGAGACGCGGACGTGGGAAATGGTCGTGCGATACTTAATTCATCACCGTCGTCGGCCTGGTTCCCGTACTCCGCCGTTACTCGTTATCAGCGAGAGATTCAGCCAACAGTTTCGGCGGGGAACAAAGAACAGGCGGTGGCTGCAGATCGGATCTTGCTCGGCGTTCGGCATGAAGATTCCTCGAACGTATCCGGTTCGGTGAAAAAGGGCGTCACGCATGGCTCGCGCCAGGGTGTCGTCCGCATCCCTCGCAGGCCCCGTCGACGATCTTCACGGTCAATATAACGGACGTCGTAAAATCAATTAGTGGCGAATTGTGCCGCAGCCCGGATCGTGCACCGTGTACGCGGCTCGTAAAGTCGCTCTTCTTCGCTCTGCGATCTCCTCGATCACCGGTTCCACCCGACGATCGTTTCCTACCAGAATCGCGTTCCCTTCTGCCCCGTATCGCCGTGAACATCGCCGCTGCGCGCATCATAAATTCCTTACCCTCAGCTTCTACCGAGGTGTACGTCGTGTGGCCCGGTGGAATTAACTTTTTTCACACAAAGTTCGGTCTACGACGCGTTGCCGCGGAGCGTAGAAACAGCGATAGAAACCAATTGAATGGACAAACGATACAGGTCGATTCCCCGGCCGACGACGTCAGTTGGCCACGGGAGAGAACGAAAGATCCCCCGCCGGCCTCGTACAGGATCGGGACGGGATCTCTGACTCAAAAGGAGGCAACATGGGAACGAAGGAAAGTCATCTCTCGTTCTCTACCGCTCCTCCGCTATCTCGCGCTCCAATGGACAATGAGACAATGGAGTGACGTTTGCGAGACGCGATAGCAGTCGGATTAATTCTCGATCGATTCGAAAACTGAGAACCGTTTCTCCGCTCCGAGAGTTCGGAATTCCTACTCTTCCGTAAAGACGCGCGTGACCCGCGACTCTCGTTGACCGTTGGACTTGCCACGCGAACGAGGGTCTTGTTCCAACACAATTTCAATGCTCCCCGTTTGGTTGCGACACGACGCACAGAGAGAGTTAAAGAGAGAGAGAGAGAGAGAGAGAGAGAGAGAGAGAGAGAAGAAACGGCGAGAAGCCTACCGTGTCGAGGATCGAATTATCGTTATCATAACCATCTGCTCGCCACTTTTACGAGCTTAAAAGCTAACGCTGCCGATCGTCGGGAAGATCAAAGTAGGCCGATGCTTCCGTTCTCGAGGATGGAGAATCGAACGCGAAAACAAACTCCCCTGGCGAATAGATTATTCGAGAGCGAGCAGAGAACCGATCGGTAAAGTGCTTCTGGGACCGCTCAGAATTTTATACGAAGGGGAACAAAGAGTTCCGCCTCGCGAGTCGGTGCATCCTTCGGGGGTTCAAATATGTGATGCATCTGATGCGATCGTAGACACGGATTGGAGATCAAAAGGTTCGCGTCGTTCGCAGAGTCCATTCGACAAACGTTCTTTCTATAGTTTCGCGCGACGAGATATCTACGCGGCCCTAATTCGTTCGATGCTCGTCTTCTATCTCTAAGACGCGTCGTTAATTCTCTCTCTCTCTCTCTCTCTCTCTCTCTCTCTCTCTCTCTCTCTCTCTCTCTCTCTCTCTCTCTCTCTCTCTCTCTCTCTCTCTCTCTCTCTCTCTCTCTCTCTCTCTCTCTCTCTCTCTCTCTCTCTCTCTCTCTCTCTCTCTCTCTCTCTCTCTCTCTCTCTCTCTCTCTCTCTCTCTCTCTCTCTCTCTCTCTCTCTCTCTCTCTCTCTCTCTCTCTCTCTCTCTCTCTCTCTCTCTCTCTCTCTCTCTCTCTCTCTCTCTCTCTCTCTCTCTCTCTCTCTCTCTCTCTCTCTCTCTCTCTCTCTCTCGTTCCCGGTCTCATTTAAATAGGAGATTTTCATCGCGCACAGACTTCTCCATCGGCTCGTGTAGAACACGAGGTACGATGTATCGTTCTCAGCATGAATGAACGCGTGAATTGTCGTTACACGAGTCGATTTCGGGGTGGCTCGAAAATCGATAAACTTCTGGCAGGTCTTACGACTAATCGTGATCGATGAGCCGGCGTGCAGTGGCACGTGACTGGTGATCTATCGCGTGGAAACGACCGATCTCGAAACGCGATATATGGACGAGAAAACGTTTCGCCCTTTCGTCAGGCATCGTTCTCTCTTCTTTAACGCTTCGCTTCCAATTTTACCCCCATCGTTCACTCCCTTGTTAACGAGCCGCCCTCTGCCCGTTGAAGAAAAAAAGAAAAATAACCAGATAAAATCTGTATTCGTTGCTGACTGATCTCCGGAATTAGGAGAATCGGGACAAGAATGCAGGGGAACTAATTGCTCCGTGGCTCGAAATACGCATACCAACGCTGTCGGCCAGATAGAAATCTCGGGGAGATCGATGTTCGTTAGTCGTGGGAGCGTATCGATGAGCCTCATTAGGTGATCATCTTTTAATTGAGCCGGGTTGAGGAAGACGCCGCCGACAGACCGCGCGCGATCTCACCTACCGGTTCAACGGGCGACCGGAGGGGATTCTTAAAAATGGAAACTGACTCGTCGTCGACGAGACGTTCCTTATTCTCGATCGGTGTCGACCGGTTTCTCCTTTCTGATCAGCGACGCCTCGGCTGCTCTAAACAACGGCAGAGCGTCGACACGTGTCTCGAAAGCGACGCGAAGCTGCGACGTGTCAACAGATCGCTCCCGTTACGAGGAGAGTGTAAACGTTACTCATTCGCTACCGTTACCTAACGTTCACTTATTATTGTCGCATCTCGTGCACGTGAACCATGCTTCTACAATTTTTCCGTTAAACAGTGTTAATCGACGGACCGAAAAGTAGACGGGGTCGTTCGTTTGCCCTGTCGCTCTATCCCTTATCTTTTCGCTGCACGTTTCCTCCTTTGTTTCGGTAGGATTCTCTGTCTTGAACCTCTGTCGCGCGATATCCGTTCACTTTGACGTCGCTCACAGTCGTGCAATCAGTCCGTTTCGAACAGACGATCCTCGTCGGCCTTTAGATTCGCCGGTCGGTCGATCCGATGCATACCTTTGCACCGTTACGTCTCACGTCGATGGGAACATGGTCGAAAAATTACGTCCGAATCGGTACCGTCTGCTACCTCACCGTCCCAGCTACTCTGTCCCTCATCGGGACAGATGAGAAAGGAACGGGTGGAGGCTATCGAAAACGCTGCGAAACGTAGCTAAGTATAATTGATAAGTACAGAGAAATCGCGAGTGACCGTACGCGTAGGGTGGGGACCCGTCGCCGCCGCCGCCACGAGGGGATGGTCGACGAACGGTTGTTTGACGGCGCGCCGCCGCCGTCACACCGAACCACGGTAAACCTGGTATCGCGTTCACGGTCCACTGCCTCGCGATTCGGGTCTCCACCCTGCCCTTCTACGCTGCCACCAGCTCGTAAAAAAAAGCAGAGAGCAAGGGAGAGAGACGAACCGGCCATCCGTAACCCCCTCGATCGTCGGATTCGAACGGTATCGCGCTGCCAGACACTTACTTAACAGATGGTCAGGGACAACGCGTTCGTCTTACGAATTCCGGCTTCGAAACGTACCACCACCACCACCACCGTGTCCCTTGGTTGACCGCGAAAATTTATTTCACACAATTTGTCACAGAGTTTCGCTCGTTCGCTACCGAGCGTCGAAACATTTTCCAACTCCGCTGAACGAAACGACTCGCGTCGGCGACGAAACACATCTGTCCGTCTCGGTATCGGGCGAACGAGCGAATTCGTGAATGAATCGCGGTGTTCGCCGTTTACCAGATCGGCTCGACTATGCGCCTACTGATCGGCCAACGAGAACAAAACCTGTCTTTCAACGGATAGAGGAACGGAACGAGAAGAAACGCTTGTATCTCGAAGCACTTTCTCCTCGCGTGGAAATGAAAGATCGTGCTCGATTCGTTTCGACGACGCGTTCGACCGCTTTGATTGAGATTCAGCTAGAGACACGCGATGTTGTTCGTCGTCAGCGGATCGCCGCGTGGCGTAAGCAACGGTGTTAAGTAGGTGCGCGTGCAGACAGCTCGAGGCGTTCACCAGTTGACCAAGGGGGTGAGCAAACTTTTTTCTGAAAGGCTCGAATGAGAAGCTGCGGGATTTACTGTGTCGAAAAAGAGGTCACGCTCCGCCTAGGCGCAGGTCTTTTTAATCATCTTGTCACGCTGGCATAATCCGTGCAAATCGTTCGTAAAAATTCTACTCTCTTTCGACGCTCACTATCGACGGATACTCCCGACGACGTACCGTGAGAATCGTACGTTGCGTCGTATTAAAAGTCAGTTGGTAGAGAGCTGAACGCCTGAGCCGAAAAGTTGTTGCGATGCGTTACAAACGGGGCGGAGGAAAACGAGCGGATGCTTTTCTTCTGATTTCTGATTCCCGTAATGGGCATTGGCTTTTTGCCAAGTGGTGAACACGAGCCATTGACGCGAGGATCGCTTATCAGTTGCTGAGTCCGCGTTATTGCGTCGATGATGACCAACCGAGCGGTTGCCGGCGATGTTGCTGTCCCCGTGGCACCTAGATGCCCCCACGTCTCGTAACTCGCCAGATATCCGTTTCGCTATGCATATATGAAACGACCATTACGACGAATGACCAAAGTAATCGCGTCGGTGATATTGACCCTTCGTCGATTGCGAAACGCGTAAACGACGTAACGCGTAAGTGTTTGCCGCGCAAAAATTTCCCCCGTTACCATTCGCCACGAGCCGGTTTGCTCGGTAAACGGATCGTTCGAGCGCAATAACTCGTACCTACCTGAACGTGTACGGTGGAAAGAGAATTGGCCTGAGGTGATAATTTTTACCTCTCTATGTTTTAATGTTCATTTTTATTTACGACCACTTGGGTAAGGGTTTTATGACTCTTTGTTTCTACAAGGGTAGGTCAGCGTCTGATTATCAGATGTTTTCGGTGGTACACGACCATCGGAAAATGCCCGATATCGGGACAGACATTCTCTCCGACATGAGACGCAGAACGATCTTACAATTAGTCGTCGAGACATTGACATCGAGCGAAACAACAGTCATCGCTCCCAGTGTAGTCGTAATTTTGGTACTCAATTCTAGTTGAGATTATCAAACTGCAAGTTTCGACAAAGTGTCGAGTATTTATTTCATCATTAGTATTTAGTTCATCCCAGCAACGAGCATTTAGGCATTTTAATTTTGTCGATTACGTAGACAACGAATCTAAATATCTGCTTGGACTAGGCGCCGCACACTACGGATCGAAGAAACGCGCTTCAGTTAACGAGATACGAAATACTTATAAAAATAGAATGAAATTAATGTGCGTGTCAGAATTGAAAGATTGCGACAATGATGCACGACCAAGAATGACCGAACGTTCATTAGCACTGATGAACGCTGATACTTAATCGATCCGCAGCTCTGATCTTTCGACGGTCGAACAATTCAGTTATTTGTATTTGCCGATAACGGTGAAGGACGGAGGCGAGGATCGGTCGAGCGGGAAATGAGACGAATGGAAAGAACGATGTTCGTCAAAGAGACGACTGATGACGACAGATGACGACAGATTCGTTACCTGGAGACACCGGGGAGAGACTGTACTTAGCCGTGCTGATAGATGCAGGAACTGGTGGGAACTGCTGCGGACGCGTTTTAAATACGGTGAAAGGAAATTGCGTCGGCGTCGCAGTGGTGCCAGCACGAAAATATGTACTCGACAACGTTGTGTATTGCCGCCGCAGGTCCGCCGCGCTGCTGCCGCGCTGCTGCCGCTGTTGCTGCTGCCTGCCGCTGCTCCCTCCAAAACTGCGCGTGTATTGGCAGCATTGTTTTTTGGTAGTTTACAAATAAAATGGCCGATATATGAGGCTATTTTGTATGGACAATAAAATATGTAATTCTGTAAAATTAATGACCACCGGCCGCTCGTGTACGTACGTGAAAGTATAGGTTCGGTGCCACGAAATAGGATAAAACAAGGTGAAGTGTGAGTGAGCGTGTGGGAGTGCCGTGAGACGAAGGTGGAGGTTGTCTTTCAAGACCCGTGGACGCCGCGGGCCCGAACGACCAAAACGAACCATCACTCACGGGCTCTGATACATAAAAAAGTCGTCGAACCACCGTATTTTTGCATTGGCGCGCGGTGGCGCGGTGGCAAACGTGCGAGAACGAGCGTAGATTTAAGGAACCTAGGTTTACACCGCACAGGCCCCCTCTGCCGCCTGCCGCGTTTCTACAGGCACTCTCGCCTCGCTTCCTGAGCACCGTCGTGTGTTCCCAAGTCTGCCGAGACAACAACACTTGGGAACACCGTGCATTCGATGCGTCCCGCTTCACAGATGACAACAGACGCATGGCGTTGACCGCCTTGCCGTCTTCGTTTTATGCATTCTGAACGTTGTACATGGTTCGTCGACAGTGGTCGAAATCTTGGACATTAATGCCTGTACGTCGAGGCCCGTAGAGGCAAATATGAGTCCGAACTTTAAAACCCACAGCTGAGATACTGGAGTGTCACGGGTACGTTTACTTAGAACCTTTCAAAATATTTCCCTCCGACCAATTTGTTGTAGTGGAGAGAAGTGGTGCAGACGATGCATTGACAGAGACGGAGGGGCCTACGAGCAGTGCGTCCAGCCAGGCCAACCCCTCCGTGATCTCCCTGTCAAACATGTGCACCACTCCCGGCAATGTGGGCACAGGATTTGGATATGCCTGGTCCTTTGGCGGGCCTGGATCGGAAACTAGAGAAAATGCACAGGGTGAACTTGCCACGAACATTAGTTACGCAGTGAACAATAATCAGGACCAAGGATCGAGTCAGAAGATACAGGTCGACATTAAACCTACTAAAGTTGCCAATAGTACGCATCGTAGACCAATGTTCACTATGAATGAAACTTGTCAACAGACCCCGACGACCCACCATACAGCCGGAGCTCATAATCAAACCCACGGCACTCACGTTCGTACCAAGAAACATCACGACGTGTTCTCGTTAACGTGCGACAAAGGCGGTTGCAACTGTGATGCGGCACATCCCGCGCCACCCTCTCTGTTTTCGAACACTTTAGTCTTTACCACAGCAGACAAACACGCCATGAGTAAGCATTTCATGACGCCGATCGGACCACTACAACTCACCGCGGAAGAGTGCAATGAAATTCTGATGAAGAGAGCAGCGGCCGCCTCGAACCAGGCCAACGTGAACAATGTGGCGACGAGCCAGACGGACGGCACCGCTCATTTCGGGCACGTCTTGACGCACGTCAATGCCACGCAGATCGAGACCAAGGTGAAACAAGACATGGGGAGCCAGGTTCGCGTACCGAAAGAGAGGCCGTACTCCTGTTCGGAATGTGGCAAGTCGTTTCTCCTCAAGCATCACCTTACGACACACGCGAGGGTACACACGGGAGAGCGACCTCACGTTTGTGTTCACTGTGGCAAGAGTTTTGCACACAAACATTGTCTTCATACTCACCTGCTCCTCCATAGTGCTGACCGACCCTATCAATGTCGCGAATGTAAAAAGTCTTTTACCCTGAAACACCACCTTGTGACGCACACGCGTGTACACACGAGGGACCGGCCGTTCATCTGTCAAGAATGCGGCAGATCGTTTCCCCTGAAACGTCATTTAGTGACGCATAGTAAATTCCACTCCGGCGAGAGACCTTTCGTCTGCGAGGAATGCGGGGAATCGTTTTCCCAAAAGGATCACCTCACGATGCATTCGCGCTTCCACGGCAGTCTACATCCGTTCGTTTGTCACGATTGCGGTGCGACCTTCCAGAGAAAGTTCGAACTGGTGAACCACGGCCGTCTCCACGGCAGAATCCCGCATTCGTGTACCGTTTGTGGAAAGGAATTTCTTCAAAAGAGAACCCTGCTGGCGCACATGCGTCTGCACACAGGGGAGACACCTTTCGCGTGTACCGTTTGCGGGGAAGCGTTCGCCAGGAAAACAGACCTGGTTACCCATTCTAAGATACACAACAACAACACGAATACGGACACGGAGAAATCTCTCTTGTGCAGGTAAGAGCTTCAATAGTTTTAACTTGTCCACCTGTTAATCTTACATTTACGCCCGCGTTTGTCGCGCTTCAGGGAATGCGGATTGGACTTCTCGAATCGAGAAGCTCTCACTTTACACTTAAGGTTACATTCTGGCGATCGTACGCTCGTTACGGATCTTTGTGGATTAGCAGCTGCCTTCCAACAGACTCCTGGACACTTCCTTACACCCAACACCCCCGGGACTCATCAGGTATTAAAGGTGTTAGCGTGAAACGCGGACCTTGTACGTTACAGCTGATGAACAATTTCCAGATGAATGGACCTATCGGAAATCCCGGCGTCAGTCACATGCACGGTGCCACGCAAACGTCACCACCTGTGGGAACAGGTCCGAAACCAAAGCCGCACGTTTGCCCCGACTGCGGTCGCGGTTTCGCGCAAAAGCATGGCTTGTCTCAGCATCAACGACGCCACGCGGACGGCAGCTGCCACATACGATCGCACGTCTGCGACAAATGCGGCAAGGCGTTCTACCAGAAGAATCACCTGTTACTGCATCAACGTCAGCACATGGATCCCCCTCCTAGTATACTTAGACAACAACAGAGACAAGCCGCTCAAGCTGCTGCGCAGCAGCAACAGCAGCAGCAACAGGCGCAGCAACAGCAGCAGCAGCAGCAGGCCCAGCAGCAGCAGGTACAAGTGCAACAGGCGCAGCAGCAGCAAGTACAAGTGCAACAGGTGCAACAGCAGCAGCAGCAGCAACAGCAGCAGCAGCAGCAGCCCCAACAGCCCCAACAGCAGCAGCAACAGACAACGTGCACGGTAGACACGAAAACGATACAGCTTCAAACGATACAGCAAGTGCAACAACAAGTTCAACAACAGGTGCAGCAGCAGGTGCAACAGCAACAGCAACAAGCGTGCCCTGTGGACAGTAAAGCGATACAGTTGAACGTCACTATGTGAGACGATGTAGAAAGTGGGGATTGGTCGATCCCTGGAACAATAGCACTCCCAAATGCGCACCCTGCTGCCACCCTCTGCACGCACTTCTCTTATACTAACATTACACGTTAGATATATTTATTATCTATAGAAACGAATACGAAGTAATCAATTTTATTACAAGAGTATATATACATATTATATTCTAAAAGTGTAAGGCTTGTAACAAGAAAATAAAAATAATCATATATTAGTGTTTTACATATACTTTATATATCATTTACTCTAGGTATGTAAAGTGATACTAAACAAATTAGTTGCCTTAATGAGATAAAGAATTTTAATGATTATATATTAATTATCGTTTGGTGAAACTTCTTTTTTCGTTTAATCTTCTTTTTTATCAGTAGGACGTTACTTTATAAGGAAATACATATTGAATAAACAAACGTAAAAAAATAAGTTTCATTTATGTACTACTGCTTTGTTGTTATCCTTCATGCTGTGCTTGTATGGTGAAAGTCGAGAGGAAACGTTGATCGCGAGTGTTCGGTAAAAATTGAAGCACGTAAAATATGTGTTAAGGAAGAGAGGAAGGAAGGAAGGGCTGAGAGAGAGAGGGGGTGGCAGACGCAGCGCATTTATGGTGGATTTAAAATTGTAGGTCTGCCCGAGAGAAAACAAAGAGAAAAATGAATATTATCTTAAAAGATATTTTTCATCTTACGGTGATCCGCGCAATTTGTTTGACAGATTGTAGAGAGTTGAGAGAGCAAAAGCCTTATGAAAATCTATATTTCATTGAACGGTTGTCAATAATGGTTATTAACCTTATGGAATATGATTCGAGCGAAATTCGAATCGTTAAGATCGTTTTGTTCTTTGTATACAATCGACGGTGTTTCGATTCCTTAAAACTTCCGTACTTCGTTATGTTTTCGACATCGACTTTTTTACTTTATACCGATATCGAGATATGCGTGAAAGTCGTTGAAATATTGTCACAAAAGTCATTCAGCATAGCGAACTTTTGTAATAGTTTTGTCAGAGATATGTAATAGCTGATAGAATTGCGCAAAGAAGTGAAAGAAGTAATAAAGGTAGCTTTCCTACATAGTTTTAACATACATATATATTTTTTCCAAACGGATACGAACGGATGACGCGTTTTTGCATGAAGCTGAAAACAAATAAAACGTGACTCGAGTAATGGTCGCATTTAGATAAAATAATAAGAACGATGAGAGAGAGAGAGAGAGAGAGAAAGAGAGCGAGCGAACGAGAGAGAGAGAGAGAGAGAGAGAGAGGAAGAGTTGTTAGACGATTAAAATATTGTAAAACGAGCTTTGACGTGCCTTTTTTCAAGCTCTCGTCTGAACTACCTTTACTCTTTCTATAATTCTGCTTCCGCGTGCATACGAGTTTTCAGTTTTGTTTCCAGTGCCTTGCGAAGAGCGAGCATGTAGATTTTCATTTAATTTTGTTTGTGCAATATACGAAGTTTACTCTGATCACTTCTGTTCTCACAATCGACCGATTCGAATCTGACAGATGCGTATCGGTTCGCTATTGTTCACAAGTTCAAGCGTTCCGACTTCTCGCGCGTTTTGTTCAGTGACGTGTGGTGGTCAAAGGAGGAGAGAGAGAGAGGGGGGAGGGAGAGAGAGAGAGAGGTAACGACAACGACGACGCTCGTCGTCGCCGAGCGGCCTCTGGCGGCGATGTCCGGAGAGAGGGGATGCAGAAATGGCGCATGCGTTTCGGTCATCGTATATCGTCCCGCCTGCAGACGAACCGAAATAAATCGAACGACGCCGAGCCGATCAGCAGTACGGTGATCGCTGGATGCGACTGTTTCGCGTTAGTGATGATCAAAACGAGTTGTCGTCGTCGTTGTTTGTGGCATTTTGCGAAGACGAAGAAGCCGTGATCCGTGATCGAGAGCTCGAGACGGAGAAGAGACCGAGGACACGCATCGTCGCTCGTTGCCGCGGCCACGGATGCATATGGAGGTGCGTAAACCCTTGTTTCGGTACACCCTCGACTTCCCGTGCACGCGTTCTTTGTTTGCTTTGACAGCATCGTGTACGCTTCCGTCTCTCGGCCACAGCCATTTTCTTGCGGGTCCAGTGTATTTTACGAAGCGCGCGACGTGCCTCGCGCGACGATCGAAAATGCAACCGTTGCACTCGCCAACGGGGAATTGTTATTACGACGAGGCCCCGATCGGTGTCCCGAATCGAAAGATCGTTACTCGCGCGAGAGAGACCCTTAAATTTGGCATGTCGCCTCGAACCAACCTTTCCCACACGATTAACCGTGCGTTTTAAACGCGATCTCGGGACGAATGCGTCCATACTGTTTTCATTCGGTCGGCCCGTGGAAACGACGCAGTATAGTATTTTTTCATTCCTCTGGCTGGTGGTGCGTTCGGTGTGCGATCGTTGAGAATCGTTAGCTGCCAGGATCGTCTCGAGGCGAATAGGCGCGCGTGAATTTTGCACGACGGTGAACTCTCCCTTGGAAACAGGCCGACGATCAAACGTACGTACGTATGTCCGTGCGCATACGGCATCGGTCTTTGTGTACGCTCTCAGCTGACGGGAGCCTGTCAGCTGCCTTTACATGAGAGAAGATCAGGGCCGTCGCTTCGTGGCGTTCAACGTGATTTTTCGTCGATCCGTTTATACTCGAACGCCACCAACGCCATTTCGCCCCGATATTAATTAGAACCTTTTCCACCTGGTAACGATGCAATAATCTGCCATGTCGAACAGCTCTGTCGTCACGTACGCACGTGTGCGTACGACGAAAACCTTTCGTTTCGTCGTCGATTGATCATCTTATTACCGATCTCCTCGCGCTTCTCCCCGAACGTGCGATCGCATTTCCGAGTCAGTTTCACGACAGTGTCCGTGTTGTCTTTTCTATCCTTTTTCGCCTTCGTGTACCGAGCATCATTTTTCGTCCAAGTGCAATGTCAACGACATCGTGAATACGCGCATTCGCGACAGATGAATTTCGTTGATACATCGACCGGCAATGCCACCGAGATAATGCGCGATGCCTTGTTTTGTACACAGCCACAGCTGATTCGACCGCCGCCGCCGCCGCCGCCGCCACCACCGCCATCGCCGTCGTCGCGTCATAAAAACATTGAAACTGTTATCTTTCGATACGCGCTGTACCCTCTGCCGCGAACTACGACGTTTCTTCTTTTCGTCGTGTACGAGCGTACGTAGAATGGCTTCGATCGGTCTGAAAGAACCTACATACGTATACCCGACGTACAGCTTGTGGTAAAGGCTAACGATAGCTGAACGACGGTCCGAATCGACGTAACGCTTGGGGCCTAGCTCCTCCGCCCGTTTCCCCGAGAGCACCAAACGATTCCATCGATCTTTCTCTCATAAATGTTTGGTACAGTTTATCGACACGTTCGACGTTTAACATGCCTCCTGGTCGCACGGTTTCATTTCGTTCCGTTTCTAGAAAAATTCAGTTGCCAACGGGAATGGTTCGATTATCAAGGGTCACGTTTGTTTTCATTTCTGGCTATATATCGATCGTAATTTAACTACACTCGAGTCGGCCGGGAACACCTTTTGCATTTAATAGAATCGTCCGGTCCGTGGACTCGTGTCGAACAGAAAGTGCATGCATTTGTCACGATGCAATTCGCTTTGAAAGCGGTGGCGGCGCGTCCGTCCAGGACGCTTTACGTGGAAAATTAAATATGCGCGACGAGTGACGAAGGACGATGACCCGAATTAACTAAACTGGAAGCTGCTGCTCTGCTCTGCTGCGCCGCTCGTTCCTCTCCCGGTATTTATTTAAGTTGCAGTGGTGTAGCCCCGCACGATTTCCGTCTAGCCGCAGCAGGGCAGCGAACCGACCGCTTCCTCCGCGTCGCAACGACAAAACGCGTTCTTGGCTCTTTTGTTCGCGTGCGACGCGTCCACGCCGCTATACCTACCGATTCTATCTTCGAGAAAGCGTCTTAAAAATCTAACGCGTACCGCACCGATCATCGTCGTACGCGTTCTACTCGATTCAAAATTTCGACGCACGGTCACCGCGATGGATACGCGAACGGTCCAGTAAAAAGAACAGTCGTTGTTTAAGGATATATTGGCTATACAGTCAATCCCAAAAGTTTATGTACCTTAGAAAAACGCATTTCCTATAATTAAAAAGAAATCAGACGTCGGAAGAATAATGCTAATAATAAATAGCTACGTGCTAAAAAGTATAGAAGGAAATATGCAATTAAGNGTCGTGCTCTACAAGAAAGGTCCTATGCAATTTTCCCGTATCTCCAAGGGTTTAGGAGTTATGGGCAAAAAACGAAAATTTCACAAAATCTGAAGGGGTACCCCTTGGAAAAATGTCGGAAAAATCGAAAAAATTTTTTTGTTGTTTATTATTAGCAATGTTCTTCCGATGTCTGATTTCTTTTTAAAAAATGTGTTTCTAGAGTGCATAAACTTTTGGGATTGACTGTATAGCCAATACATCCTTAAATTTGCCCGAAGGAGGAACTAGTGCGAGTCAGCGAAGCTAATTGTTATTGTTCGCTAGTATTGCGTCGCGCTTCGGCGCCAAGTGCGCTACACGATCGTAACGGGATCAATGTGTCGTTCCTTTTACATCGGAAAAATGCGTATACAGAGTCTACTTATTTTGATGAACGCGCGCGGCCATCGCGCGGACCTGTTGGACGACGACGCTTTTGTGTACGTGTAGCCGTGTCACAGCTGATTGGGCCGTCAGCTGAGCTAGGTCGCGCTCGCGGTAGATAAAACCGTGTTGCCCCGCAGCCTGGCCGAAGCACGTTCGAGAACGCTTGGGCCTTGTTCTTCGTCTCGCCTCTTCTCACCTTTCCCGATCCCGCTGGGGGGATCGTGTATGCGTCGTCGAAACCGACAAGATCTTTCGTCCGCTCCCTCCACAACGCGATGCCTCGCTACGTCACAAGCACATCCTGATCCTTGCGACACCGCGGAAGCACGGACATCGTTAATGACCCCTAATTCCGCGAACGCGTTTCTAGCTGATCACGTTCGTCCGCGAAACGTGACGGCATGCAAACAGCACGGAGATACATATACCCATTCATGACTCGCGGAGTCATCTGTAAACTCGAATCGGGAACGTGCCTTCGCCGACGTATTATTTTCTTCGCGAGCACTCGATTAAACCCGGCTCTCACGGCGCGGTGGGGCTCGCGATCAAAAACCTCGCTGTCATTTATCGCTTCACCGCTGTCGTCGGTTCGTTGCACGTGCGTGACCTGCGCAATGTCGTTCCGTTTGCTTTTTCTCTTTGAATTTCTCTGTAGGTGCCACGGATCTGCTCTCGTAGTCGACGAGTCGACAAATCGTTCGGTACCTGTGTGTACCCGGCGGTGACCCTCGTTCTACCTGTGCGTATATTTCGTTCCCTTCTGTATTCCCCGACCGAAGATCGATTATTTCACAAACTGATCAGACGGACGGATTAGATGTCACTTTTTTGTTTTCTGCTGATTCCACTGGACGATCCCATGCTGCGATACTTGGCTATAGATTGGATTATACTGTTTATCTTGAACGTCGTACGTACGTGCGAGCATACGTACGCGTGATAGGTCGTCATGTGTTGGCCTGTGTCGTGTCTCATTGTTGGAATAACAGGGATACGAAATAAGTATGAAGTCCATTCACTGTTGTACGCGCTAATTAAAACGTTTCGAATCGAGTCTCCGTTACGACAGATACTGCAAGCGAATAGATCACGTTTTATTACGGTGCGCTCCTTGTACGTTTTATCTCTGCGCCGATTGTGCGCAATTAAGATTGTCCGCGATGCCTCGGGTTTGCTGCTTGCCGCGTAAAAAGAAATCCCGTTTCCCTTCAGCAATATGAATTTCCCGATTGAACATGATTCGTCGCGACGTCTCTTTTTCATCTTTCTCTCGAGTATGTCGCAACGTCGTCGTTTACCTGTACGACAATTGGAACATCGGTCGTCTCCCAACGTCGCTGGGAAGAGGAGAAGCGTTCCGAATCTGTGGATCGCGGTGCACGTTTATCATCGTGTTGGACTGTTTTTGTTTGATTTCACTCGTAGCCGACGAACCAATAATCGAAGCCGTACGTGTTGCGTGTATACGTACATCTGGGTGAATCCGCGCGCGCGTGTTTACTCGTGGCTGCTCTGGAACACGTACCACCCGGGAGAGGGAAAACCGGACGGGCGAAACGAGGATGAAGAGAAGCTCCGATAGTCTAATAGGGAAGGGGCTATTCGCTTTGTTCTGGCCGTCGTCGCGTCGATTTCCCTGCCTCGTTCTCGTGGCGCGTGTATGAATTTTCAGAGAGCCCACAAGATTAACCACAAGGCGCAGAGAGACGAAATTTAGATCCGACGTTATCGCCGATTATCTCGCTTCTCCAGACGCCAGACGCCAGACTACCACACGCGCGTATCGTATCGTCGATTTGCTCGGAAGCGTGAATCATTCGTTCTCGCACAATGGAATGCCTATCGGCTGTGCCGCTACGCAGTACTCACGACTCACGATTTCGAGCCTTATTCTCTGTTTCTTTGTATCGTCGTCCGTCATGCATGAGTCACGGCGAGGCTCACGTTAGATCACAAATTCACGATCTTGGCGTGACCACGCGTAACAAACGGTGAAATTCTGCTACTGCGCTTCGTTAGCAGCGTCGAAAATACTCGCTGCTGCCCGACCGTTCTTTCTTCCCGTGCGCGCCCGAGACCGTTACACCCGTTGCACGTACAGCAATTAGAGCAATTACTCGTCGTTTCTGCATACGGTCCCGTTCATCTCACCGGTTCTAGACGTCTACGAGGATTTATAAGTAAAACGACCGTGCGGACCTTGTTCGCAGCGCGGAGCGATTCGCTTGCGTGCTGAGCGAGAACTCGTTGCGTAAAAGATAAACATATGTACTTTCGCGCTCACGGACTCCGTCGTTCGTCGATTGTCCGAATCTTTTTGAAACGTGTACACGAAACGTTTCATCGGTCGTTCGTCGGCATACACCGAGTATAAAATTGCGTGAGCGTCTGACTCTCCCACCGGCGAGAGCCGGATGTGCGCTAGAGAGTTCTCGGTTGCCGCGTGCACGGAATATCTTGGAACAGTATTTCGGTGGCTGGTCGCGAACTTAAATTTACCGTAACGTACACGGACGCGATGGCGTTGGTTCGTTCGTTCCGTTCGCGGGAGGCAGAGATCGTCGGTGGCCACGTATCGCGGAAATAACAGCCGCAGCAACGAGTACGCGTCTATCGTTGATTATTTTCGTATCGAAATAGGACTCGACGAAATTAGTCGATGCGCGTTACCTATCTGTTCCTCGATTCGTGTGCGTGCAACGGTAACGATTGCGTATGGATCGAACATCATCATCATACGTTTCACTCTTTTTCTCCGTCGCGTTGCGTTACGAGTCGGTCGTTGACCCTCGAACGACGCGCTCCGTTCCTTAAATATCAAAACTATTTAGTCGTCACTCGTCTACGACCCGATCCGTTCCGTGAGACGCATGAATACCAAATTTTGAATAATAAAACATGCATCGTTCCAGGGCGTTCGAGTGTGCGGACGCACTCCTGGACGATCAAGCGTCTCGAGCGAGCCTCGAATCGATCACAGCGTGATGGAAAGTTAGAAGTCATCGCGTCGCATCATTGATGCGTACAATTCGATTTCATTGTGGGCACGTCGAATGCTCGTTCCCGGACTCATCGGAGCCGTATCTCCGGAAAGAGATATCGTCGTTACCCGACGACATTAACGGGAAATATTTTTTCAATCAGTGCTCCCTACGACTTGGTGCCGAATCGAGCACACGAGATCGTCGTCACCGTTCGCATCATTTTTTCTGCGCACCCGAGATTCCGTTCGAGCGCTCGTGGAATCGATGCCGATGAAATTGCCGCGCGTCGCATCGTCTACGTTTTTCGGCAGACAGTTACAACGAATGTGTTTTGCTCGTCGAATAAAACGCGTCGAAGATAAGGAAGAAACGACGCAGCGGGCAGAGCGGCTGTTGGTGCCTTTATCGCTGAACGTTTACGTTCACGCTCGGTTTTCCGAGTTCTTGTACATTTGTCGTTTCCACTTGGCGGGAGATGGACGTAATTTTCGGCTCGAACGGATCTCTGACGACGAGTCTCTCGCGTGCGGAATCTCTCGGAGAGCGGCTCTGCGCGTAAGCCGTGCAACGAAAAACTATTATTTTTTATAGCCGTTCTCGTGGTGGTTCGCGTGTCGTTGAGAGTAATACGAGTACGACGGTCGGGGCGAAGTCGGGAATCAGAGATAGTGCTCTACTGGGTCCCGTAGGACGACGAGGGAGCGCGTACAAGTGCAGCTCGACGGACAGTGGTTTGGAAAATATTTTCGACGTCGCGTTTCCTATGAAGTCAGCGATAAAATATGATATTGTACTGTACCGATAAAACGATATGTAAAGCATGAACTTGGATTGTGCGAGGCTTACACACGTACGGTATGCCGCCGACTCTTCTTATCGCGCACAGTATCGTCGATCATTTGCGCGTTACGTAGTACACGCGTTCATGTGCCAACATTGACTTGCCCGCGTTCGCGGCGCGTGTCTTGGTTCCGAGCTGGGAAACGGGGAATAAACATACGTGTGCGTTCTACTTGGTACGCATCAACGCTGTGTCCACTTCTCGAAACGTTCGTTTTGTATAGGCTTTTACTCGCGTAAAAGGTCCTCGTTCTGAATTATCGAACGCTCGTTCGCGAACACGATATTATCTGTGGACGAGTCGCATACCCCTCCCGATCTGCGTTCTCGCGGTCGAGTAATTTTTATCGGAACGTACGCTGTCACGCTTCACCGTCTAATTGAAATTGTCGTTGGTTTTTTGTCGTTGTCTCAGGCCAGCGATAGGTCTCCGCGTACGTACGTACGAGCCGAGCGAAGACCGTGTCACCGTGTACCGGGCTTGCATGTGATGTGCAATAGAAAACATTTGGTCAATACACGCGATGACGCGCGCGGAGCGCATATACCCGCTGTATCGCATGACCCGCGCGATGCGTGTTCCGTCGATCGTGGGTCAAACACGTGATCGCACTCAGCGAACACCCGCTGTTCACGATCATCTATTTAACCCTTTCCTGTACAGGGTTAGTCGTTGTAAAGAGTCGTCGATTATGTCGCCGTAGTGCAACCACGAAAATACGCGCGCGCCTTCTTCGTCTTCGCACTCGTTCCTTGCTCGTCCAAGATCTCGGCTGCTCTCGCACTGCTGCTTTCCCCCGCGTCCGCCAAATTGAAAGCGACGATTAAATTATCCGACGATGACCGTCGTTACCGGAATATTGACACAGGTGTCACGTGTGACCATCTCACGTAGCTACTGTAATTGATTCGTGCTATGATCCACATACCTGTACATGGAACGTGAGGACTTACACGTGTCGCGTCATCGAAAAAAGGTTCGCCCGAGACGGTTCACAATAGACGGTTCACATTGACGATTTCGCGGCGGAAATTCTCGGACTGTTTTGGCCGTGAACCGCGTGATTTCATCGCGACAATGGTTACATTTCTACTAGATCGAAAGGGGTCCCGTCGGGGGCGAGTGTGTGCGCGCGCGATCATTAACATAAGCGTTATTTAACGACGCTTCATGAATCTTTACGATCGTTTCAATTTACAATTCCAACGGGGTGGCCCGTTCGGTACCATTTGGGACCGCAGTAAATACACACACACGTCGGAGACGATGCGAAAGAGTGCGACGAGTCCGACGCGATTTTCACCGGATAAATAAAAGACGAGGGTGGCGTCGACTCGGTTCGTCGTCGATCGTGTAACGTAAACGTTCACGAAAACGACGGATTTCGTATTTGACCCTTGGACACCGGCCTCCGCACGTCACTGCCCCCCCGAGCGACGGTTGAAATTGAACCGACGAACACCGAGGGTGCAAAATGTTCACTCCTCTCGAATCGATGCTAACGTCGTTACGCGAAACGTTATGTAAGATCTGTCTCGTCTGTGGAAAACAGCTCGACGAAATGCGCGTGTAGTGTTAGGCAGGTGTATTCGGAAGCCAATTAACCTACGTATCGGTTACCCCCTCCTGAGCGATTAGACACGGATCGATCGTATCGATTTCGGCGAATGTTTCAATTAGCATAACGACGACCGATGGCGATGTGACATTTGTACGTACACCGAACTCTTTGATTCAGGCCGTCGCTGTGACGCGAGATCGAATCGTAACGCGTCCGCGTCCACTTTACGCACAGTTTCAGGCCGAAACGTTTACCGAAACTCTGGCAAGTTCGACAAAGTTGAAAGTAGCCGAGGAATGAGAAAATTTTCTCTCAACGTCGTTTGATATTTCGCGACGACGAATGGTCCCCGTCGAGGATCGTCGCGTCGATTCTACCCCCCTCGTCGTTTACATCGGTTCGGAAGCGTTGTCTGGCGAACTCGATCGAGCGATCGATCATATCGGCTCCGAGGAAACGTTCCTCGCGTAACGTCGATGCTCACACTTTACTATTACGCGTCTTTCTGTCCGGGTCCCACCGCACAGAGCGCGAACGATAGGCATTCCGGACGTCGCCTGGACGCGAACGACGGATCGAGGAGAACTGACATACAGTATACGACGTTTAATGCGCCAGCTGATATTCGTCGCACCAAGTGACCGCGCGCGTGCATCTCGTGCGAGAGCGAGCCGAGCGACAAAAAGCGTGGTTGGCAAGAAAATCGGAAATTCCGAAGATGCGTCGCGCCAGCGTCGCGCCAGCGGCGGCGACGTCGGCGGGTAGGTAGCAATGACCTTGGACCGTGTATTGACTCGGATCTTCCATCCCTTTGTTCTCGTCCGAACGATTCGCCGCTTTCACCGGGAAACGGCGAATCCTTGGGATTCGCGGTGTCCGCGAGCTGCCTCCTGGTCGTCGTCACTATTGTTTCATGCGTCGAAGGACGTTCAGGAGGCCGTGCAACGTTTCTTCGTTCTCTGTTCGAACGCGCGAACAAACGCGCGAACAAACGCGACTAGCTTTTTCAGATATGATCTGCGTTCGTATTGATACGAATGGGAATGTGCGTTGCTATGACGAACGTAACGAGAGGAGGATACGAAGGAGCAGCAGCCGGCCTCTTCCACTGTTATGGTGTTCAGCGTGACTCGCGTATACCGGAAATAATGCAACGGGAAACGTGTCACGAACCGCGGATTCCGTGCGCCGTGCCGGAGAGCGAGCGCGAGGTACCGTTGTCGCGAGGCCGTGCGCGCTGCTACATTCATTGTTTCGATCGAGTCGAGCAAGACGAGAGGAAACGCTAGAAGAAACGAGAAGAAGTCGGATGCGACGCGTACGGGAGAGAGGGAGAGCGAGCGAGAAAAAGAATGAGTAGAAGATGGGAACGGGTCGAAGCCACGTCTATGTGTACATACGTATGTCTATCCACCGAAATCCAGACGAGAACGATGGTGACTGTAAGCCGAGACGTTTTTCCCGTCGATCGTAACGAGACCTTTTGTTTCTTCGCTCGCACACGCTCTGTCACGTGCGCGTTTCCCGATACCCCGCAATTACGACGCGTCCCCCATCCCCGATTCATATCGATGAACGGGACGGCGACACAAAATCAAATGATCAGTCTTGAATCAAATACGATTTTGCACCGATCGACAAACGTTAGCCTCTCGTTTTCTACGTTAGGTCTTTTGGGTCGACGCTCGTCGAAGGACGACGCAGAGACACATCCGAACTTTGTTCTCTTTGTACGGGATCGCGTTCTTCGTCTGACCATCGTCGTTAGCAAACATGTTCGAGTGCAGTGATCTTGCGAACAGGGTGCGAGACCGCAGGTGCAACGTATACGCTGCGTATATGCATATATCCCTAACCGCGTTCTTTAAACGCCGCACGATTTAATACGACGCACGATTCACCTTGTACGACCTCCGGGTAACGTTTCCAATTCTTTTTCAGTCGACGGCTGTGTAGTCCGACTGAAAAGTAACAAAGAAACCATTGTGTCTCCCTTCGTCGTGTCCGTTCGTCGTCCGCGGGCTCTGCGCGGTCACCCGACGGACACCGTTCGTGAGATACAAATTTTTTTACCTTGCCATCGTTTCGATCCAAGCATCAGGCACCTTTCGCAAATTATACCGAGTCGCGCGTCTCTGACGAGAATCCTGACCACCGGAACGGAGACGCGTAAGCATCTGTCGAGAAGAGATTCTGATCAGACGCGTACTTTTCTCAGTTTGAACACGCGCCAGCACGTGGCCGGTTGCTCGATACGGTCACTATTACATCGATGGTATTGCGCTTGAAAATCGTTGGTGCAGTTTCGTTGGTTTCTCGATCTGCATGCGAGCACACGCACGCAAGTTCGGCGCCGAGACGCGAAAGTGTTTCGTGAGTCGATCCTGTGAGAATCGTTTGAAATTCAACCGAGTATTTTCCTACGACGGACCAAGTTTCGGATTTACGCGTGATCGTCGATACGCGTTCGTCTGTTCCCTCTCTGCCGCGGCGAGACTACTCTTTCTTCGTCCTCTTGTTCGTCTTGTTTTCGCTCGTCTCCATTTATTCTAGGCCGTAGGTAGTAATCAATCCGCGGTACGCGGTGGTTTCAGGCAGAGCGCGCGCTGGTTATTTAACGAGTCGTTATAAATAACTGGCAACTGATAGTCGCGGCATAAATGCATATACACGATAGCGAGCAAATAACGCGCGGATCGCGCGCGTAGCGTCGATTCCGAAGAGGAGGCTCGATGGAGCCAATGTTTGTTTTATTTTTACTCCGAATACTCCTGCGCGTAATTCTGGTTCCTTTCCGCGCGTGACCACCGCTTTGTTCGTTTCACTGACTCGACCATCGTTCCATTCGAAAATTTTTCCGAGATTTTCACGCATGAATCGTGAGAGAGCGACGACCAAAGGGAGATTTCCGTCAGATTGTCTCATCGTATCTGGACGAAAGAATTCGCGGTATCGCGATCGTCAGGGTGTTAGTCAGAGATCACGCGACGGTCCCTGAACGCGCGAACCGAGTGTCGTCGTTGCAGGCGTTACGTTGCAGTGCGCAATTTCAAGTTGCACAACGCGTACACGGACAGAGGCTCGAGGCATGGTCGTTACCGTAATATGAAATCTGCGACGAGTAGACTTGTCGAGATTGCGTGAGACGCGAATAACAATGATCATTCGCAGGTGTCCCCGAACCGGCGCTGTCTGAACCAGCTCAACAGCTGATCGGAGTACGAAGCGGCGGTGAACGGGGCCACTATTGCACCACCACCCCGCGATCGGAAGAAATTCGTTCTGTTGATCGGTCGCTGGTCAACGGCCAGACGTTTCCACGAGCGGGAAAAGAAACCGAGAACGAAGAGAAAGAAGAGAAGACGTCTTAACACTTGACAACGGAAGGGAGGGCAACCAACGACGACGACGACGACGACGACGACGACGACGAGGACGACGACGAGGACGACGACGGCGACGACGACGACGACGACGACGACGACGACGACGACGACGACGACAACAACGACGACGACGACGACGACGACGACGACGACGACGACGAGGATATTAGCAAGGACGAGAACGAAGAGGAAGAAGACAAAGGCGAAGTTTTCTTTGCTTGCTTGGACACGCCATCATGGTCAAAACTTTTCAAGCATACCTGCCCTCGTGTCACCGCACTTACTCGTGCATTCACTGCCGTGCTCACCTCGCCAACCACGACGAACTCATCTCTAAGGTGAGCCGTGCTAGATCAGGTAATAACGGACAGACTCCTCTCGCATTCACTTCCGAGCCACGCACACAATGATGCACACTCGTTCGGTACTGTGCGTTTCTGCGCGAGTGTCGCGTATACTGTGTACAACGATGCCCTGTTCCGTCTGCCCTCGTCTAACTCTTGTCGTTCCACGATATCATCACCGTCCGAGGGCTAGTTTTGCGTTTCACGAGCGCTACTTTCTTTCGCTCTCGCTCGCTCCTTGCGATCCGATCGGAGAATCGAATTGTAAGAGACTGAGACGAATCGGTGACAACGACGAGGGCACGGTAAACGGGGACCGTTGTACCTGACGCACGCCCGATTCGTGTGCAGCGTCCTATAACGAGCTTTTTTCCTTCTGATTGCAGTCCTTCCAGGGCAGTCAAGGTCGTGCCTATCTCTTTAATTCCGTGTGAGTATGCTAACGCCTTCGGAGAGACGAATCGTCGTGGAAAGTAGGACGCGTTGTTTTACATGTGAAACTCCTCTTCACACATTTTAGCCGTTTCTCTCTTCGTATCTCGCTTCACTCTCTGTCTGTCTGTCTCTCTCTCTCTATCTCTATCTCTATCTCTATCTCTCGATGACCGATACACCCGAACGTATCGTATGTATATACGTGTGTTTACGTGAACGGTCGATGGTAAAGATCGGCCCGATCTTTGTTCTTTTCAGGGTGAACGTGGGCTGTGGTCCTGCAGAGGAGCGAGTTCTGTTAACCGGCCTTCATGCTGTCGCTGATATTTACTGTGAATGTTGCAAGACCACCCTCGGGTGGAAATACGTGAGTTTCGCGATTTTCCGCGAGCGTGCTGCCGGCTGGCCGCGTTCACGTGTTAATCTCGTTTCGAAAATGTTGCAGGAGCATGCGTTCGAGTCGAGTCAGAAGTATAAAGAGGGCAAGTTTATAATCGAGCTTGCTCACATGATCAAGGAGAATGGATGGGAATAGATCGAGCCGAGAGTAGAATCCGCAGCGCAAGACTCCGGGGATACTCCGATGAAAAAGAAGAGAAGAAGCTGTACACGGGCGCGCGCCCGCGTGCGCGCGAGGCCCATAAAGACTTTTCCTGATATAAGAAATAATGCCTACAATGTTGTTCTAATTGCAATGTGCGGCCCCCTCCCCTCTGTCAAACCACCAACGAAAGTCTGTGATTTCATTTGTGATTTATAATCTTAGTAACTTTTTATGTTTCGGACAATTCGACGTTGTTTTTCGTTCTTTCCGATCGATTCATCATGGAAGCGATGACACCGGCGATCCGCGACGTCGCGGATCAATAACATGTGCAAGTATTGTAAAGCGAGCGAGCGAGCGCGAGAGAGAGAGAGAGAGAGAGAGAATGGGTGAATGAGTGAAAAAGAGAATATTTTTCAACAAACGCGAGGAGAAAGAAATAAGAAAAATGTCGGGAAACGAGATGTTGAGAGAAACAAACGACGATAGGATATAAGGACTAAAAAAGGGGGGGCGAGAAAAGAAAAGGATAATGACGTTGGTAAGAAGCGATGGTGAACGTGATGACGAAGGTGCCATGGTGGAAATAAAAATGCAGAATCGTTCTGTTCGAACAGCGGGGTGCCCCCCTCTCCTAATTTTAATGAATTATCCTTCTGGACATGATTTCATTCGCGTGAATCTCGTCAAACGATAAATGTTAAAAATTAACGCGCGGGGCACCCCGGTTTAAAGATCGAGATTTTTCAATCCGTTATTGCACCGGAGCAGCGCAAGTGCCACAGACTTTGCTGGACTGACTGCCTGCCTGCCGCGTCTATCATTGGAATTTCACTGCCGATATTCCTAATTATTAATTAAGAAATCGCTGCGCCGCGTCGTAGGCGACGCAGCATAGTAGTTTCTAGTATAGCTTACGAGTATAGCATACTAAAGCCTATGTTACAATATTATAGGACCTCATGGAAATAGGAGATAAGAATTACTGTAAGAGTAACGAAGACGGGTGTGAAACGTGAAGATAGGTGTGTGTGTGCGTGTATGCGCGCGTGTGCGTGGGAGGGAGAGAGATGAGAAACGGGGTGAACGCGTTGCGTGTGCATGAAAGGAACGAGAGAGAAACGCGGTTTGATTAACTGTTGCGTGTATATGTTTGATTTTATGTTCACCATGCCTGCCAAACTGTCTGTTTATCTGCCAGTCGCCATTACTGTTAGTGGAGAAGAAAAGTATCGTATATTCTAACACGTTCACGTTCTCGTCGGCTCTGCGAGGCGTGGTATGACTAAATCTTTCTTTTGTTGTTGTTACGAAGAGAAATCATCGGGCTGCGCCTTCCTATACACGCACCACGAGACGATGTAATACGGAAGAAAGCAAAACGAAAAAATGAAACGGAACAAATTAATTGCTCATTACTTTTAATATCGATCTCATTTGTAAATAATAAATAGATTTCAGTGACATCGTGGATCACTATTTTTCACAGAGACCGGAGCTACGCGTCCGATCTCTCTCTCAAAATCGAAATCGAAATCGAAATCGTACGATTGATTTTCATTGGTAACGTTGAATGAAACGAATTTCATCACGGGATTTACGCTAAACGAATTCACGATTACGTAGCGGCATTCTAATAATAATAATAATAATATAACAATAATAATAACAATAATAATAATAATAATAATTGTTATTACGATGACGAAGTAACAGTTATTATTAATATTATTGTTGTTGTTTCGTTGTTCTTACTTATGGTAGGATTACGCATTTTGGGGACTGCTTGCGTAAATGAAACGATGTAAACTAATTTCTAGGCGGCTTTTCGTGTTACCTTCGTTCCCTCTCTTAAACTGTTCAGATCAAATTGGCGTTTACTTTATGTATCGACGTCGACGCATTTGTGATACGCTACGTTGAAATTTTGTTGAGAATCGAACGAGAATCAAAGAATGTTCGGTATTGTTTTGCGAGTACATTACGTTGGAACGAAGGTAGCAAATTGTGCAGGCGTGAGAAATGTTGAATTTTTTTATTCTTAACGAAAGATGTATCGAGTAAGAGTATAATTGTGACATAAATGTACAAAAAAAAAGGAAAAAAGAACATAACTGAAAATTACTGGTCGGTTTTTATTCAAGTAGATTTCTCGAAGAAGTGATACAGATCGAGTGAGCAATTAGAGACGATGAATCTGGCGGGGTGATCGTTCTAGGATAGGACGTTTTAAGAGGAACACGAATCACGTATTTGTTGTTTCATCAAACGCATATAAAAATACACACACATATATATACATATATATATATATATATATATATATATATATACATACGAAAGTGCAGTGTACTTGCGTGTATTTAAAGTGATTAACGTGATCGATCGATCGAATGAATGAATGTGCCGGCCTAATTCCTCGTGCTGTCATTCGAATAGTACTTTTTATATCACTATGCCGATGCCCCTTTTACCCGCACTCTCTTTTTCTGGAAATCTTTTTGA
>NW_017179316.1:874139-885210 GCF_001652005.2 Ceratina calcarata
TATATATATAGTTTACAGTCTCCGTCAGCATCCGTATCCACCGTTACACAATTTTGCTTTGTAAAACGTGTTCATAATAAAAAGAATGCACATGCGTTCACAGAGTGTACATTGAAACGGAACGTTTACTTTTTTATCGGCAGAGTCGAGAGATTGGAACTGACGACGTAGTAGTGCATGCCGAAGAGTACACATTGTACATGTATACGTATATTACGTTACACGTACGAATACGAAGTCGATGGCGCGATGGCTGCATAACGTCGTGGTTGCTGCGTGATCTTTAGTGATCCCCCGTTGATTTCCTTATTTTTATTTGCCCTTTAGTTGATTTAAAAATGCTGTAGGCTCTCGTTTCGTCCCTCGAGGTCGTGGAGTGTCGGTGCAGCGTCATTCTCCCGTAACAAAGTATGATGAACGCGAAAGTGAAAGCGAGGTAATCGATGCTTCACACGTTCCAAAGATCTCGAGTCGATGGTACTTGTTGCTTCTGTCCACTCGAGACCGATTTGACGGTCGTCCTTCCTTTCCGACGGCATCCCGGTGTGACTGCGCGGGTGATCGATAGACGAGTGTCGTCATTAATTGCTGCTCGTTCGTTGTTCCTTTGTGAGATTAGGCATGATAAATTCATGTTTAACTCGGGAGAGTATTGATCTCTGTTCCCCACTCTGGGTACAGGCAGAGGCACTACTCGTTGATGAACTTGTCGTGCACGTGGGGTCGGGGTCGAACACGTCTCTACGCTGTTTTAACGTGACGCGTATACTACGGCTTCCTATTTTCAAGATCGTATCTTCCAATTCGTCGGACGTCTCTCGACGATTCTATGATCACGTACCCTTTGTTTTATTTTTAGGCAGTACTTGGACCGATTCGGGGATCAAGGGGGATATTTCGACGTCGTGGTACGTCCGATGTTGCAACAGGGACACGAAGGAGAATTATGCGGATGGCTGAAGGAAATGAGTTTGATCAGAACCGTCTCCACCTGCCCGTACCCGGAATGCAAGGGAAGGAGCCTGGCTTGGAATCAAGCGAGAATCGTAGACAAATACAGCTGGTCTTGTCCAAATTGTTCGAGGAAACAGTCGATCAGGGAGAATTCCTTTTTCATCGGAGTTAAATGTGACCTGAAAACGTGCCTTCAACTGATACTAGGATGGTGTAAAATGATACCCAGCGAACTTACTGCCAATTACTTAGGTATTGTCAGCTATCGGAATCGTGTACGACGACGGTAGATCGATGCATCGTGTATGTTCGTTTTTTCTAGACATAAAGAAACACGTAGTGAATAAAATATACGAGAGGTGCGACGAGGTCTCGGAGAGCTATGTATCGAGCCATCCGGAGGACTGGGTTCTAGGAGGTAAAAGTGCAATATTGATCGTCGACGAGTTTCCTAACGGATACATGACTAAGAATCCTTCTGACACGAGTAACGCTAAGAAGCGCAACAATAACTCCAACACGATAGTCTGCATAGCCGAAGCGAACACGATGCCGACTAGAATGTGGCTTCACATGATCGAAGCATTCCCAGAGGTACGTTCGTTTCTGCCCCTCTCGACGGTCACAGTGTCTCGTTTTTAGTGATACCGTCTCTGGTTTCAGCCGTTGAAAATAGAGAAATCATCGTCGCAGGGAGACGTCGATAAAAGTAGCGTGGTCGAAGAAGCATTGAAAGAGATCGTGAGGCACAGTGCTCCTGGTAGTTACATCGTGGCAAATAGCCGAGCTCGCTGTTGCAGCTTTGAGTTGTTGCGAGAACTGAAGCAGTACACGGTGGTCAGTGTCGAGCAATTGCAGAAGTTTGATCCACCAGGGAGGAGTAAACTGCTGAATAATCTAGGTACGTTTACTAACGCGCTTCGCCGACGAGTCCTATCGACCATCAGTCTCTCATCGATAAATCTGTTTTGTGTGTTAAGAAACGATTTGGCAAGCGGGCGTCGAGATCTGTGACGAGATTCAAGAAGCTACTCAAAACCTGGGACAGCGGATAATATCGAAACACTTGTGGAGGCAGAGATTCGGTACGTCACCATCCACAGCATTTCAATACATGCTTAATCACATCGCAGAACGTTACCGCTTCGTCTAAACTCCCGTCCCGTGGGTATTTCTCTTTTGTTCGTTTCTTTTGCTAATTTTAACGACGAATCTGTCGTCTTAAGGAGCAATAATACCGAATGCCAGCGAGCAATCGTCCTCTTCGGCGAAAGTAATTATTTTGTGAACGAATAACGCTCTGGAACGAATTAACGTCGATTCGAAGCCGAATCGAATATTGTACGAGTCGCACTAATGGCCTTACTAAAATTAGAGAAGCCTTACAATGTATATTGTATGTACATACGTACCTATAGAACGTATCTCCGTGAAACGATACAAGGATTTAATGCGTTTCACCGAAACACGCACTTCGTGTCTTCCAAACGTCGAAATATTAAACTTATCATTTTTAAACTCAAATGTTTACGATGATCGTTGATTAGTTAGCGTTGAAGCATCGCGTAGGATATAAAATATCTCTCGAACACCGTTGAAGCGTACTCGATACGTACTGTGCAACTTTTCTATGAATGTCGTTTTCGTCGAATCAGACGATCGAAAGACTGACGGCGCTACCATTTTTTCATTATACTCAAAAGTTGATGACAGTATCTTGCCCCGTTTGGACATCAAGTTATCGTTATGCATCACCTCGTGGTCAGACCGATTCTGTGATACAGAACCGTTAGTTTTACTCGTTCCTTGGGTCGTGTGAACCAGGAGGGGACAGACAGATATCCTGGTCGTATAAAATTTGATAAAACGGTTTTCGCGAACACAATGTGATAATTATGTTACTTCGCGTGGTAAAACAAATGATATATTAGAGTTGAGCAGATGACACGAATCACTAACGATAAGTTAAATGAGTCGATCGAATTTAACGCGGTTAAGACCTTTTTATTCTTATGTAGTTCGTAGTATCTTATTTTATAATTTATAAACTTACACAATGATATTAAGGAATACGAGCGTTTGTGACAGAGTGTGTGTGACTGAAACGAAAGGAGAATTCAATATTTTTGTAACGATTCATCGATCATACAGCAATATTGTTATAATTATACGTGTTTTGTACCAGATTGTAATAAAAAGTTTCGACGCATTATGTAAGTTAAGATCAGTTCGTGATCCGTGGTACAGGAGGATAATTCAATGAAAACGTTCTATGAACCCTTTTATTAGTAACGAGTAAAGACGAGAGATAAAGTGCGTAACAAAAATATGTCTCGCTATAATCCTATTCACGAAGTATCGTTTTAATCGTAAAAGAAAGATCGTGTTGCCTGCGAACGGTTGTCGTAGGCGATCTAAAGACCTAACTATGAGATTCTGCGTGGAAATTTGGTGCACCTGGTATTACTATCCTTACCACGGTGTCAGCGATAACGTAAATTCGTACACCCAGTCACGCGAACTCCTCGTTCATGATTTCCTTGTACTCTTTCTGATCTCGTACCATCTTACGATAAACCCGATACTTTTGAAGGTGATACCTTGAAAGTAAAGAGAAAGCGATAATACAGCAGCTGAAAACGGTTCTCCGATCTTTTCGAGACCGATCCACTTACTTGTAGCACTCGTTTTTGGGTTTGACGATGTTCGCAGAACCGCCCATCGTTTCGATAGCATCGTACATCGTACCGAATCTGCCAGCTGCGTAAGATCCGAGGATCGCAGCACCTATCAATACCGATTCCTTTTCGACTGGACATAGGACAGGCAGACCTAACACGTCCGCCTGGATTTGAATGAACAATGGGTTCTGACTGAGGCCACCGCAAACTAACAAAGTTTCCACTCTGTGACCGGCCGCTTCTAGCGTCTCCAAAATATATTTCGTACCGTACTGTTGAAAAATGCAAATTATCTTTCTGTGGCGTCTGAACACGTCGACACAGTATTACGTGTGCACGCGTACCGTTAACGCTTGCACCGTTGCCAAGTACAACAATGCCAGATCCTCTTGGCCGACGGACAACGAGAGTCCCGATATCTACGTGACGCGTAAGAGAAAAATTTCAGATGATTCGCTCGATTAACGCCTAAGAGCAATGACGCGTTTATTACCATTCCTTTGATACTCGGATCAGCCAAGGGAGAACGATTACCGTGGAAGTCTGGCCATACGTGAAGATCTCTCGTCAAGTACGAAACGTTTTTCAGGCTCCTCTCGTCGGCCATGGTTTGCAACAGTTCGGACAAATGCTGCTGTATGTGTCTAGAACGATACCAATTCATGAGAAACATTAACGGTGTCCGATTCGGGCAAAGCGCCGAGTATCGACGCGTACTTGTTTCGGGTCAAACTTTTCAAAATTCCTGGTGTCGCGGGATGAGTGTCGATTATGTGGTCGAGTAACTTCCCGGTGGCGCTTTGCCCGCCTTCGCTCAGCCACAATCCTGGAACCATGGCACTGAAATACGGTCCCCAAACCCCGCTGACGAAATGTTTCTTCTCGTTGACTATCATGTGACATGTCGAGGTGCCGCAGATCAATGCTGCAAGATGATACGAAACGCTTTGAAATTAACGGCAAGCATCGTTTATACACAACGGGGACAGTCATGGATACCTAATCTACTCTGCAACTCGTTGGACACGCCAGGCACAGAACATCCTATCATACCGAGTCCACCGGCGTGTGCATCGATGAGAGAAGTGCCTACCGCTGTTTGCTCCAGAAGGCCTAATTCAGACGCAGCTTTTCCTGATAATCCTTGACCGACAGGATCGCCGGGGCTCCTGACATCACTACCTTCGTATCAATGTTTCTTTTCGTTAAAACGAGCCGACACCTAAATATTATCCGTCTGAACACTAAAGGGACGCGTCGACTCGAAACTCATATCGTCGATCACGCGAGCAAACCGATTATCGAAGTTTACCTATACACCCGACATAATTTTCATTATATTTTCGTGGAATCACAGTCTATACCTATTTTCCGCCAATTATCTTTCTTCAGATCATTCAAGTGAATTTGTTCGAAGAATTCCTCGCTCCATTTGTTATTACCATCTGGAGAAGCGCTGTAATTCCACTTACACACCAACGAGCATAGGGATCTGAAATCAGGTCGGAAAGCTCAGTACGTTACCGGAACGGTAACGTGTCTTTGCGTTTGTGATACGCGATGGTATCGTTACCTCGACTCGGAACCCGTAGCTTTCCACGTTAAGAAATCAGGCAGATCGAACAGAAGTGCCGCACGATTCCAGGACGATGGTAGATGCCTTTTCAGCCATAACATTTTCGGAGTTTCCATCTCGAGCGATACTTTTCCACCTACGTACCGAAGCATGTCGTGTCCTCGCGCGTTTATCAAGTCAGCTTCCTCCTGTGCCCTGTGATCCATCCATAATATAACGTTCTGCTTGTCTTTGCCTACGACGCAAGCAGAAAATGTACACATCGATCCTTCTGAGAGCAGTTTGAGGGATGATATAAACGCGATTCGTGGAAGTATACCCGTCGGACTGACTGTGACCGGCGATCCTGTCTTATCCACTGCTACCAGTGAACAAGTAGCATCGAATCCAATACCCTTTATGTTGTCTGGAGAGGTATCGGCCACGACTGACTGTGCATAAAAATTTATTGTAGAATGAAAAGTGGTCGTCGAGCGAAATTGCTGATACCTTTACTACATGGCAGACCGCGCTCCAAATGTTTTCGGACGATTGTTCGTAGAAGTTGGGAGCGGGATGAAAAATCTCAAGGGGGCACGTTGCCATTTTTATTATCTTCCCTGTGGAAGATACTAAAGCAGCTCGAGCACTTCCTGTTCCTACGTCGACTCCCACGAAGTAATCCATCTCTCTGATCCTTCGAGCAGGTCTGCAACTTTTCTGCCTTTCGCTAAGAGAATCCAACTGAACGTTTCGTTCCGACCAGAGCCATTACGAGCTGCAAATAAGAATAAATTATCGAAATCATTATCAGCTAGGCTTAGTCGTAATCATAGTCTTGTTTTTAATCTCTCGTGACCCTGAGATAACTCCGGACTCACTTGCTACATGGCTAGTTCGATTCTGTTTCATTGAAGAGAAAAAGAATCGGAGGAAAAATTGTTATCTTTAGTTTTGAACAGACTCGTGTTCAAAGTTTTTGCAATATGTAACGTAAACGTGACAGAAATCTTAGATCTAGGCGAGAACGTTGAACGTGAAGTGCAATAACATTACGTAAGCAGGATGATACGATAGTTCCGTGCATGGAAACACGTGTGCATAAAAAATTCCAAGTTACCTTGAACAATTGTACTGATTTGCATGATATATTGTACGATCCCTTTGGAAATGTCACGTTAACTTCCATCGGAGCTCTCGATACACGGGTCGAAATATTAATTGTAGAAACGATGTTAACGTCGTCGTCGTCGTCGAGTAAGGAATACAAAATATAACGTTGTCGAAGAATGTTAACGAAAATACGATACGCATTGCACGCACGTGTACGAGTATGTTTGACAGCGACCTAGCAGAACGTTATACAATACATAACGCGCCGATCGTGTACGTATACAGTACACATGTATGTGTGTGTGTGTGTGTGTACGCACGCACGATCGAGAGCATTGAAAGTAGTGCACGTGGTGTCGATGATTCCGGATTTCACGGTTTCAGGCGGAGCGTACTACTCGACAGTGATATTCTACCGGGTAACGTAAAATTGCGAAGTCTGCCTGTAGAGAATTTGTACGTACGTGAGCAATGGTCAACGCATAGAACTTATTTGAACTTGAAAGCGTCGCATAACCTAAAACATGGTTCGCTTCAAGAACAGGTGATACAGCAATTTCTTATTCATTTTAAACGTTTGGCAATGCAGGCTTCGTGTCTTTCTCATCATTTTCGAGATGATGCGATACATCCGACTCATTGAAAATGTATTTGCAGATACATCGCGTTCGAAATAACTCTTGGTAACAAGTCTGAGAAGCCTTTTCCTCTGAAAACCACAACGTTACATTTTACTATTCAACGAAAAGTGGAACAGTTGTACGGGGAATTCGGCGATGCCGCGATAAAAGCTGGTTTTACCGGTAAGCAAAATTGGAAGATTGTGTGTGTACATCGCTGCGTTTTCAACTTTCATAGGACTCGCGCATAGTTTAAATTACCGGTTAAACTTTTCCAGCGAAATATTGCAACGCACACACGAGGATAGCACTGGTCAAAACCAGACACGGACCTCATACATTTTTACTAACCGCAATACCAGCCATAAACGATATCGCGGGACGTTTAGTGTCCGTAAAAATACTTTACGTGGGCGCTACGTTGAAACATTGTTTCCTTTTCATAAAAGTAAGCGACGCCGAACGTAATGTTTAGAGCAAAATTTTCATTCTGATCAAATTCGCAGAGATATCAGCATAAAAAATTGGAAGAAACATGGAACACTCTCAAAACCGAGACGGAGCGAAGAAACATGGAGAACGCTTTAATGACGTTAACGCCGGCCATGAAAGATTTTGCGTAGAAGGTTCTGCTTTAACGAATCGAATAGTTTTAAGGTAACGTATCATGTTGATAAACTGAGCACGACTGCTGTAAACGGTGTTTCACGATATTGATAAGTTTTTCGATATTAATCGTAAATTATTTCGTTCGTTGAAACTCTCCCCCCTCAAATTCCTTCGCGTATCCTTCGCTCAGGATTAGGCATTTTATTTCAAATAAGATGATAAACGATCGATTGAAAATGAATATCTGCACACTTTTCCTTCCACTCGATGTTTCGTGCACGTCAGAGTGATTAGAGGTAATGGAAAGAAAGGGCGAACTTGAAATCTTTTTAAGCTATGATGAAATGAACAAAATTGATCGTTCGATGACTCGGCGATCCGGCACAGATCTTAGAATTCGTCGCATTACAATTTTATCACTCCTTCGCTCGTCGAGAGTCGAGAGCGGCGTAAATTTGAATTTTTATGCGGGAACCATTTTCCGCGTCACCGCCCACGTGACAATCGACAGTCGACCATTTGCTTTTTGCGCTCATGTATATACGATCGTCGTCGTCGTCGTCGTCGCTGTATCGCAGTGTCAGACGCTAAGCATTTTCTACGTATTTCGGCATACCGGCCTTCGATTTAATCTTCGAAACCTTGTAATCCGATTACCAGTTTAGACGCTTGAACAACAGAGACGCGTTTGTTTGTTCGATCACTTGTTGAATGTTTCCGGGATACGTTGCTTTTCGCGTTCAAATCACTGAATATCTGTGTAAGAATAAATCATAATGTTCCTTTATTCTTGACCGTTACAGTTCTCATCTTTATTCTTCTTCTTCTTCTTCTTCTTCTTCTTCTTCTTGGATGACCGGCCAGTGGCTGGTTCGTGGTGTTCGTCGACATTGCGCATGAGTCAAAAATCCCGCGATGTGCTCATCATCGTTGCCTTTGGTCGCCAGTTGTCGCTGCTTCAGCGTCCGTCAGTCCGTCTACGGTTGCTGTTCTACCGGCAGCGTAATTGACGGTGTGACTACTTACACCTACGCCATACGAGATACGCAGAGACACGAGAGTCAACCGAGACGAACAACCCGAACAACAGAGGAACAGGAACAGAGCGGTTGCAGTTGGCGTGTGGCAGGCAGTCGGTGCGCGAAAGTGTTCACGAAGCAGTGCAATTAGTTGTGGTCAGTTGTGGCGTAGACCGAGTACGTACTTCAAGATGCTGTAGTCTCTGGCGCAAAGGTACATACCAATTTCTTACGAAGGAAAACCGAATTCGCACGCGCGTCGTGTTCTTCGAAAATTGTTCAGCTCTATTCGCGAGATAATCGCGAGACAGGAGATCAACCGGCGACCGATTCACCGCGTCGATTCATAAATAAATGTGCTACGCATCGAAACCGACGAGGAACCATCCGCAGGGACGTCGCAGCGGCCCGTTTCATCTCCCGGCGAGGATCTAACGTTTCCTGTACTCGAGGTAAGAGACGTACAGAACCTTCTTGTACAGACTATCGATTTCACTTCCGTGCCGTTCCGTTCAAGGGGATACGCAAGGAATCCATCAGATTCCTATTGTCCTCCATCTGTTTAAGTTTGAACCGATCATCGGATCCGTCTCGTCAGAGAACGTCCCTCCGTGGACCGTTTGAATGAACGATCGATTTGCAGAGTCAGTGGTGTCGCACCCTCTGTGGACAGATTCTGTCTTTTCTAAATGAAACGAGCCATGGGGGAAAACTTATTGTCTCGATCCCGATTATCGGGCAGACAGAGGTGTGCCATCTGCGAGTACGTGAGTACACGTTGGTATCGATGAAAGATGTCCTGTCGGGATTACACTGTACGCTCGATCGGGTACTCGGAACTCATACGGGAAGGACGAATCGATCGGCGAACCAGACGGTCAGAAGCAATCGAAACGCACAACGTCCAGCTGTACCCAGCTAGCTGCCCCCTTGATTCTCGGCAACGACGTTCATATGAGAATCGTTTACGAGCGTTGCGCAGGCCTTTTGGCCTGCTGTGTGCGAACAGATGTCGTTCCCGCTCTTACGTAAACTTAGTCGATCGGGACCGAGACCGTTTTTCATCCCTCTTGGTCGGAAATAATAGCCGCGTCTCTCGAATTTATTTCTCGCGGTCCTCGAGCCGTGCGTGTCTCTCGCTCGTCCCCGCGAATGGCTGGTGACCAACGATGCTCGTTGTCTCTTCGAATTTTCAGGCCACTCGAATTACGCGTGTATTACGCATACACTTGTATCGCGTGATTCAGGATTTATAATGGTAGATAATTTTTACCAAAGAGAACGTTCGAATGAAAATGGAAAACGCAATCGCCAGCGAGCACGAGCGTGGATGTAATCCTGTGGTATTCGCGGTCGGAGTTATTCGTTAAGTTTACATAGTAGGACGGATAGGTCCACTGGTAAGGGTAGATAAGCTTTGTGTAATCATCAGCGATAGAGTTCTCCTCTGGAACGACTCGATGTGATGATCCTACTCGGTGCTGTTCGTTTGAACGTTGGAAAAACGTGTTCCTGTTTTAATTTTTGATTCTAAACCTTTTTCAACGAACGGTGGCAAACCCATTACGTAAACATCGCGGAACCTTTCGCACTTGGTTGCGAGGTAGGGTACAAGGATGACCATTGTGCAATCTTCATGAAAGTTATTTGCGGATTGTATCGTTAAATAATAAGACGTACGGCGTATACCTTCGTTCCAGTGGACCGTTTCGAACCGCGTGAACGTTAATGATTCCGCTGTACCTCTCGCGAAGGAAATGATTGTTGGCGGGAGTGCGGGCGAGAGTGATCTTGATCGTCGAATACCCCGAGATCTTTCTCCCCTCAGTGCTCGTGCACTATGCAAAATACTTTCCGCCTGTTCTGTTCTCATTCCCATCGTCGCGTCGCGTCGGTGAAAGCGTACGAAACAACGTTGAACGCGGGTATGGAAACATTTCCAAAAAAAGGTAAATATGTCGCGGTCTTCTCCGTTGTGAACTGTGCGAACATCGCGTTTAAGGATGTATTGGCTATACAGTTTAGAAAAACGCATTTCCTATAATTAAAAAGAAATCAGACGTCGGAAGAACAATGCTAATAATAAATAGCTACGTGCTAAAAAGTATAAAAGCAAATATCCAATTAATTATCGACGCTGGCTTTTTATACAGAAGTTGTAGGCACTGACGTCCTCTACAAGCATTTCATTGTCATATCTCTTGTCCTCAATTCTATGCATTTCTCTTCTAATTTCAGTATTTAACGAGTTAAGTATGATTATATGACATTTTATTGATGTTGACAAAATCCGACCATTCCAGCGTCGAAACGGCGAACTTTTGGCAAAAAATTTCGTTTTTTGCCCATAACTCCTAAACCCTTGGAGATACGGGAAAATTGCATAGGACCTTTCTTGTAGAGCACGACGAGATCTACAATTTCTGTATAAAAACTTTTCGCTAGCATTAATAGTTTACGAGTTATTTGCAAAAAACTAGAAAACAGTTTTTTGCAAATTACTCGGTAACTATCGAAGCT
>NW_017179316.1:885984-915317 GCF_001652005.2 Ceratina calcarata
CGGAATTTCGACAAATACTTCGAATATAAGTTGTAGGTGATACTATTACCTATAAAAAATTTGAAATCACTATAATTTTAGATTTTTAATAGTAATAGGAATCTGTAATAACAAATTCAACATGCCAGCATTGTTTAGGTGTATGGCCTATACATCCTTAAACATAGGTCTCGTCGACTCGGACCGCGGAATCGGAGAGACCTGTGTGGGAAATATGTAATCACACTCGCTGCTACGTCCTTTTTGGCGACGCGTGATCGAAGAAAGTCGAGAGTAGGTTTCAATGGAACAACGTTCCTACACGCTCCTCTTTGTTGGCCGTTGTTTCTCAAGCGACGTTCTCGTGGATGATCGCGGCTACACGGTAACGATGGGATCCCGGGGGATTGGGAACAGGGTCGAAAGCGTATATATTCCGCGTTATACTCGTGATAATCGAACGAATTAATTATTTTCATTCGATTCGTCTGAGAACGTTCGACGACGATAGAGGTAGAGGTAGGTACATGTGGACGCGTGTTCAGGCCGGGCAAAAGTCGTCTGTTTCTCCTTGTCACGTGGGTGATAGATGCACGCGTGAGAGACGTCTCGGTGTATGTTGGTAGGCTCCCGCGGCCGAAAGCTGCCGGTAAACGGCCTCTGCAGAATGCAGAGTCGCGTTTCTTCGTTTGACGAGACGGTAGTTTCTCCCTTCCGAGAGGCCTGCTTCGGATCAGGCATCCGGCTCGCGGATATATTTACCGTCCGGTTCAAATCATTCCACAAGGCCTGACCTGACCGCCGTCCCGCGCACTCGCCTCGTCTCTCGCGTCCTTCCCCGTCATCGTTGCTCTCCACTTGGTACTGAAGAACGATCTGTGTACGTACGAGTCACAAATACTAGATACGGCCGCGTGAATAGTCGCAGCCGCTGCTCAGCGATCCTTTCCTTTGTATTTTGCGACATTTATTACGAGAAACCAGACGATACTCAACAGTCTCTAGGCTGCTCTCAGCTAATTGTATCAGCCTGGTAAAGTCGGTCGCGCGTGACACTAAGCCGGTGCCGTGTCACGATCGGACAGCACGATGTTTGTTTAACCACCCTTTAAACGCAGCCTGCAAATAACTTTACGGGTTGTCCGAACTCGTGCCGATGGTTCGCCTCTGCGGAGATGGAATGTTTTTATCGCGGTGTAATTAGACCGCGATATCTTACTCTAATCTTACCGAAATTCGGTGTGGCGATGGGTAAATACAGGAGAGCCACGACCATGCGTATTGATCGGGGGACAGACGTGTTCGTATGAGAGAATTTTCATTCAGTCGAATTGCTAAATTGGCTGCGGTTCACCGGTGATTCAATTTTACAGTTACGATGTACAACATTATTTTCTTCGTTTGGCTATTAATACCATCGGACCCTTGGAGAAGCAGAGAGCGTCCTCACGCGCTCCAATTAGAGCGTCTCGCTTTTTCTCAAGCTCTTGAGGCGTCCTATGCACTCCACTTTTATAGCTCGGGGACGTATTTGGACCTATAGGACGTGCTCTCTATATCGGCTTAAACGTTTAAAGCCGCTGGCGGTTCGAAAAGATCCGGAAAGGTCGGTCGATTCGTTTGAAAGTGTACACGTTTAAGAAGGTACACGTGAAAACGAAAAAGGAACGGGACAGCGTGGTTGGCAGCGTCCAGACAGGATCGAATATGCTGCAACGCCGAATGGGACGATTGAATTGGAAATGATTTAAGTTCGGAGGGGTCTCTGCGCGGATTTCTGGCTGCTGTCGAGAGCGCTGTATCGCGTCCGGGTTACATTGACCCATGGCGCGTGAAGGCGATGAAAATGGACGGAGTGAACGCGAGTGGATTCGTCGAGCGCAGCACACGTGGCCTCCCGTGCGAACCCCTCGAAGATCGTTTCGCTGGGGGGCGACCCCACCGTGCGCACGTCATTGAGTCATCGAACACGTTCACGGACCGTTTTCGATTCGCACGAAGACGAGAACGAGATCCGATAATTTCTCCGCGGCAGAAAAAGCCGCTATCGTACTCGATGACAATTGCGATGCCTGTTCGCTCATTGACAGTGGCACGTCGCGTCTACGGCCCGGAAATAATTACTTTTCACGTGACGTGGTCCCCCACGATCGGTACGCTGGTCTCTGTTTCGTTTTACAGAGGAAGCTCGAGCCGGTCGAGAATAGACGTCGTAGGTCAGGTCGCTTAGGAGCGAGTTTGTGCGTGGAAGACGAACCACGTTCTTCAGGGTCGAGAAAAAAGAGTCGGTGGTGGTCTTCGGAAAATGTGTCTTGTTGGAGGGCTCGTTCGTCGTCCAAGTGGCGCGACAACCGAAACCACTTTTCGTCCTCGTCTGTAGCACGGCGTAAAAACTAATATCTACTTACGTTGACTCGAGCACGAACAATAGAGGTTTATCAGTTTGCACAGTTTCTGTACGGTCGATGCGTGTATATATTATAATTAGGACGTTTCGCGAAGCTGTCACCTTTTTCGGCCACGTCTTCGGCGACGGAGTTTCGTCGGCGTGTGTGATGCAATTACGTGCTCGCATCATCGCGAGGATAGTTGACTCATCGGGGAAGGATCAGTCCCACTTTCGCGCGAAATTCGTTGGCATAATGCAATCGGGGATTTTCGTCAGCCTCGCCGCGAGCGTCGAGGAATTCGCATAGAAAGTTTTCAGCGGAATCGCCAGAACGTTGTTATCGAACGATCTCCCCTTCCAAGATCCAATTCTCTGGATCGGATGCAGAACGCAGAACGCGTTACCGTTCGTAACTACCTTCGCTTCGACGCGACGACTACACCGAGAGCAGCTGGAATTCCCAGAAATTTCGACCTTTTGCCATCTACGTAGTCGAGCCGGAAATATTCTCCGTTCGAAATCCGAAACAGTCGAGAGTTGGATTCGATCCAAGCAGCGGGTAAAATCCGAATCGAATTCTTATGGGTAGAGAAAAATAGAGCCCCGTGACATCCTGTTACCTATTTATAAATCGACTCACACCGTCGTATGATTTCTCGCGTACATCGTGTCATCGAAATTATCATCGTGCCTCGACGGTCTCGAGCCACCCTGTCGTAGTCGAAATTAGAAGAATGATTCACACGGGCGAAGAATTCGATTTTGCTGGTCGAATCGACCGAGTACTTTCACGCGAGCCCATGCAAATTTCACGTTGCGTTAATTTCGTAGAGGAGCGTCGCGTCGTTCGTCTGAGAAAATATGAACAATAATCATCGACCGAAGTGTTGGACGATTATTGTTACAGGGAAAGAAACGTCGGCCGGTTTTCGCGTTACGCGCGATACGTAGCTACCTTATTTGGTTTCGTCTTTGTACGGGTCGCGGCACGAAATTGCATAAAAGGTTTCCCCCACGATGTTCGATTCTGGCCGCGAACGTCCCTGAAAAATCTGTCCGTGAAATGGAGGGTGCACGAGAGTAACACGCCGTGGAAAGAGGGTCCGTCGCGTTTCCGAGCTTACGAATCGAGACTCCGCTCCTTTTCCTCCCTTTTAGAACGCATCGGCTCGTGCTTCTGGCTAGAACGTGGATCTAAATGCGACGCCGCGATACTCGTGAGTTTTCACGTTTATCTGAATCACGGTCTAATTTCACAGCCCTTTTACCACCTGGGGAATCTCGTTTCACCGCGGGCGAGAAACGACTTTAACACGACGTAGACACGACGAAAATCGAACCGTGGCCCCGATGTATCTTGGTCGATGTCGAACAGATTTTCACGAACGGGGGTGAGTAGTGCGTCCAACGTTATCGGAACACCGTTTCGCCTGCATTGCGGGCAGCTTCGCTGCCGTCTGACGAGGATCGCAGCGTCACGACGACTCGCGTTAAAACTATCGACTCTGTAATTACGTGGATCACCGTCAAAACGTCTGATTCAGTTGGGCGAGTCGACGGATTTCACGCGTCAAGGGTGACGCGTGCACGTTATCTCGGAAAAGAGAGGAATTCAGTGGCCATCGTGTTCTCTGTTGTCTCTGCTCGAACTTTATCGATGACGATCGTGTACGTGTAGTAGAATGGCCGAGTAGGAACGGCATCCGACCGTGCGCGAAGGCGCACGTGGCCTCGTTAACAACGGATACACGTTTCGCTGAGTCGGGGTATGGAACTTTGGCGACCACTCTTTTCCTTCCCCGTATGTTTTGTTAATTGCATACGCGGCGATCGAGCGGCGATCGAGCGGCGATACCGCTCCGCCCTCCGCTTTTGTTCCGTTCGAACGCTCTTTTTGTCGTCCAAGAGACGGTTCGGCCATCCGGTACAGTGACTACGACCAATACTTACTTGTATCGATCGAGTTACGATGTATTAAATGCCGCGGTGCGTAATAATTAAATTTGCGGATTTGCCAAAAGTTTATCGTCGCGATCCTAGGCTGCATCACGACCACTTACCGACGTGTCACCGACGATTAATCTGATCGAACGATAAGATTAACGACGGCTCGTCAGGTGTGTCTCGTCGTCGGTGGTCGGGTTTCTCCTGAAAAATATTTTCTAAACGTGATCCGTCCGGTGTCTCGATAAACACGTCACGGTTTTATCGGTGTAATCGCTTTATTCGATACTTTTGTCTCTACACAGTCGTAGTAAGTAAATACATAAAATTCGCTGTCTACGCGTTGGTGAACTGGCAGAGTAGTAGAACGCCGTTAAAATTGTGAACCGTGTTGCCACCACTCTCGTCGGATCGCCCGTTCCGCGACTATTTGTATTTCTATTCCCTTCCGACGTCGATCGAAAGTTACTCGCGTGGGATTTGTGTAATTTCACTGGTACGCCGCGACCCATTTCTAGCAGAGAAACCTCGCGACCTCCCGACAGATGTTCCAACGACTGCCCCTCGCGTGCCCCTCGTACCATCCGACGAGATCGCGAATATCGAACGTTCGCCAATGATTCGCCACGACCAGCTCACCCGACGGTCGTGCACCGTTCCCCCGTGCACCGTTCCCCCGTGGAGCATTCGTTCCGACCGAAATGTGAATAAAACTTCACCCGCCAACTTTCACCTTCGTTTTACATTGGCTCGGCACGATTTTCACGAAACGATCACCGTTCACAGTCCTGACCACGAGCCCGGGATTCGCGTAGCACCTCTTCACGATCTTCTCGTCGTACTCGACGGTGGTCCTCGTTCCTCCTCTCTTCTCCGATTTAATCGAATCGTTCGTCCTCTCTTCTCTCTTTCCGTTCGACGCGTTCTCCGCTTCTTCTTGGGTCCTCTCTCTGGACCTGTCCTCGACGCTGACGTCTCCGCTCGCCTCTTTTTCTTCTCTGGTCCTCTTCTTCGAGACTTCCCTCGGGCCACCGTCGAACCTGACACGTCCTCCGTCGCCGACGTACTTCATTTTGCCCTTGATCGATCTCACACCCAGAACGACCCGTCCACCATCTCCGGTGTACTCGACGTCGCCTATGTTTTGATCGATTCTGAGCCGACACCCATCACCGATGATTCTCACCATCCCTCGGTTCTTCGACACGACGACGTTGCATCCGTCGCCTGTCACCTCGAGGATCTGTTCGTTCGAGATTAGTTTCAACGAAATCCCATCTCCGACGATTTTTCTGACCCTTTCGTCCGCGCCCATCTCTCTCTCTCTGTGTCTCTGTGACGATGATCGCCTTTTTCACACACGTTGATCTACCAGTGTAATGGAGCGGAGATGTTTTTCTGTAAACCGAAACTGCGAGATGCGTCTTATGCAACGCGTCAGGATCGATTACTCGGGCGGGAGTCGTCTGCAGTCGTCCACCGAGTCGATGATCACGACGAGATTTCAATGGCTCGTTTAGTGTTGCAAGTCGATCCGCGAATAATAATTGCCCGAACGAGCCTGACGTCGCCGATTCTCCCGAGAAGGTCCGTCAGATTTAACAGCGTGATCTCGTGGTACGACGAGGTAAGCGAAATCATTCGATGGTCAATCTGGTCTTCCTACGAAATCCTCGTTACACTTGTCCTATTGTTTCGCGGCCCTGGATCACTGGATTCTTCAGGTTCCTCGTAGTTCTGAAAAATAAGAAACGTTCAGGTCAGTGGCTTGGAACAGTTTTAACGGTTTCCCGTACTTCCGATATATTACAGTGACTCAGCTCGATTTTCTTCGCAATTCACAAATTCACTGGACGTTCCGCCTCGTTCCACTGTTTTCTAAATCTGTCTAGACCGTCTTCCTGTCGCTGTGCCTGTTGTCCCCGTCTTCTCTCAGCAGCGAGTCGTGTGGGTCGTTGGTCGAACGAAACGGTGACTGAGATCCCGTAGGCCGTAGGCCTTGTAACACTCGACGAGCTGCACGAGCCGTGCCACCGGGGTTCCTTGGTCAGTCGGCCTCGCCGCTTTCGGGACTTCCCGCAGACCGTCTCCGCACGCGGACACGTACGCTGTTTCCAAAGTTCTCTGTCGTTTCACATCACGCTCTCTCGATATCAGGAGTGTCTCTTGCAGCTGACAGATCTCTCGATCCATTTCGTTTTTCCACAGCTATGAGCACCAGTGAAACGTACGCGAAATAAAATTAAAATAATTTAAGTAGAATGCGATAAAGAGCAATCTTACGCAATTGTTCGCCGAACAATCATATCGTACAGCTGATCTGAAAAAAATGTTTTTTAAACTGTATCTGTGCGCGATTCGTGACAACGCTTTCTCGTTTGTCATCCGCGATACGTTCGCGTGGAGTAGGGAATAATCGTTCAATGACGACGCGAGTTAGAACGCCATCGACTGTTTGTGCGAGCAGACCTTGTCCGGAAGGGGGAACACCGTGCGATGACGCTATCTTCCTGGTCAATTACGATTCAAGTACGTAACGGCCAAGAGACAGGGAGAGAGGTGATAAGTGGAGAAAGAGATTATGTAGGAACCGGGGGTTATGGGGGACGAATAACTGTCGCGACTAGGTAATCGCGCTCGTGATTGCTCGTCAGCGTTTCGACGTCGTCGTCGATTATCTGTACACACGTTTTGCCGACAATTTCACCGTAGACAGAACGCTTCGCTCGGTGAGGAATTGTCTTGCCCCGACTTCGATCGTTGCAGCTTCGATGGTCGCGACGACACCTCGATCATCCTCTCCAGAACCAGAGACTCGGAGCCCTCCCTTTAATTTCCCGCGTACAATTGATCGCGAAACCAAGTTTTCGTCTGGCGCTCGAAAATTACTCGGTCCCTCCTTCCTTCACGTGTTTCACTTTCTCCGATCCTGGAACCACTCCCGGATATTACTCTCGCTGATCGAATAATGGACACGTCCGATTGCCCGTTCACGGTCAACGTCTGGATTTTAATTGCCCCGTCGATTCGTGGACCGTTCCGCAAACAGTCCTGTTCTTCCGTGTTCTCGCATAACGCAGTTCTATAAAACTTTCGTTGCAGAATGGCAATCGCGAAATGAGCGTGTCGCCTGGTAACGAGCAGCAGCCGGTCCTCGAGATGGAGAAGGCTCCTCTCGAGGACAACTTCAGCCTGAAGGTGTCGACGGTGCAGAACGTGGCACGGCAGGACTCGGGCGTACCAGAGGATCTCGCGTCGCCGTTGGTCGACGCCGGCAAGCTCCTCGCCGAGGAGGATTTGGACGGAACGATGAACAGCGAGTGCAACGTCACCGTGATCCACGTGACGTCCGAGACAGTTAAGCCCACTGATTCGACTGTGAACAACGACAGGAAGGATTACGCCAGTGAAGGGAAAGACAGCAAGGACGGGAGCGACAGCGGCGTGGAGGGCTGCACCGTTGAAGTTCCCAGGGTGAGGATCGATCTGTGGGTAGATAGACTAGTTACGTTGAAACTGCCCTTACGTCCCAAAGTATCGTCCCGCGAGGCACAGCGCGTTCGTTGCTGCACTCGTTCGCGTTTGCACGAGAAACGGTGAAGGCCGTCGTTCTTTTATACACAGGACGACCCGTTTCGTTCCGTAAATAGATTTTTCTGCGAAAGTACCTTCACTGGGTCGGGGCGATTCAAGGGGATCGTTAGTAATTCATACGCGAGAAGAACCGTTGGTTCAGGCGTCGAGGATACTACCAGGTAGCTTTCACCCGATTCCAAAGACCAAACAAAAAGATACAAGCGTATGCTGGTCGTTTTTGTCGTCTACTTCAAACGGACGTAACGAAACTGATCGGAGTAATTATTTATTTCCTGTATGGTTGCACCTCCGTTCCTTTCAGGTGCGAAGTCGAAACAGCATAGATTACGCGAGCAGCTGCGGCGGTCTCGACGAAGCGTCCTGCGACTCTAGTCTGGTCAGCTGTTGCTCGGTCTACGAGGATCCATGCGCCACTCTGCCGGACGACGTGCGCTTGGTCAACGGCGGAGAGGGTACCAGCGAAGGTGGCAGCGAGAGTTCCTCCGTAGCGGGTAGCGTGTCGGCTCGCGCGAATCGGACGAACGTGAAGAGAACCACGGCCGCTTCCAGCAGCAGTAAAAAGAAGACGAGCGCGGTCGAGGCTCAGAAGTCAGGCGCCAGAACGAAGCCGACGCCGCTGAGTACTCCTTACTCGTCCGCTACTCCCCGTACTAAACCACGTACGGCGACGCCGAGAAACGTTTTGATCAAAACGCAAGCGACGCCGAGGGACAGAGCGAGATCCAGGGACAAGTCGGCGGCGAGGGAGACCAACAATGACGCCGGCACGCCGAGTAGCAGTCGGACGTCGACGGCATTCCGTTCCGGGACAGCCTCCATACCGCCGCGAACGAGAACGAGACCGATCCCGGATTCACTGCCATCCGTGCTCACCACAGAGATCAACAAGGACCTCGCGCAGCGTGGTGCTCGCGGCCAGACCGGAACCTCCAGGTCCAGGGGCGGGTCTACTACGCGCGGTGCACGCACACCGAGTTCGACGCCGTCCGAAGAGGTCCGTAAACCTTTGCCCACGCCCAGGGTAGTACCTTACACGGGTCGCACGGAACCTCCCCGAGCTTCCAGAACGGACAGGATGACTTTGGGCGCGGACAACAAAGCTTTGGACGCGTATGCCACGCTGCCCAGAAGGAACAGAAACAAGATCGGCCTGGCGAAAGTCGGTGACAAGACAGACAAGACCGCTAGAAGCAGATCCGGGAGCAGAGACGCCAGTTTGAGCAGGCAGGCTGAGAAGAGGAGCGGCGGCGCGAGGGAAATCTCCGGGCAGAGATGTCTGCCGCCGTATCCTAAACATAACAAGACGGCCGAGAGGACGCGTATTTATCACGAGATTAGTGTGCAGACTGGTTTGACCGGTGACGACATCGAGAACGCATTGTCCGGTGTACCGAGCGCCGTTCCCGGGCCGGATGTGGTCGAGAGGCTGCACGAGGAGTGTCAAACGGAAGGCACGTGGGAGGATCTGCAGGCGATGCAGTGCGACTTGAAACGTTTGAACGAAGAAACCTCGAGTCGAAAGGAGGAGAACGAGAAGCTGAGAGCCGAGATCGACCAAGTGAAGCGTCTTCTCGAGGAAGAGAAGGCCGATCACGCGTTCGCGCGACAGGAATTGGATAGAAACGCGCAACGCGTACTGGCGATGCTGGGAACGCCGCAATCGGAACACGCGGGTGTGTATCGACGTTTGAATCGTAGTAGACGCTTGGTCTGTCACTGACTGGACGGCGAGGAATGAACGTCGAGTGAATGGTTGATTTTTAGAGGGCAGCGACAGTTTCCTGGAGTTGGAGTGTCACTTACAATCGTCCGGGCAAGTGGTCGCCAATCAACAGTTGGAGATAGCTGACTTACAGTCCCTTTGTCGCATGTTGAGCAGAGTAAGTAACGTCACCACGCTCTTCTTTTCGCGTTCCGATCGAGTCGGGGGTTTTCGATAGTGATGTAACACCGTTTTGCCGACTGATCAAGGATCTGGAGAAGAGCCTAGCTGCTCAGAAAGCGTTGCTGCAACAGCAGCAGGAGCTGGAAGCGGAGTCCGCCGAGATGCAAGATTTTCTCCAGGAAGAGAAAGCTTCACTGGCAGAATCGCTGAAAGAAGCCGAAGCAGAGGTATGTCTTTAATTTTTCACTAGCACAGGAACGATGACAACGTGCGATAATTTGTAACGCGACTACTCTTCGTAGCTTGCGAAGACAGAGGAATTGGTGAGAAAACGAGAGCTGGAATTGGAGAGACAAACCGAAGAGTGTAAACACTTGGTACGAATCAGCGAACAACGAAGGTAACGCTGTTTGTCAGAAGAAATCGTACTTTGGAACGTTTACATCTTTCTCATCGACGCCGCGTGTCTTTCGTTTGTCGACAGACAAGAAAATTTATCTATGAGCATGAAGTTGAACGCGGTGGAACGGCGAAGCAGAGAACTGTTGCTTACACAAGGTGCGGCTGTTTCCGGAGCTGCGGTCGCGCTTTCCGGTCTCGGAACACGGCTCGAAGGATTGGTGGATCAACTGATCACGTCCTATAACATCTCGGTGAAAGACCTCGAGGTAACGTTTCACTTCCCGTTCTGTTCCCGCCCTATTGTCCCCCGAGACTCGTCGGTGGTACGGCGTGTAACTGGAATTTCCTCGTAGGACGTGATATATCACAACGAAGCGTACAGTAGGAGCAACAGCAGCATCGAGTCGAGTCCTGTCAGCTCTAAGCACAGTCTGAAGGAATGTACACCTAGTCCGAAGAGTGGTTCGTTCGTCTCTGCGGTGATCGGAGCTATCCGGAACGCAGCGACGCATCCTTTCGCTGCGAGAAGCACCGATAAGAGAGCAACGTTGGAGTCGGCTAAGCAGATGTACAAAGGTACGCCGAGTTCGCACGGCGACGTAGAACATTTCATCGATACGAATCAGACAGCAGTTTCTAATTCGTCGATTCTCTTGTCATGAATCATTTAGAACTGAGCATGGAATCGTCGTCTGACCTGCTCGATTTCGAGACCGAGCCTTGTCTGATGATGGAGAGCGTGCTGGAAGACGTTCCTTTGCCCGACACGTACTCGCACAACATGGTATCGAGCAGCGATTCCCTTCGCCGAGCTCTGAGCTTCCCGGAAACCGTCGACGAGAGCAATCTGAAGAAGACGCGCGCCAACGAAGAATGTTCGAGTCTTACGAATCTCACCCAAGCCATTTTACATCGTCGCAAAGTAAGCGGAAATCAAAGAGAGTAGAACGACGACTGAACGTATCGCGGAGTCGATGGCGACGTGCGTAATTTTTTCGCAGGTCGAGAACGAGGAGGACGACGACTGCGACTCGATAAGCGAATCCGACACCGGCACGAACGACGGTCCGCTCGCCTCGGACTATTGTCCCGCCGCCGGCCTCGTGGACCAAGTGATCGACGTGGACAACCTTGTCACGAAATTATTGAAAGTGCTGCGAATTATACAGCTCGACAACGACACGTGCATACAGGAGCTGAAAGAGGAGAAGTAATTTCACGTTTATCGTCCGTGGATCGAGAGACGGCGTTGTACGAAGGGAGGGGAAGATCGTTGCAAACGTCTGGTAATTTTCAGGTCCGAGTTAGAAACGAAGTTGGAGACGATGATAGCGGAACTGCAGGAGCTCCGTAAAACCGTGGAGAATCTGCATCGGTCCGACGATATCCTGACCAATACGTCGGACAGAAGACGTAGCGTGATGGAGAACTGTCGCCTTCTTATCAAAGAGGTAATAGTCGGCGATGTTACCGACACGTATCTATGAAATGCGTCTGGTGTCGTTCTAAGAATTCTTTTAATCACCGATTAACTTTTTAAAAGAGATGTCAAATGGAATAATTCCTCTGTAGGCGGGTAAGGAGGAATTAACATTTGACGAGCCCGCAGTTGCTAATAATAGTGGCCCCGGAGGAGTTACAGACTGCGAGGATCTCAACGCGAACGCAGCGGCCCATCCTTCTTCCTAGATCGGTGTCCGTCTTTTCATTCTTCGTTTCGTTCCTCAACCCCAACCCCACCCCTTCACTCTTTGTTTTTTGGCAATCGTCAAAGGCCATTTTACCGGCGAGTGGTGCCGCTGTGATTAGACGTCAGCATTTTAATTTCTGCTTTTGCATCGAACTCGTCCATCGGTTTCTCGCGTCCGTCGCGCCGGCGTGGCAAATACTCGCGTGCGCGTTGCTTCGATACGTTTAGTTTCTGAGAGACATGTAAATAGTAATAATAACAATAATAATTATAATGATGATCATGATGATAGTAACAGTGACGAGTCTCCGTTCGTAATTGCGAAGCTAAATTCTGCATAGCCTGTAATATTCAGGCGTGGTTTCAACATAGTCGTTCCGAGGTACTCATTCGTCATCCGTCTATGAGAACTAGTAATTTCAACAATTATCGTTTCGCGTTATTATCACCGTTAAATCGATAGCTAGTTATTTCGCGTTATAAAACTGATTGAGATTAATCGCTTTTAAAAAAGAAGATAGATAAATGAATGACGTATAATTAATTGTATTAACTAATGAACCGTCTTCTCTTTCCCACCGGATCACGTTTTATCGTATTAGTAGTAGTAACGAATCATTTTCTCGAGAGTATTAAGTCTTGATGCATTCTTAGCGAGGACAGTGACCAGGTTTTCGCATACGTCGAAGAATTCGTTCGTCGAAGTTCATTTTTCTCGTCGATTTGAACGACGAGAGAAACAGAAGTATCAACAGGGTACGCTAGTTTTACGACACACGTTCACGCGAGGATCACATTGGCATGTACGAATCATTCGAGCCGAGCGATACTGTGTCCGATGTCGTGTCCGGGAATACTTTTCGTTCGAACGTGATTATTCACCGATAGAATTTATCAAAAATTATTCCCGAGTATCGTAACGAGAATGGGAAAACAGAACACGTCGTAGGCGGAATTGCTTTCTATTTTAACGATGAGATATATTTAAAGGACATATTCTTGTACACGCTTCTGTGAGTCACAATTTATCCGTCGTGTAATTTTTCGAAAACGTTGTGTGTGTATATATATATATGTATGTATCTCTAAGCAAGCATCGAGGAAGCTCGCGTTCTCCTTAACCTAATTACGTGCTACACTGACTCTTTTCGTATCATTTCTCTGCCTACCCCTTTCCTTCTCTCGACGGTAAAACTTGACTCGTGCATCGTTGTTACGATTGACGCGAAAGTGGTCGAATTTCGTTTTCACTCCTTCTCTTCTTTTGCTAAATAAAATGAAACGATTCCACCCGAACGATGATATATATTCTGACGATCATAGCCCTAAGCATTTTTTATACAAAGTATTGTGATGATATACCCAAAAAAAAAAGGAACTCGTAAATAATGTATTTTAATTTTTAATCAAATAAATTTCGTTTCGATGAGAATCACCCATTGTGTGTCTGCGCAAGTCTGTGTACCAAGCTCCAGAATAAGAAAAGGACCTGACACAGTTTGCTAGCTTTCCGAGTATTCTCAGCTCCGCTTGCAGTTCATTTCTTAGAGGAACTCGATTCTTGGAAAAGTTGTGCAAGGTAAACGCGTTGAGCATCGATGATGACAACGACGATGACGAGGCGGGGAGGATGAGACGAGAAGGCGTTGTACAATGTCTTGCAGCGGTAGAAATCCTTTATGCTTGGTGAATGCGACGTAGCAGTGGAATGAGGAAGTTCGCTAGGCGCAAGCCAGCCCTAAAACGAAAATTCGGCGTTGATACGATGACGATTCGCGCTTACGTCGAAACAAACCAGTAATAGACAAGAGTGAAATACAATCGACAGAGAGAAAGTATTGTTTTAATCGGGAGTAAACTCGAAAAAATACCTTTGTACCGACTTGGGTGCTGGCGACGGTTTAGGATCGTTCTCCGGTGTAGTCGAAGGTGGTTTCGGCGGACTAGTTACCGGTAAATTAGGTTTATTCTCGGCGGCAGCGGCGAGAAGAGCTTCGGCGGGTGCAACGACGAACACCAAACCGTCCACGTGGATACGATAATTCTCGGTACCGTTTTGCCGCTGATCGTAAAGATCGTCGGAAGCAGAGCTGTACAGAGGCGGCGTCGGCGGCGGTGTCAACGTCGAACTCGATGGATCCGTGATCGACGTCTCGTCAGCAATCGGCAGACACTGGACGGCTCTGAATAAATAGACCACGGCAAGTAGCAGCACTGTTTTGAATATTCTCATGTTGATCGATAGCATTGATGTCCGCTGCGTCGCCGAAAGTAATCGATGGCTCTTGGAGAGATCTACCGTGTTTTACGATCGGAAATATGAAACGTGTGAACGTCCCGATGATAAAATTACGGAACGATCGAGAATTGCGCGGAAGGACTCCCGCGGTGCTCGTTTAACAATTCGATGGAGAAAAAGAAAAGAAGATACGACGCCCGTGGCGTGTAGAGTCGAGCGACGAACGTCTTGACGATGCGGAGGATGAGCGAGGTGTGACGACGTCTCCTGCCGACAGGCGATCCTGGTCCCCACCTGGTACGGAAACAGATCGTCGGGCAAGTTCAAGAACCTGTGGGTCACCGTGCACGTTCCGCTGCGTACACAGCCGAGTAAGAGGTAATCGCCGATCGAGTCGACTTTTACACACTTAGTCGACACACACATATCTCGTTCCGTTTAATTCGACGATCACCGAACGTCGTATTAAACCGTTTCTACGTTTCCTATGTACAATAATTTCGATCATTTAAACAGAAATTGTTTTGCCCCGGAGATTCGGTCGCACCGTTACACACAGATGAATGAATAACGGGAGATCGGGTGAAAGAGATCGAATCGGTGCTAACGGGACGAACTTGCAGTAACGATATACAGCGATTGAGATCCTCGTTAGTGTTCGGACACGTCTCATCGATTACTATGGACGATCTGCGTTGGTGTGCACGCGAGAAGCATCTACTTACGTGTACGTCTACAGACGTGAGCACATACGGGACACCGATTCGTGAAGGGCAACGGCCTCGTGCGGCCCCACCGAGTTCGTTTCCCCGTTCCTCTGTCTCAGTCGTCGCTCATTACCGTAACCTTGCCCTTGCTCTTACATTTCCGCCGTGCTGCTCGAACCACGCTGACCGTCTTCCTGGTTCTCCTCGAACGGCTTCCGATGAACGCTCGATCCAAGATCCGAGTCGAGTATCGGTAAAAAGGTCGACGGATAGAAATCAATACGTCCAGACCGACTATTCTCGATCGACAATATTCTGTACGTTCGATACGAATGATGGTCGAGTCGTGAAATGGTATTAAAGAGATACTTTTGTTCGTACGTTTCGTTTATTCGTTTGTGCACGCGACGCAGTTACATACGACGCGAGTACGATGTAGACATGGCAATAAATACAATGTAAATGTATAAAAAAGGAAGCTGAATCAGGAGATCAAAGTTTCTAGCAGGCGTTTCGTGTACTACGAGCACGTAACCGGTTCCGAGTAGCTTCTTGGGGATGTTAATTGAAACTGGCGTCATCTTGACAGATGCCCGACCGGTCCCTGTATCTTCCGGGTCCACAGTTCTCGATGCCATCGCCGATTAACACCAGTTGATCCTTGTACCTGTTCCCGAATTCGTTCCTCTCTTCGGACGACGGGGCCGCGTTCACTTCCTCCTTTTTAGACAATTGTTTCTTCAACGATATACCCGGCCTCGTCACTTTAGTCGCTCCTTGCCTCGTCGGCGACTCGTCGTCCTCCGCTCGCGAATCTTTAACGTCGATCAGCTTTCCCTCTTCCGTCGAGCCATCGGCGAGTCCGCGTGCAGTCGGTTCGATCTTCCAGAGACTTCTGATCCTCTTTGTCTCCGTTTCACCGTCGATAGGCGCCTTCAAGTGCGATACTTCTTGCACGGTTTTCCCATCCTCCGATCTTCCGCCTTCGGAGACTACGGACGACGCTCCCGATTGAATTTTCTCGGTGACCTTGACAACTGACGTCTCGTCCATACGTTTAGTCGCGCCCGTACCATCCCCCTCCCTCTCCACGTGCACGATCTCGAGGTGGTAAGGCTCCCTGCCGTCGTCCGCGTCCTCCGTCTCGTAAACTACCGTCTCGGACGGCTCCTCCCGATGATTCTGTTGCTTGCTACGCTGCGAGATCAACTCGTTCAGCTCGAGCGCCTGCGACGCCAGGCTGCTGAACGGATTGCTGCTACCAGAAGTGGCGATAATCACCAAGAAATTCTCAAATTTCGCATCTACGTTCACCTCGCCGGTTTGCCGCTGATCGTACGTCGTCGGAGCCGCGTTTATTTCAGGGACAGACAGCGCTGCTGAAAGAATACGGGAATATAAAATTGAAATGCTGACTATACTATATAGATACACCGAAGAGATTGTCTGTCGTCTATGGGTCGGTCGTATTTAAATGCCTTCTACCTGACAGCAACAGAAAGCACACGTTGTACGACGTCATCTCGACGAAAACCTCCTGCGAAACGGATTACTCGAATCGGCCGATCCGAGCCAAGTCCGATCCTCGACTGTGCGGGAGATATTCGACCGCTTCCTCGCCGGGTATGGATCGCGACACGCGCTCCATCGTATATAGATCGGGAGAGTAAGTATCGGTGTTTGGAGAGGGTAAGGTGCGCCTCGTGTCGTCTGCCCGCCTGGCAATCGAACGGAGCTACTGTTCGTATCTCCGCGTTCACGTTCCTATCTCGTGGGAACCACGACGATTCGTGCGACGTTAATGGGCGACTACCTCGTCGTCGTCGTCGTCGTCGTCGTCGTCGTCGTCCTTCTCTCTTTTCGACGTGAAAATCGTGCGAAGCGTATTTTCTTTCTTTGGATCGGATGCAGGGTCGGGTTCATGGTCATTGCAAATTCGACGCAAGTACGAACGTATAAATTTATTACATGTCGGTTTTACGCAGTTGACGATATAAGTACACGGGTATATGTGTACGCATGTACAACGAGACGCGGTGTGAGTACAAACGAGTAGAACGACGCTGAACGATGGGCTTCTAACTTGAAATAAGTCGGCGAGGAACTTTGTAGTAGGAATAGTAGTAGGCGTACACGATTCTGATGTTCATGGCTTGGTTCACCAACTAACGAGTCCGATCGGTTCCCTTCTGTTGCACCGAATTCCTCGCGTTTAGACCTACCAGCAGATCGTCGAAAAGTCTCGGCGTCAATTTCATCGCCAATCTGTGAAACAAAAGACCGATTGCCGATAGTAGAAACAATCTGAGTTTCAAAGCGCTTTGGCAGGCATCACAGGAAATACTCACGGGATCAACGACAATCTTCGTTGACTCTGACGTCGACAACGACCCTTCCCGTCCGGCGAATATCCCGATCTACAACGTTTCCCAGGTAATCTTTTAGACGAAACGTTTCTAGACAGTTGTCCGTTAACTCGCCTCGTCGTTGCGTCCCATTCGTCGTTCTCAAACGGATCCGTAGTTTTCTCATCGATCCTCTTCTTCGACGTCTTCTCTTCGCCGGTCGTTTCGTTCGTTTGCCCGGCGTCGAACGAGACCGTCGTTGCTTCCTCGGTAGAGCTCGTCGAGACGTACGTTGAATTCTCGGAAAGAGAATCGGAAGTGTCGATGAGTCTATCGGTGGTCTCCGACGAGACCGACAGAGCTGGTTCGGTGGTCGTCGTAGTGCCGGTGGTCGGTTTCCCGATCGGTTTTATCGTGAAATCGGCATAATCGTAGATATAATCATACTCCTATAAAACAGGATCGCGTTGCTCTACTTGTAAAACGTTATTTTCTAAACTTAATCGATCGTTTCTATAAATTCTAATTGCGAGCTATAGTTTACATTACATTTTGCAGGCAGCTTTTTAATAGTAATAGGAATCTATAATAGGAAATTCAACATGCTAGCATTGTTTAAGTGTATGGCCTATACATCCTTAACCGTCGCCGGTGAAGACTAAGGGTGCGATGAAAATAGTTCCGTTTGTCGCGTTATCGTCGCTGGATCGGGTCAGTCTAATCGTAAACATCGCCGCCGAGGCCTCGAGATCGGCGATCGTCGTTTTACCGTGTAATCGTCGAGCAAATCCGTGTCCAATAACGCCAACACTTGCACATCCTTCAGATGGACCTGTACGTTGAGATCGCCGTTCTGTCGTTGATCGTAAGTGGTCGTCGGCAAAGACAGGCCAATCGCTATGTGATCGGCGAGCGCGAGGAGTAGGACGTAACGCGATGGGTACATGATCGAGAACGAGTGACTAACGAGACGCGCGATCAGCCGTGGAAAAATGCTGGAGGACCGTCGACGAGACACAGACTGACCGAGGCCCGGTTAAAACGGACAGCGTCATACCACGATGCCCTTCCTCGACACAGTGTTTGGTTCGGGAAACCGGTATTCTCTACCGGCGAACGGTCACGGGAGCCTCGAGCACAGTGACCTGGCCGGACGTTGGCCCCGTCCGCGTACCTACCGATGTATTACAAACGTACGCGTGCACACTGAGGCTCGATGCGAAACGATTCCGAGAAATCTGAACGAGCTCCGATAGAAACGCTTGTATGAGTGTCAGCATCCTCCGGCTTGACGCGGAGATCCGTAGCTAAAACGAGAAGGTCGTTGCGAGTATATAAAATTTTTTTCAAGTACACGCCGAGGAAAAGAAGGAACGTGTATCCGTTAAGCCGACGAATTTTGCATAGGAATCGGGAATATTGGCGGTGACGACGGAGCGCGACTGAGAGACGTGAGAGACGACGAGACGAAAGAGCCGGGCGAACATCACCGACTCGATCGACTCGACTGACTTTTATCCGTTATTATTACGAAATCTCACGGGATGATCGCGGCGGCGGCCGCGGTGAACGTGTATACAGTGAACTTTCTAAGAATCGGACACGAACGGCACGCCGCAGTGTCGTTAGAGTATAGAGGACGGCGATAAAATTATAAAAACGGTCGATTACGCAAGCCCGGTGTCATCGACGATGATGTCAAGCCTTTCGATGTTTTGATTCACGATCGCTCTTTTTAAACGTGCGCCGCATTCGTCGTGGTCGGGAATCGACGCGGACGACGATGTCTCGATGTCTGTGCAGCTCGTTCCGTGCGCGTATCGACGCAGAGACGCGGAGATCCTGAACGGAACGGAACGACAACGACGACGACGACGACGACGACGACGACGACGACGACGTTAATAATGCCTCGCTGAAATGTCGTGTGCCGTTTTGCCGAGTTCGCAGCAGTTCGCAGTTCGCCGTGTCGTTCGCCCGATTCAGTGGCTGGTACCGAGTCGAGGAATCGCGCGCATACTTTTTCGGCTGACCCCGGGACCCAGGACGAGACTAACAGTGGCGTCAGACCTTGAAGCGTTCGAATCATTTATCATGCTTCCTTCTAACGTGAACGATGTTCCAATTTTTTAAGAAGCCTGGTAACGTATACGTTCATCGCGGTCCGTCGATACCCCGAGGCGATCGCTCGCCGTTGTTCGCGTCGTAGTTTAACCTAAGCGTAGAACCGATGTACCTATCGTAATACCTCCTGTCAACGTCGCGAGCTCGAGCATACTTCTGAAAGGTCGTACCCGCGTTCGGTGGTTTCAGGACAGAAGGACAGGCCCGGATCTTCGCAAGTTTCACCCGCAAAATCGACCAGCTCTGGGAGGTCGTTCGGAGATGTGTACAACGACGGTACAGCGATTCAAGCGTCAACAGGTGCGTCGTGCACCCTTGAGGAGGAAGAGGAAGACCAAGCTCTCAACGACGGTGAAACGAAAGGAACGTGTTCCTTTAATTCGCAGCTCTCTAAGACTCTCCCGCAGATACTCGCGGACAAAGGTGCTCTAGGATATTTCATTCAATTCATGGAGACTCAAAACCGTATAGCACTCATTAAGTTCTGGTTGGAAGTGGAATGTCTGTGCGGTTCGTTCAAGGCCTTAGAGACTGAGACGGAGAACGTAGAATGCCTGAATTGCGTGAAGAGCAGAAACGAAGTTTTCAATCCGTTCGACGACATCGAGAACTTGCACCGCGACGCGACGCACGACGGTGTCGACGATCCCGATACAGACAATACGTTGTACAACGAATATGTAAATAGTAAAAACACGAAATCAAATTGCAACGACATGCCAAAGACTAAAGGGAGAGTGAGCAGCGTGCGAAGAACCAGCCAGAAATGCAGAAGAAGAGACGCTACTACCATTAGACAGGACGCGTTAAGAATATACAAAAAGTATATTACTAGGGATACGCTTGGTACGAATCGAATTCCAGAGGAATTGAAAGATCGAATGGAGAAGGCTTTCGACTGTGAAAATATCGAGCCTACGTTGCAGTGTCTGTCTGCTGTTCAAAAGACCGTGTATGAGACGTTAGAAAATGAGTAAGTACACGAATTCGTTCAATGTGCCACTGTATTCGGCAGAAGATCTTTGTAGACTTTAACACCGTTCTTCGTTTACAGGCACGTTAACGATTTCCTGAGGAGCGAATTTCACTGTAAACATCAGATCGACGTTCTCACAAGTGGCAACGTACAGTTGGCCGATATACTCTACGATGAAACTGCGTTTTTTTATTTCATGGAATTTATGGAGTTGGAAAGTAAACGTGAATTGTTAGACTTTTGGATGTCTGCTATGAGTTACAAACAAAATTTACTGGAGAAGAAGGACACCGAGACACCGGGCGAGGCACAAGCCGATGCTTTAATTATCTATGACAGGTACTTACTTGTTCCCTGGTTTTCTCGCGAGCTGCACATCGTGATTAGGCGATTTATATCGACCCTTTCGTGTGTCATTATTTCAGGTATTTCAGTTTACAAGCAACGAAGCCCCTCGGTTTTACCGATAAGATTCGTTTCCAAGTCGAGCAGAACATCTGTCGCGAGGACGGAGAGGGACCACAGCCCGATTGTTTCGACGAACCATGTAAAATTGTATATAATTTCTTGAACAAGGTAAACGTCGATCTTTTCGTCGATCGGAAAGACCAATTAACGTTCGTACAGTTCGTCTGGTCGTTGAAACTGATAAGATTCGCTCGGGTTCGAGCGTAGATAACGAAAGACTTTTTTCAGCATTATCTACCTAACTTCTTATCGTCTCAGTTGTATTACAAATACTTGTCCGAACTGATTGGTACGATACAGAGCAGTCCATGTTCAAATTTACATCTCAGGCTGAAACGAGCAGGTTCGTCGATCGTACTCTTGTCCGTCGTACGATTCGTGATGCCGAAATGAAACGCTTCCAGGTTCCGATTGCAGCAGCGAAATCAGTTCAGCCAGTATTAATATGCAGACGCAAAACACCCTGCAGGCGGGGAACGAAGGGAGTAAATTGAACAATAATAACAACAACAAAAGAAACATCGTCGGTGGCATGAACATCGACACTAGGCAACTCTACGATCCAGACTCATTGTGGAAACGTAATAAATACAGGTAAATGCAGAAACTGCGAGATTTAAATTCTACCGCGTATCGTCCGCATCTTGTTTCTTCTTTTTAGTCTGAGCGTCGGCTATATCGACGATTTAGGCAGATTCATCACCGAGATAGAGCCTGATCCTCAAAGGAAGTACGGTGAGTCGTTTGCCAAGTGTCCGGTCGCGACTCCATCTGCAACGTAATTAATCGTGCAAAAAAAATTTTAGAATCTCGATTGACGCGTGCTGTGAAAAGGCTTGTACATATCGAGGAAGATAAGGTAAAGTTCATGTTTGCTGCGGTGAACCTTCCTCGCTTACCTGATTATCAATTTTGTACGATTAGGCCAAAGAGGAGTTGGCATGGAAGATTGCCGAAATGATCGTGCGCGAGATCACGTCCTTGACTCTTGGAGCTTCGAATTTTTCATCTTGATGACAGGCAGACACTGCGCCAGGCGTCGCTTTATTTTACTTTGCACTTGAACGTGAAGATATATTCTCCTGCCTTTTTTCGAATCGATGTCGCACATTCTATTGTCCAAGTGCCAAATTGAAAGTAGGTAAGCCTAATCGTTTCATCGTATTCAATAATCGAATTTCATCGATTGAAACTGTAATCTCCTTTTCTCAACGTTGAGATTATAAAAGTATTCTTTTCTCGAGTATTTTACGATATAATTATACTTTTAATACGACGTACGCACATCTGCATCGTGCAGAGACAGTGCACGGAGCATACTGTTTCGTTGTGTTCAGCGTGATCTACAAGCTGTTTTCAATTGTCCAACTGCCAAGTACTTCCCTAGTTTCACATTTTGTTCAAATCGAGGTTTCCTTGCTCGTTAATGTAAGACGTTCAAAGGAGAAAGAACGTTTTCCATGTGACAGACGAACGACACGACATATCGTGAACTATGATCACGATGCGCGAGTTGTAAACGTCGACGAATCGAGCGTGCTTTAGAGATATTGATAAGCTTTCCATGAGATCGTAGACATTTACTTGGCAGTGTAAGTACATAGTTGTAGTGGTACAGTGTAATAGCTCTGAGCGATGTATAATAATATAGCATTCAGTTTGTATAGTCGAACAATCTTTACGTAGGATCAGTATCGTGTAACTAGTATTAGCAGGTGATATTATTGATATAAGCGGTATTTTATCAAGATCGAATCTATTTTTAAACAAAGAAAAGAAAACGGACAAAGCTGTGTACTGAGACGATACGACAAAGATCGTCTGATGCAAAAGTTACGTCGTAGAAATATTGGTCGGTCGAGCTCAACGATGTACATCGAATACTTTCTGTGTGAGAGCAGAAGAACGAGTAGTAGTTTCACTCCGTTTCGCGTAGTAGTTTCTTCGCTAATGAATAATTTTCATAATACGTTTGGTGCTACATGCAGACGAGACTCAAACAGGCACAGACTCAGTAATCGTGACAGAATTTACAAAACGTGTAAGTGTTCGGGAAAACTAGATCGTTCGTGGATGGCGATGTATATAAGAATTTTTTATCAAAAGGAGGCACGTTGTCAAGAGTAAAATATGTTGGTCCGTGACATCTGTTCGGAAAGTTGTACGCGCACTATTTTCTGAGACAGCGTATTTTCTTAAGAGGTGCTTCTTCGACTGTGACGAAATAAATCAAATCCCACGTCTCTCACGCGTTCAATCAAAAACGATTAGCTGTATCTGTATCTAAATGTATTCAAATCTCGGTTAAGATTTATATTTTGTAATTTATTCGTATTAAAATAGTGACATAAGAAACGTTAGATATACGATAAAAGTATACTGATTAAACGTTAGTACCCTGTATAATACGCGTTCCTTTTCATCATTTCCACATTTGGTAGAAAATAGAATCTCTTATGATAGTTACAACAGTTAACAAACATGCTAGCCGAAGAAAATACGATACGGTAAGCCGTATCTTTTCCATAAAGCTCTTTACCGAGACGGTTGCTCGGCGTAATCTCTGAAACAAACTCACAATTAGTTTATGTCCACATACTTCAAACGATTGTGGGGTTGCTCGATGACGCCACGAGCAACCCCAAATTCATTTGAGATACGTGTATGTACTATTAAAAATCTAAAATTATAGTGATTTCAAATTTTTTATAGGTAATATAAATCACCTACAACTTATATTCCAAGTATTTGTCGAAATTCCGCGAAAAAAAAATTTCCGATTATTCCGAGATTTTTCCAAAATTTCGTTTTTCATCAATAACTCGTAAACCCTTGGAGATACGGGAAAATTGCATAGGACCTTTCTTATAGAGGACGACGAAATCTACAAGAAAGCAATTTTCCCGTATCTCCAAGGGTTTAGGAGTTATTGAGGAAAAACGAAATTTCACAAAATCTGAAGGGACACGTGAAGCTAACCCAAAAATTGCAGCCATGAACGCTAGATGGCGCCACGTGCACGCGACGCTAGCCTCAAAATTGCCGAGTTATGCACGCTACGTGGTGTTTCGACGTGTACGTATGAATAGCAATTTCTCTCGGGTCGTTCCCGCGTTGACAGAAAATAAAACGAACGGTCGAGCACGTTTTCTCTTCGAACCCTATTAAATTCAAGTATTAAAATTATAGATACGTTTAAAAGCGACGCGAGGCAGTGTGTAACGTTTTCGACGGTACGAATACGAAGCCAAATATCCTTATCACACTTCTCAAAACGACGACGACGAGGATCCATTGATGCTCGTGTACCGTGGTCGTCCGAAATCCGTGTCCAATAAGGGCGACGACTCCGACAAGCGCGCATTAGTGTGACCCTTCGTGATCTTGCTCAACTTGAAGCTCCCTAACTTCTCGCAGCATTCCAGTCGGAATTTCTCTCTCTTATCCCATCTTTTATAGACGAGAGCATTGAAGAACGCTTGAAGGGGATTCGTGACAGCCTGACAACGAAGCATTTAGGTTGGAAACAAGCATAAATACAACGCGTAACGTTTCGATACGACCGCGAGCGTGGGTAACTTGGAACTTGACAATCGAGAGTGTACGTACCATTACGTACCAAAGGGTGATGATCGCTTTGACCGGTAACTGAAACCATAGAGTCCACAGTAGGATCCCGTTGATTAAATTCGGCAACCAACACAAGTAATAGGCGACGTTTGTCAAAGCGAATTTCAGTCTTATCGTTTGCACCAATTTTCTCTCTCTGCCCGTTATTTGCGCCAGGCTGCAAGTAACGGCAGTTTGAAGGTCTCGCGACGACGCGAAATACAGCACTGGATTCACGATCATCACCACTGCCAGCAACACGTACGTGGCACAGTAATTCGGCAGGATTCGGAACACAGCAGTGGACAACGAAGTTAAATTATGGCAGCTGGAAAACGTGAAAGTCTCTGTACAATATTTGCAACGTTTCGACGAGTCGGTAATTCTCGTTCTCATTGTCAAACTTTCGACTGACTTTGCGTCGGGTACGTATAAAATCGTCAAGCCAAACGTAGTCAGAATCGCTGGACATATCCAAGCGAAAGCATGGTAACAAGTAGGACGTCCGGATCGATCTCCTAGCAATAGTTTCATATCGATGGCGTAGCAAAGTGTCCAAATCCACGTTGCCATGTAAAAATATTGCGTCCAGGCCTGATCGAGATCGATAAAAGTATAGATTTCAGTTTAATCTCAATCGTCCGGTCAGACTCGACGAACGTACCGATGAGAGTGCACAGAACAGAACGCTCGAAGTGTCGTCTTCCACGGGCATTATAGATTTAAAATTCACCCACAATGCAGATCTGATAAATACACCTGCAACAGATGCGAACCGATGGAACATACGAATAGATTTCTTTTCAACGTTCGAGAGACACGTCGGTAGTAGCGACTAGGAATTACCCATCGACGCTAAGAGGTCCGCGATCGCGAGCCACATAATAATTTCTCTTCCCCTGGACGAGGAGAAGCTTTGCCACCTGTGAGGTAGATCTGACGTTTCTCTCGGAAGTATCTACGAAACACTTGGGTATCAATACTCGACAACGAGTCTTTCTCACGATCACAGACTCTTTTCTTTTTCAATCCTCTTACCTGGTACACCGCGCCTAAAATGCCTATGGAAGAAGAGAGCATGCAGACGGCATTGTAAACGTCCGTGTTAAATTCTTGCATTATTACTATCGCCATGTCCGTTCTGTTCGAATGACGACAACAGAACGTTTGTATCGTTGGATCAGCCATGGTTTATCTCGTCGCTCTCGAAGCGTCGAGCATCAACCATAAATCTAATTAGAACAAAGACGAAGAAGAACCGTTCGGTACGATCGATACGATTATTCAGCTCTGACTTTAGCGCGTTCGATCCGTAGAATCGGACGCGAACGATTCGTCACTATACTTTCGATACAGAATCTGTTTCAGAACGATTCTATCGATCGGTCGACGAATCTACACTCATTTTTATGCAAAAACAAAGCCGTACGCGTACGCGGTTTCTGCCTTTCCGGCGCTTTCCGGCGCTTTCCGGCCACGATCATTGGCGCTCATTCAACTATATACGCCATATTTATAATTCACAGACGTTCGACACGTTCAGGTCCGTGTTACACGAACACGAACATTTCGGCGCGACGTAGCTAGCTGTGTCGCTGTCTATCGCCTGTCATTCGAAGCGATTCGAAGACAGCAGCAGACAGTAAACAGTGACAAACAGAAGTGCAGAAACAGAAAACGGAACGAGAAGAACGAGATCAGATCCGATGCGATCGGTGCGATTGGATCGTACGATCATTGATTAAAATGTCCGTCACCGAAGAGAGGATTCAAGAATTGAACAGGCGATTTCTGGAATTCATGGGTAAAACCGAGAACGTGGAATCGGCTACGAAGGAAATTTACGAGGATCTCCTCGACGAGGTATTGATGGGTTTCGTTTTCGACGTGCATCGAACCACAAAAACTGGCAGCTCAGACATCGAAGAAGGAATACCGGACGACGAGTCGTACGCTATCGTAGGTAAGCGAGACGATGGAACGATGGTTTTAACGTACGACAGACGACGATCGGTCGTTGTCCTTTCAATGATTCAGTCGATTGTATGATATGTTAAAGATTCTCCAGGGTTGGACGTGTTCGGTCAGCATCCTGTAAAAAAATCGCAGGAATGCAACTGTCCGAATTGTGACAGAGGCGTTGCCGCCCGCCGGTTCGCAACGCATTTAGAAAAGTGCATGGGCATGGGTCGGAACAGTTCGCGGATCGCATCGAGGCGTATAGCAAACAATTCGAAGGACCTGAGCAATTTCAGTGGAGTCATAAGCGACGACGACGACGACGTCGATTGGAGCTTGAACAACGACAAGCGTAAGCGTAGGAAGGATCGTAACGGAATGAAAAGGACGAAACAGCAGAAGAACAGTCAAAGGAACGGAGAGAGTGCGAACGAACACGTTCACAGCAGTAACGAGAATTCTCCGTCGAATTACGAGAACATGTCGTTGGAGGACAAACGAATTCTATTGACCCAGATCTGTGGCGTCATATCGGAGCACACGAAAAAGTTGTGTACGAGGTCTATGAGGTGTCCGCAACACACGGAGGACCAACGGAAAGAGATGAGAGCGAATCTAGAGTCGGGGAACAGTGGCCAGCAGTCCGGTCAGGACAATCTTCACGTCGACGTGGACACGTACGAGGAAGGAGACGGCCAAAATCTGAGGGAAGCTCTGGCACGCTGGGATCGCGAAGGATCGAATCACTCGAGTCCGGCAGATTCCACGTCCACTACCTCGACCTCGTCGATAAGCAGAAAACGGGAGACCAAGACGAAAGGCAAGGGCAAAGGATCGAAACGCGACCGCGGATCGCCCATTTCGCAAGGAGATTAAAACGATTCGCTCGTTCGATTCATTCATTTCTCACGTTTCACCAATAAGAATTTTAGAACGGGCGTAGTCACACGACAATAACGTTCCTACGCATCGTACAAAGCTTCGAGAATACATTCTCACATCTTACATCACACGAAGACATCTTTCAATCTACTCGTACATTCCACACTCGACGCGTTTCAAGCGGTAAACGTACACACGTACGTACACGTACGAGAGATCGTTGCCAAAGATCGCGTGTAACGTAGCATCGTCAAACTCGACTTTGTTCCAGAACGTACGTCCTCTTTAATTCTCCTCATATTTTTCATCCACGTATTCGTCTTCTCACTTCAGATTCGCGACCGTCAATGATCAAGCAACTATTACGCTTTCGTTCAACGATTGTAAAAACAACACTGTACGATAATAAATTTTATACGCACAAGCTCGGGACGTATCGATTCCGACGACTCGTTTTTGATTCCGTTCGTCTCCCCTGGCAGTAGAACGTTAAAAAAAAACGTGACAAACCTATCGCGCCTATCGAGTCTCCTCGACAGCGTTCGTCGAACAATTCGAACGCCGCGCCCATCGTCGTGTGCGGCAATGGCAGTCAGTGGCCATGCCACGCCACTATCGCCACTACGCCACTGCCGCTGGCCGATTCCACCGAGGAGAGATTACTAAAGAGTGGCAGCCTTATGGGACCTCGCGGCCCGAAAAGCAGTCTGCAATTTTTGACGCCCGAGTTGACAATTGAGTTTTACCGCTCTGGTGTCGGGTAGTCGAAGTTTCCGCCCAGCTGCGAAGGCTCGAATTTACAGTCGCTTCTGGCACTCGACACTCAGTACTCGAGTGCGTCCCACCAACGTACACACGGTGACGTTTAAAAAAGGAGCGAGAGAAGCGGACGAGCCGCGCAATGGTTTTTCTCCGTGGCGGCTGCTGCCAGTTTGCCGCGCTCGGCCTGACCGACAGTGCGGCGCGCAAGACCGCCTCGCACCGTCGGTAAGGCAGAGCGCGGCGAGCCGGCAGGAACCGCCAGAGACTCCGGTGAATAAAAAGAGAAAGGAAAGGGCATCGGGTAGTGCTATCGGTCTCTGACGACGAAACAGAGAAGAAACAAGAACACCAAGTTCGTTTCTTCTCTTTTTCTATCGACAGGACCATGATGTAAGGAAACAAGGTGTGTTCTCGAGGCAGGCGCGTTTTGACTCGTTCTGCGCATGTAGCCCACTTTCGGCCATATTGTAATATGGCGACGTAATGTTTAAATTTAAAAACACGGCATAATTGAACAATCGATAGATATCGAACAATGACATTGAAAAATGCCATCGTATTTGGTATAATCGTGTAGAAATCGGAGTGGGAACAAGATGAACACAGATATTCAGTTGCATAGATTTCCTGCAGATTCGACACTTGCTGATTCGTGGATGAAAGCTCGTGGAAATGAAAAAATGAACCTAAAAGATGGTAACGTCAATTATCTGTTCCGTAATTCCATAGTGATTTATAAAACATGTCTATAAACAATGTACTAGTGCATGTAGTATCATGTAGTAACATATTGAATATTTCGAATGTGTAATTTCATGTGTAATTTCTGTTCAATAATTACGCGTTTTTTGCGAATTGTGATTGGTTGAAAATCCAATATGGCCGAAGAAGGGCCGAAAATATGATTAGTCGATAATTGGGATGCACTAGAACACACCTTGTTTCCTTACATCATGGACAGGACGTTTGCACCGAGACGCGCGCCTATGTCTGGCCGACTATATCTATACGAACTCTACGGTGAGAGCTCGCTCGGAAACGCGGGAACAAACGAAGAACGGGACAAACGGTAAAATCGCAGACGCGGAAGCAGCCGCCGTTCGCGAGGCGGTACGGCGCGTCGCACCGTCGGTAAGAGAGAGCGCGGCAAAGGGACAGGAGCCGCGAGAGAGGTAGGTTCTGGCGCGAGAAAGGGAGAGACGCGTCACGGTAAGGAACGACCGAGGGGCGAGTGGCGTCGGGGGCAGCGTTCGGTCGAGGGACGAAGGACGCGATCTCTGCCTGGACGGGGGTACGGTTGGGAGGGTGAGGGAAGGCGCAGGAGGGGAAGAGCAGTGGGGCCGGAGAAAGGGAGGAAAAAGAGGGGAAGCGAGTCG
>NW_017179316.1:916326-917100 GCF_001652005.2 Ceratina calcarata
GGCACGTTGGCGTGCCGGTCGTGTGTCGGATACGTTTGGTGATAGGGTGGAAGGAGATGGGGGAGGGGAAGAGGTTGAGGATGGGTGGGAGGACGAAAAAGAAAGAAGGCAAAGGAGAGGGTGGAAAAAAGAAAAGAGAGAGGAAGAAAAGAAGGGGAAAAAAAGGAGGGAAAAAAAGAAGGAAAAAAAAAGAAGGGAAAAAAAGAAGGGAAAAGAAAGAAGGGAAAAAAAAAGAAGGGAAAAAAAAAGGAGGGGAAAAAAAAAAAAGAAGGGAGAAGAAAAGAAGGGAGAAAGAAAGGGAAGGGAACAAAAAGAAGGAGAAAAAGAGGGAAAAAGAAGAAGGAAAGAGGAAAGGAAAGGAGTGGGAGTGGGTGAGAGGGTGTGAGTGGGTTTGTGAGTGGGTGTGAGAGGGGGAGAGGGAGTGTGGGAAGGTGTGGAGATGGTGTGGGAGAGTGTGAGATGGTGTGAGTGTTTGTGAGGGTGTGAGAGGGGGAGAGGGAGTGTGGGAGGGTGTGGAGATGGTGTGGGAGGATGTGAGGAGGTGTGGGAGAGTGTGAGAGGGAGCGTGAGTGTGTTTGAGATGGTGTGGGGGTGTGGAGATGTGTGTGGGAGTGTGGGAGATGGTGTGGGAGAGTGTGAGAGGGTGTGAGAGGGTGTGGGAGTGTGGGAGATGGTGTGTGAGGGTGTGATGTGTCGTGGGAGTGCGTGAAAGGGGCGTTTGAGCATGTGAGACGGAGTGGGAAGGTGTGTGAGAGTGTACTGGAGTGTTAGAGG
>NW_017179317.1:0-192 GCF_001652005.2 Ceratina calcarata
CATGGCTCCTCCCCGTTTCAAGGCCTAACACTAGTTCTGGGACACCCTGTATATATGTATATCATATATCAGATATTCAATCCATATTATAAGAACCATATCGCAACTAAGACTATTGGAAAGAGAATACTTATTTGGTTTAAGTAGTAGACATAACGCAATAATTCTTGAGACGGTGGAACGTACCATACA
>NW_017179317.1:447-638 GCF_001652005.2 Ceratina calcarata
AGGACTTGCCAAGAAAAGAAGTACTACCCGAATATTCAGAATAACCGAGGCAGAGCAAGCGAACAAATTAGACTATTATATACAATTTATGTTAAAAATAAGAGTCTTCTGTCTAAATGAGTAACTCTGTAACTGTCGAGAAACGATCGCAATAGGCGAGCCAATAAGCGATTGTTTATTATTATTAATAT
>NW_017179318.1:0-900 GCF_001652005.2 Ceratina calcarata
AGGGTTCATACAACCTTAAACCTGGTTGGCCCATCATCAGACATTCGTTTCTCTCGAATCACGAGTTTATTGAATCTATTTACGGTTACTTACACATGGTTACGAGAACGTGATCAGCTGGAATCCTCTGATCGTAATACTTTGTAAACTCGTGGACGGGGGTGCGGATCGAAAGGATTAAAATACACCGGATCGAATTATTTCTTAGAACGCAGCAACGGTAAGGACTAAAATAATCGTGGCTTATTTGTGCCCCGGTTTCTGCTTGCAGGAGTGGAACGATTACAAGCTGAAGTGGAACCCGGATGATTATGGCGGTGTCGACACCCTCCACGTGCCGTCGGAGCATATATGGCTGCCGGACATTGTTCTTTACAACAAGTAAGTCGATCATCTAATCGCATCACGCGACTTTTCCACGTTGCTAGATCCGATGGACGGGTTAAATGAATACACGGCTGGAAATAGAATTTCGATATCGATTTCTGCTACCCCGGCCGATATTAGAAAGCTCGCGCGCGCGAGGACTTTTCCGCCCCGAGCACTTAAACGACCGGCAACGAAATTAAGAACATAAATGGCCGGAGGTTTTCGTGGTTGCCCGTTCCGTTCGCTGATAAAAGCCAATAAAATGTACGATCGTGACCAACGAGGGCAATTTGCCCCGAGACGCGACGCGACGCGACGCGTCGTCGTCGTCGTCGTCGTCGTCTTACAACGGGGTCGGTTGCCAGAAAGAAATTCGTTCGTCCCAGCCATTTCAGTCTTCCAACCGGAATCGGCCAGCTGTTCCTTATGTAGGTTATTGCGAATCTATAATTCCCTCGAACCTCTGATATGTCATTTCCTTCATACGTCGACCGATCAGTATTAAACCCTCGTGTCCCAGAAATATAATAA
>NW_017179318.1:3011-3845 GCF_001652005.2 Ceratina calcarata
CAATATAGGTATATACTAAGTTTCAGTCTTTCTAGTGTTAAAGAAACGTTCTCGTTTGTTTCGTTTTACTGTGAAATGTAAGAAGTGTCTAAATAAATAATAGCATAGAAAATGATCATTGATTACGATTAACTGCTTGTTTGCATTAATAATGACGAAGTTTGTCGGTCACATTGTCGAAGAGATTGGAAGTAAATTAATTATCACGGAAGGAAACGCGGTGCCATTAAAGCGATCCCTCTTAACGAGGCTGTGAAAAAACGGCGGCGTAAATCAGTTTGGATATTAATTTTGTTTTCAGCGCCGACGGCAACTACGAGGTGACTATTATGACCAAGGCAATCTTGCACCATACGGGGAAGGTCGTGTGGAAACCGCCAGCAATCTATAAATCATTTTGCGAGATCAACGTGGAGTACTTCCCCTTTGACGAGCAGACCTGCGTCATGAAATTCGGTTCGTGGACTTACGACGGGTACACGGTAAGTAATAAGATTCCCAGCTTTTGTTTCAACCTTGATTAATCATTTTCCTATTATCGTGCGCAAAGTTCAAGTTTGCGCACGCATTTCCGTGCGTAAAGAGAACCACTTTCACGCACGCTGAGAAGAACGTGAATGTTGCTGAGCGTGTAGAGCGTCAATTTGTTAACATCGCGCTTAGCTTCGTTCAGTAAACTTGTCAAAACTTGTGTTCTGTATTTTCTTTTCTTACTCTCCGTATTTAAAACGCCTCTGCTTTGCGCAATTAATAGGAAAAATAATATACGATGCGCGTGCCCTGAGTAGGTGTACCCACACTCGCATTTTATCTTCTTTATTTGTTAATTTTTAA
>NW_017179319.1:0-620 GCF_001652005.2 Ceratina calcarata
TGCTTTTGGGCAATATAGGTATATACTAAGTTTCAGTCTTTCTAGTGTTAATAAACAAGACTATTTACACAACAGTAGATGTTTGTTGAGACAATGAATAGGATATTGAAAACTATGTAATAGAATTATGGAACATGAGTGAAGATACTAATAACTTTTTGCCAAGGGCAGTACCATCGAGGAGAGATTACTAAAGAATGGCAGGCTTATGGGACTTTAGGTCGCAAGAAAAAATCCGCAATTTTTAACGCCCACTAGAATATATTATCACAGCAGTAAGAAATATAAAGCAAACCACTATCCTACTTTGTGTAGGATTACGTCCCTTAAATGTGGTGCTAAAGAATAATCAAGAAAAGTGTTCATTGCAAACATTTTTTTTCATCCTAGAAAAAAATTCTTTAGACAAAAGTTGTAGATCCAGTTGTCAGATACAAAAAAGATCCTATGCAATTTTTCTGTAAGTCCAACAGTTTAGGAGTAATTTTTCCAATGGAGGAATGGTTGGATTTCGTCAGTACCCATAAAATGCCAATTAATTGTACTTAACACAAGAAAGACTGACTAACTACAATTATTAATAAACGCATTTATATGTTGTACAAAAAGTCACAAAATTC
>NW_017179320.1:0-620 GCF_001652005.2 Ceratina calcarata
TCGGGCGGTACGTTCGTAGTCTTTCGAGTGAGACTGTTGATTACGCTAATAAAAACAAAATTAAAAATAATTCAATAGATGTTAACTGTTACTTAGTAATCATAATATATTAAAAATGTAAGGCGTAATAATAGGAGAACGACAATCGAGAAAGACTACAGTGATTTAAAATCGTAATAACTAACAATGTACCATTTGCTTAAATGCACGCGTAGATAGGCTTCAATATTCGAATCTATTTTATTTTAAGTAATTTTAATAGTAGTAGTAATAGTACAGAATATTTCTTTTATGATTCTTAAATGTTTAATGAAAAACTGTATTAACTTACTCGATATCTAGTACAACGGATGGAAGCTGCACGTTTTCTTATTCTGATAAATGCTGTTCACAAGTCACTCACGATCCTTACTGCAGGATGGTCCGAAACGGAAAGGTAGTAGCTTCGGTAGGGCGTAGGGCCAGGTAGATATCAGTTTTCTTTGTCCTTCCTCCTACTCTTTCCTTTTCAACCCCCCTTACATCTTACAAAGAATACGGCAATAGGAGAGGTAAAAATGTTTATAATATGAATTAAATAAATAATAGAAGTTAAAAGTTCTTTATTAAATTCTTTTCAA
>NW_017179321.1:0-620 GCF_001652005.2 Ceratina calcarata
AAAAAACCATCGGTTGACAAATCGCTAACGATCTCGATGTGCACAGCCTTAGTGGTCATGCAGATGAATACGCATCCGTAAGATTTGATCCGATTTCGATTTCGGAATTTCTTTTCTTCGATAAATAACGGACCAAAGAAATCCACCCCGGTATGATCAAACACCGGAGCCTTTTCTACGCGGGATTGGGGCAGATTCCCCATGTTTATTGGAATCGGCGCCGGACGATGTCGGATACATGTGACGCAGTGACGCACAATTTTTCGTGCTTGATTTTTTCCGTCTAAGAGCCAGAAACGGTGCCGTATCGTATACGGAGTATTCATGAAACGCATTCTCATGCGTCTCTCTAATTATTAAATCCGTGACGTGGTGATGTGACAGCAAAAGTATGGGATGCTTATGATCGAAGGATATTCTTGCATTAATTAATCTGCCAACGACGCGTAGTAACCCTTCTTCATCAAGATATGGATCGAGTGCGGCTAACCGGTTGTCCTTTACACGACCCGATGCTGATAAACGCGCGATTTCGTCGCTGAATTGTTCAGTTTGAATCATGCGAATGATCTTTCTTTCGGTTCATGTTCTTTCTTGCGGGTCAATGCACTTTCCTTTGA
>NW_017179322.1:0-620 GCF_001652005.2 Ceratina calcarata
ACGGGAGAAGACCGAGACGGAGACTGTTGTCGGTAAAATTGATGTTCAATTTGTATTCATTTTCGCAAAATTATGCACGGCGATCGCGGCGCCCAATTTTATTGAAAATTGTACGTTGCTGATGCTGAAAAAGCCGCGCATGCGAGAGAAAACCCGGCCCGTATCCCAACACTGTTTCCCATCGCCGTGGAATTGGAATCATCGAAGAGCAGTCGTGATTGCTGTGAAGGAATTGTCGCGTGTTACGTGTCGCGGAACGTCGCGTGGATAGTACATCGTGATACATTGTATTTTCGGCAGAACTGGATATCGATGTAATCGTTGTCAGTGGAATAACGAAATGGTTTGTGTTAAACCTAAATATGAAATTAAGTGTTCACAATTTTTTGCACTTTCAAATCGCGTAATGCTCGGGTGATATTTTAATTAAATCTCCTATTCTTTTACATTTGTCTGTAGACAAATTCGAAACCAGTGAAGTTTCTATTGGATGCAGCTAACTTGAGATGTTAGATTCGATTCGCGATAGATCATTCGACTTGCGCTAAAATGCATATGTGTATGAAATTCTAATTTATGTGAAAAATCGCAGTGCACGTATGTTTATATTAGTAAAGATA
>NW_017179323.1:0-620 GCF_001652005.2 Ceratina calcarata
TTACAAGGGAATACACATATTTATTAAGAATAAAAGATTTGAGATTAGACGTGTAACCGTCGGAACGAAGGAGGGTCGTCATAGTGTCCATGCGTTTGGCTTTGGCCAAACATTTACGCCTTGACTCCAGTCTTGGACGTGATCCAATCGCTGAAGGCAGCAACCTCGGTATACACGCCCGGATATCACTTGCGGGCGCAGCCGTAACCCCAGGACACGAGTCCGGCGAGACGGCCGCCGGAATCTCCTTGGCAGGCGTCCTTACCTCCCTCGGGTATCGCCGCGGAAATCTGTCCCGCCGGCAATCCACCGTAAGACTTGTACGCTTCGTCGCACGAGACCTTCGACACGATGGGGACCGCGACCGTCTGCAAAACCTCGGTGGTACTGGATCCTTCTCTGGTCGCGCCCCATCCCGTGATAATGGCGCTGATTCCAGGCACGGATTCCTCGCCCTGCTTGAACAACTTGATGGGCTTACGGGTTGCATCTAGCTTGAACGGGTTCTTCACTCTCATCACGACGACGTCGTTCTCCGGGACACCGTGCCAGTTCGTCACGTACATCTCGTGGACGATCACCTCGGCAACCTGGTGACTGCTACCGCCCGAGGATTTGGT
>NW_017179324.1:0-620 GCF_001652005.2 Ceratina calcarata
CGTTTACGTCATTGGCTTCTTTTTCTACTACATAATTTTAAATCCACGAGTAGAAATTAGAAGGTTTGCCTTACAATTTGAGATCACAATTTCTGTTCACTGGCTTTCTTTTTCCAATCCTGTAATCTTGAGTGAGTAAGTAGAAATTGTAAGATTTGAGATCGATTTCTGTTCACTGGCTTTCTTTCCTATCGTGCAATTTTATCCAGCGAGTAGCAATTGAAAGATCTGTTTTACAAACAATTTGAAACCACGGAACCAGAAATCAGCATCGGTTATAATGTACGGTTGAAGAAAAAAAATCAGTCGGGTCAGAGAAGGTGGTTTCAAACGGAGACAGGCGTGCGTGCTTCACGCTGTCACGGGGGAAATGAGTTATGCGTGTTGGCCAGGTTATCGGCATTCATGTCCGCGTCGTAAATCGGTCCTGACACTCGACAGAACGAAATCAGCGGTTGTCGGCGAGCATTTCGCAAACGCGATGCTCGTTGGCCCGTTCGTTTCGGTCGGTTAATAATCATCGCGTCGTCGTCGTCGTCGTCGTCGTGCTCCTCGCGATTATGCCTACGCGCGTATTTGCACCGCCCGCGCGTTTAGCAAAAATTAATCGCGCATCATTC
>NW_017179325.1:0-619 GCF_001652005.2 Ceratina calcarata
AGTTATGTGTTTTGTATTGAATGTTTGATTATAATGTTGAAATGTTAATGTATAACGTTAAATCAATAAAATAACATTTTGTACTACGTAACAAGCGTGATCCATCGATGATGCATGCCGCCCCGCGGAACAATCGAGCGAATCGAGCATGACCCTCCGGTGGGTTACGCCGCCCCATGGAACAGACAAGTATGACTCACCGGTGGGTCACGCCGGCGTCAACAATTTTTTAAAATGGAGTTTACCGCCCTAGGGCGGGAAAATCGATCTTACGCCCTAGGGCGGTAAAATGCAATTTGATTTCTAACGCTCTGACGAACATATGGTATACATATCAATGTACATATATGCTGTATATGTCTACATATATGTTGGTATGTACATATATACTACATATATGTATGTATATGCTATATATATCTATATATGCGCTATGTATATACTTATATATGTATATATATACATACATTATATATATATACATATAGACATAATATATATATATACATATACATATATACATAGCGCATATATATATACATATATATACTTATGTATATACATATACATATATATATATATATATATATATATATACTTATATATATACATATACATA
>NW_017179326.1:0-619 GCF_001652005.2 Ceratina calcarata
AATATTTATGGCTAGGTATTCAGTATTTGGTTGCATAATCACTGGAGATATTACATTCGGAAGGATATTTTCGAATGACGGTAGGGCTAGGAGATGGTACAATTGAAAAAGTGCTTTTTCTAATAGAGTGATGTCGATAATGACGATTACTCTCCCTCTATTGTATGTCGCGTTTATATTCGCGACACCCTGGATTTGGTCCGTTTGTAGATCCTTCGAGGAAAATGGGAGTTCCAAGTTGGTCTTTTCTTCTATTGCTTCTACCAGATCCTTAGGAGCTAGGAGGGCGGCATGCAAGATTCCCAATTTTGCAAATATTACGGCGTCCTATATCATTATTAACGCTGACACATATTCGTCTACAAGTCGGGTCAGTTGGTAGGTCCATGCTGCTAGGTTTACGTGTAGTTCCAGTTGCGCCTCTTGTGTCCTCAGAAATCTTGTTTCCGAGACCAGATCAGTTATTTTATTATTCATAGCCGTAGTGGATCCTGAAAGACTATGCAGCGTGTCTTGCGTCCTTTTGAATTCTGACGTCAGGATATGTGTTTGATTCGCCACCAAAAGGGACAGTTTCCTTTGATCCTTATAGATTTTATCAATTTCGTTGTTGTAATAC
>NW_017179327.1:0-11762 GCF_001652005.2 Ceratina calcarata
AATCTAATTAATACGATAAAGTGGGACCACATAAAATTAAGTGAAAAATACTGCCTATTCTGCACATTAGACGTTAAGCAGGTCTAACACGGAATGAATTCTGTCCTGTTCGTCTATCGACCTTCGTTCATTCGAAAAATACGTACAAAATTTACACCTCTGGTCTATTTCCCATTGGGTAGTCGATTGCGGGATTTTCAAGAATGTTAATTATAGCGCGCATCACGCGAAGAGGGAACAATATTTATTAGCAGTCTGCGGTGTAGTATAGAATGATCCTTCTACGCTATTCACTGACGTTAATTGAATTCTATTGTACTGCTGCACTTTTCTAATTATTTTGGTGAAATTTACGATTACCCTGGATTTTACTCCACTGTTGAAACGTGTGCGCGGCATCGTGAAATCGATTCTAACTGTGGTATCTTATTTTATCTCATTGATTTATAACTGATGTAATATCTCTGGGAAGGCTGCGAATTTAAAGCATTAATCTTACTATTATGTAAAGAGAAATATAGATAATCTAATTATTGCACTGATATAATTCTATATAAATTATATCACGTTTGCAGATGTTTTTAGGGGCTTTGTCACGTATTTATTTGTTTGGAATCCTTAACGAACGTTACGCACAATTTCATTATTTGTCAAAATTGCTAATTGCTATGCTCTTGAAACAGGTATCCATTCAGTTTGATATTTTTGTGTAAAATACGAATGCACGCAGCACAGCCTGTCAACGATGTGTCTCATTAGAATTTATCACATTTACGTAGAATTATTTAAATAATTGACACGCGTGCATAATAAATATTTGGTTAGCTGCCTCATAACATACAATGAGTTTTAAAGTCCTCCTTGTTTTATTTACTACCATCGAGTAATAAATACTGAATCAATTAATGAATTGACACATGTAATGAATAATAAATCAATGAATCGGTTAAATATATATACATATAATGCATATGAATATTAAAATCGTTCGCGTAGAATAATTGTAGTTGTTAGTATAGTCATCTTAATATGATGATAAATCAATTTTTTGTTACAGGATCAGATAGTTGAAAATAGAAGAAAAAATGTATGATATTTATATACCACGAAGTTTTCTATGCATAATTTAGGGATAACGAGATCCATGCAGAAAGTAGGAAAATTTATGAGTTTTACCTGTGCTGGCTGGCCCTTAAACGCGGATCGTTGTTCAAATACGTATGTATAATACCACGATCTCTACTCTGAACAATAATCCCATGAGTATACTAAACGTACCATAAATCTGCACAATTTATCGTTCACTTCTTTACCTAAGCTTGTCACATCTATTTTTTTCTTGAATTTATTTTAGAATCGCATAAATATTGATCGCAGTTTAATTAAATTCATTGTACTATGAATTAAAAATTACGACACTTTATTCATAAGACGTACTGTTTTATTCATTATTTAATAGTGACATAATAATAATACTGTTGTGTAATTTATGAAATACTATATTGTAATAGTTTATTTTTACTGAAAGTATATGTAGTTTAAATACAATTAATATAATGATTATTATAATAGAAGTTAACTTCCTCGTAGAGTTAAGAGGCATATTAAATGAACTCTGTAATGCCTTAAGTTAAACAGACCCGTCGTACTTATCGATGTTCAATATTATCCCCGCATAAATGAACTTTCGTTGGTTTTCTAGCTTACTGCCATTGAATAAATCTTTCTTAACTCAAGATTATGTAAAATAAAAGAACGTTTGTTATTCGGAGAAGTTTTAGATGGAATCTGTTGGCTTCTTTATTACAATTAAGAAACATTTTCATTTGACCGAATAACAGGGCTGGGGTTGATTAAGGATTTAGCGTAAGTTTAACGAGCACAGTCACAGGCAGATAAGAAAGTATGCATTTTCGTTGAACATCGTCTTTCGTTTCCGGCGGCGTGCCCTGCCACTGGTATTATCCACAGAACCAGGGCGGAATGATAAATATGTCGATCGAGAGGTCATTATCGGCGGGTATGCTAATCACGGAAGTCGGAGCTGCCACGAACATCCACGAGCCCGAGTTTGCATCCGTCCGAGAACATCCACTGAATTACTAACGGTGGTACGACCTACCTAGCCAGCCAGCTACCTACACCCACCTATCGTCCACGGGAACTTTCGTGACGAATCTCGTTTCGTCCGTCCTCGCATAATTTCACCATTGAGCGTTAGCGAATTCGCCCGTGTCCCGCATTCTACCCCTTTGAACCAGCGCGTCATGTATAAAAACACTCCTCTTTCGAATGATTTCGTAATTTGAAGATACATATGATATTTTTTGACACTCCGGGCGCGAAATTCGGTTTCTCGTGCATGTTTAGCGGGCGCAAAATAGCACATTCCCGCCCTAGGGCGGAAAAGACGGAAAATGATATAATTACAACTTCGATAGCTTTTGTTATCGATTTTCTCGCCCGGCGTGTCAAAAAATAGTATGTGCACCAGGGCGCAAAGGGCATTCTGTCACTCGTGTGAATTTGTCGCCCTCGCTTCGCTTGGGCGAAATTCACACTCGTGCCGATGCTAGAATGCCCTATTTTGCGCCCTAGGTACACAATGTACTATAACGACTCAGAGTCGGGTCAGATATAGCTATTTTTCCTGCGATCATATTCTTATACCAACTCAAAAACCAAACAACAGAACGTCTGTATTGGATTATCGTGTTCATGCATCTCTTTTTTAAAATTTGTATTCTAAAGGATACGAAAAAATACTTGAATATTCTACAAAGCTTCTAGAATATCATTGAATATTTTTTATTCCTACATGTTTTCAAAACGAAATTCAAATAAAAATATGGGAAACAGGAAAATAAGTCTCGTTAAAAAATGACTCAGTATAGATATGGAAGGTTATTTTATATTTTAAGAATTTTCAATTATTGAATTGTGAGATAAAGTCTTCTCAGCCATCAGTGCCTAAGTTCTGTGTTCCCATAGTCTGAACCAGAACGACCACTACTCCGTGCCTAGTTGTCCTTCCGTTCTATTGCTTCTTCTCCTGTTCCACTTCGGGTTCTTTCTGCTCTTCAGTTTTGCTCCTTTCTACTTCGTTCCTTCTATTCCTTTATTGTTATCGGACGAAAAAATTGTATAGAGTTAGGCGTGTTGAGTCACAAACTGTCTATGGAAAATTTCGTTAGGAAACTAGCATAATGTTGGTATCGAGGCATTGAAGAATTAAATTCTTTAGAGAATCAAGTCAGAGTATAATTAATTACATGCTTATTTACCGAATGCAATTTGTTTGTCTTTGTATTTTTTACAATCAGATCTGTTCGTTATTTTTCGTTCGTTTTTAAAACGCATGCTGATGAGTTCAAAGATGTTTTCATTTTTCTATATTTTCATCAGTTTTATTGTATGCACTTCTTACTTCCTCTCGGTATATATCATCTTTGGCAATCAATGAATCCTTCCTCTTCGCACGTTTCTACTCCCGCAGCTCTGTTCGTTGCCTGGAATACAAATTGCCTGGTAGCGTGTCGTCTCGTGAGCAAAGTAGATAACGGCAATTAGAACATCATCCTCGAGGTGCGCCTAGAGTGCACCCGATTAGTTTCCCTCCCCTTGACATTTCTCTGCACGGTAAGCGAGTAACTAAATGGTGCACCCAAGTTTTGATGAGTCACCATCACCATTGGTGACCCAGATGTGGATACATTTTATAATATTGTCTCTCGTCAGATTCCTCTGAAGCTAGTTTTGCTTTTGTGGCCACAAGTAGTGAATTCTCCAAAGTAAACACTGAACATTATTTATTTTACAAATATTTCTACTTTGAACAGTACATATGGAATGTCGTCATTATACACAATTTGTTTAACATGTTGATAAATGATTACGTAATTTCATTATTTCAGATACGTTGCATCATAAATGTAATTAAAGATTTATTAAAATTAAAGAAGAATCAAACTTGTAATATGATAATCTAATTAAGTCCTTTAATACAGTTGAAAATAATTTAACTCAAAATTAAACACTACAATGTTTGACTTTTCCCTAGCAAATAGAGATTGAAAAGGCTCACTGTTTTTACGTACTCTAACATTTCTTTGACTGTTGTCCAATTTCATTAACTCTGGCAACTATTCCTATATTTCAAGTTTTATTGTAAAAAGTCATTATTGCAATTGTCATACTAATTAATTATGGTACGAGAAGAAACATCTTATTTTTCGTTGTTCTTAAACTGGTTATTCCTGATTTCACTACAGGGATTTGTTCGAAATTTCATGTATGAGGACAGGGTGTGTTAGAGTAGGTTTGTGTAGTGGATAAACTCGCATTTGGAATGAAGTTGCGTTCAGGATTCGAGTTTCCTCATGAGTAAGTCGTGTTAGGACGAAATTTGTAACAGGTTTCTTTAAACCATTGTAATATCTAGAGGAAACGTCGTAGAGACTCAATTCTTCTTTTCAATTAAAGAATCAGGCTTTTATTTGCCATAAATGCCATCACTGAAAAAAAATTATCCAATTCCGTGCTTGTTGTCAAAGTAATCTTTAAATTTCAAGCATTGTCTATCGTAGGTTTGATGTATCAAATTAAAAATCTCTCGATGGTGTTTTAGAGTAGAAATATCAAGCCTTAATTTAGAAAAAAAATCATCTTTCAAACTTGGATTCTTTTCGATACTTTCGGGATGCCACAATTTTTATGGGCAGTGTATTTTACGTAAAAGATATAAATTAATATTCATAATGAATTGGAGATTTTCAGATTAATTGGAGTATCGTCAAACTGTTGCATATTATTGTACAATATTACATGCAGTTTCAGGGCCATAAAATTTTCTTCGAATCGGCGTTTAACAAGGGACGGTTAAATCAGGTTTCGAAAGTCTGGACGATGCGACGCAGCGTTAAAATCTAATTAATGAAACTTTCTGACCGCCTCGCATCGCGCCGTCGGTTTATTGTTCCCCGTTATGCGTGAGCGCGGTAACTTTCCGTGTTGTGTTGTTGCAGCTAATTATCGTCGCAGTGCACACATTGGAATCCTGAATTACGAATCCGGCCAACATTATTTAACTCGGTGTCAAGCGTGTCGATTTACCCCGGGCGTCGGTGCCACCGGTAACTTCGCGCGTAATTTAAAACACGAATTGCAAAGTAATGCCCCGTCGCGTTGCACGCCCCTGCTGTACCGGAACGGAACGGAATAATTCGATCGTGAATTACGCGACATCGGTTAACTACACCGTCGCCCCGCGCTGTACACGTGGAAGCTCCGAATACAGGTGTACGTCACACGGCGATGATTTTAATTAGGTACTTAAATTTGGGTCGCTTCATCCACAACCGTTACGAAATTAAGTCGTCGAATTTTTGTTCAGTTTCAAATTGGGACAATTGCTAAAGCAGCACATTTGATTCTTTTCATTTGTTATGCAACAGTACAATTGCGAAATTATAGTAATTCACATTTCCATCCGTAGTTAATCTTTAATGCACAATATTGCACATTACTCTTCACCGCGATTGTTGTTTAATTGCATTTTCACAGCACTCGGAGCATTAACAAATAATTGTAATAACCCCTTCACTGCCTCCCTCCACCCTGTTATCGCTAACGTGTCCCGGTTTGGTCTTTGAGATTGCTAAACGCATTAGCGGATCGTTTTTCTTGGTCGTTTAATTGCGACCGCGTTTGAGTCCGTAGGAAAATGATGGACAACTGTGGCGGCGGATTCCGAAAGCTTTTTCTGGCCGAGTGAAAAGGGTCGTCCGGTTTCTCGCTGCTTGGTTTAATATCTTTCATTAAACTGGCGGAGGAGGTAACTGCTGAAAGGCGGACGATTTCCACAGCGTCGGAAAGCGGGTTAGCCGAAAGCGGAAAATGGCGCACCGATTCCATTTGCGAAAAAGAACTTTGCGTCCGCAACGATTTCGCGTATGGATTCGGTTGCATGTAACGTGATGCCAGCGTTCAACCTCGCTCACCCTTCTGCTTCCTTTTCTCTTGATGCGATTGTACGGATGAAACGAATGCGGACATCGGTTCCCAGAATGTGCTCCACTTTTCCTGTTTGCAGAGAGAATAGGAAAGTTGTCGATTTGTACATTATGCAATTGTTTGTATGGAGAATTAATCTTTAAACACGCAACATTATCAACGTAATGCAAAATGCAAATTGTAAAAGCAAATCGATAATTATCATAATTTCACTTGAACGATTTTGATGATTTTTTAATATGTTGTAGAAATTAAAATCATTTCGCGGGTCCTTCTCCCCCTTGTAATAAATAAACAGTGGTTTTTATGCATACATAGAAAAATTGTATCGACAATGAGTATAAAAGTGCCATCTTCAAAAGTAGACTAAATATTAAAGAGATGAGTGTTTATGATAAAAGGAATGTTTACTTAGAATTCAGTTTTTTCAACTGATACCATGGATGTTTTATTTTGCATAAAAATCCACAGTCCCTTTGCCGTCCAAAATGACAACAATCGGAATTGCGATGATGCCAATAGACAAAACTCAGTTAATGATAACAATAATTTTTAGCGAGTATTTCGGAAAGTAAGGGTAGTGATGATAATATATATGTATAAGTTATAACATGTAATAGGAAGAAGTCGTTTGAAATATTAATTTGTACGACATTAAGAAATTATCGAAATTGGTGTAATAGAAACGAAATGAAACAAAACACAGAATGTATGTCGTAAACAATTACGTTTACTTAATTATTAATCATCTGGCAACGAATATCTTCTTCAAAGAGAGAATATGAAAAAGTGAATTGGATGATATTTTCTTGACTCAAAATATTTTTCAAGTTGATTTAATGTGTATGTGCAGCAGCTAAAACTGGAGAGGAACGTCTGATTCAATCTCCTATCCGAAGAACGTCGGAAGCGTCAAAAACTAGAATACCTGATTCAATAACGTGGAATAGATCGTACTCGAAAGACCCGTATATGCATAAAATAAATCAAACCCTTGACGGAAGCCGAGAGGAAGGTAGTTCTACATGTCATGGCCATTAAATTTCGCTATCTCACGCGTGAACTACTCCAAGTGCTCTTGGGAGTTTCATCGACAGTTTTGATTCTGCCGTAGTTGCGACCGGTTGGCGAACGCATCCGAAAGTTTCCGCGCTACATTTAGTTTCCCGGGACGGGATCTTTCGTTCGGTGTTCGGAGGTTCTCGTGACCTCTTGAAACGCGCGAGGTTAAGGATTGTTTCCGGGAAATCAAACAAGAGACGCGAACCCGATGCCGAACTTCTGACAACGCGAGACTTTTAGTTACACACACACACACACACGTATGTGGGTTATGCACATGTTGCTTGTCGAACGGAATGTAATTCTTGTATGTCACTTTCTAAAAGATTCGTTACTGGGTCACATGGAACGAGAAATCAAAAGTTAGCGTTCATTGAGTTTCACTGATTGAACTTTCGGATTAAGATGTAGTAGAATCGATTTCATTAAGGAACTAGAGTAGTCATGTGATTTTTCTAACACATGTCGAGAAATTTTTGACGTTTTCTGCTTTATTTTTATTATAACCAGACAGAAATAGGGACGTGGAATCGAACGACGTCAATCCGTATTTGTGGTGATATTTACTTCACCGCTATCGGATTCTACCTCCTTAATTCTTGAAGTACGATACTAGTATTGTGTAGGCACGCACAGTATGATAATTCCAGGAAAGAAGATAAGAACCATGTTCTTAAAATCGTATCGTATAATCGGGTCATTTATCCTCGTTCGTATGGAATCGATAAACCATCTATCACCTAAATCATCACCATTTTCTATTAGAATTATAACGAAGTTCAATTTTTGAGAATGGGATAAACGTCTGCTCAAACAACAGTACAAAAAAAAATGTAGAGCAGCCATTCAGTTTGACTATTCGTGTTTGCACAAAAGTGATAGACAAGCTTTTATTTAGCTGCTCGGTCGACTTCTTTTTTGAATTTTCGATAGAACCTCAGTACGGCAGCAATGTGCCACGTAGCATACATTAATCACACACTGTTACACGCGATGCATACTGCAAAAGTGTAATTGTTTGTTCTTCCTTTCAAGCGTCCCTCACCGTACCACATACAAAGTGCAAACTACGCATTAACGAAGCATCTCTATTGTGCGCAGTTTTTTTTATTTGCTCCTCGCGAGAACCACTTATAATGAAATATTGTTCGCGCATTAAATCTTGGTCTGGCGAACAATGTGCATCTGTTGTTTGGGAAGGTGAATAAATTGAGGACGATCGGCTGGGAAAACGCGATGACTTGAAAACGAAGATGTCATTGAAATGCGGATAGTATTCTGTGATTTATAATATATCTTCTATCTGTATTTATAGCTATAATTTTCCGATAAATTATGGGATATATTATATCTACAATGTCCTTTATTAATATTCGGACACATTTGACAATGGAATAACTTTTAATTATAGTCAAAGTCAATAACTTTAAATGTTAGTGAGAACAAAAAAGTAATGGACACGATTAAATTCTTTTATTTGAGTCAGTAATGAAAATTTGAAATAAAAATTCTTTTACACACCTGAGTACATGTACAAAGTTTCATAAAAATCGGCTAACTTCGCTATTAACTACATGATTGAAAATCGAATATCGACGAGAGAAATCATAGCTTTTCGACCTACAACTGGAATAAATCGAAACATTTTTTACATTCCAATGTTTCTAATTCTTTTATACCTCAGCCGGTATTCAATGCTACTGTTATCTAGTATTCTCTCTATACATGTACCAGACTGCGAGTACAAATAATGAAACGTCTAAAAAAACGAATGTTAAAACTAATGATACCACCACAACAAGTTAATACGCACATCATCTGTTTCAAAAGCTTCTTTTTAAACTCGTTTTTCCTTAATTAAAGAATCAAGCCTTAAATTAAACAGTGTGATTCTTTCTTCTCGATTTATTTTTCTATATATATATGTAGATAGTAGGTTTTATTACGATTTTCGGTACACTCTGCACAGTATAAAATCAGTATCAGCCAGAGCGATACTATCGCTCGGGCTCTACGCAGAAAACGGAACAGCCCTCGCTTCGACGTAGAAACAAAATTTCCGCGTATCTATCCAAGCTATCAAAGACACAGGCAGGGAGGTAAGGTATGGGCTTAAAATTCTCGAACACGTCTGGAGGGCGATAACTCGAGAGGGTAGAAGGGCGACTATTGCGCGCAGGTGTTCTTATCGTTAACTCGATCCCGTGTACCGCAAATCCGGGGAGAGAAAAAAGCATGGAATACATCAGCCGGGAGAGATAGTGCGCCAAGGGATCGAATAAACGGCAAGGGGGGTCAGCTGTGCGAATTCATTTCAACGGTTACTCGGATTCGTTACGTTCGCACTGTTGTGCGGAGAGGTTTGGCTCCTGATCCCGACGCACTGCCGACGTGGCTGTTCACACCGAGTAAATTCGCTGAGAAAGGCGATACTCAAACCGCTGAATAGCGAACACGGTTCGGAACGTGTGCGCATCGATAACTGCGAATAGCAATAGATAGAAACTCGGGAAGCGTCGAAGAATTGACGCGCGTTTAAGGGTAAACCGCAGAGCGCAGCTTGATTTAAAGCTTGCACTTTCCTTCCAGTCTCCCAGACTCAAGGGACTAGAGAAGTCACGTGAAATTATTCCGATATTTAATCAAATAAGTGTTACAAAGTGGAGCATAAATCTTAGTTATTATGCTAATGGAATTTTTGGCAATTTTTATCAAGAGATTGGTCTGAATAAAATAAGAACCAGATGAGCGTCTTAATAAAAAATATCAAAATTTTTTGACAAATGTTAGGAAAGTCCTAATCCCTTAACGCACTTCCCAATCATACCAATATTTCTAACTAAATCTATTTTTGGTACAAAAATATTCATTGGGTAGCTACTCTCCTTCTTTATTCGTCACTATTTTCATTAATCTTTTTACGCTTTACCATTAACTGTGTAACCGTACAAATTTCCCGGTTGTGCGGTTTACATATGCCCTCACGCGCGAGAACGTTCGGGAAGGTCCGAGGACCTTACGCAGGCGCAGGTACCGCCGGTTACATAATCCTCGGATCGACGATCGATCCGGTAACCGACGGATCACTCTGTGTCTGTATAGCGCGGGAATAAGATAGTATTCGAGAACGGATCCGTCCAGGACGTATCAACTGAGTCATTATAGAAAGTCTTGTAATAATTGCGATTCTGCACCGCGTATAGTATTAAAGAGTGAGTGTGAAGACGTGTGAGCGTGGCCACCGTGAACGTGTAGACAGAAAGCGAACGAAGCGTGCCGTGGACGTCCACGCATCTAATCTGTAAGTCAATCCTTTTATATCTGCGCCATAACTGTTAAAAATTATAATATATTTTGAGATCTTAATTCTCAAACGATTACAGTGACGTACGAGAATGTTAATTTCCTAGCTACGACATAATGGATGTTACTCTTAACAAGATAATGACCACAAATCGTGGAACACGGGTACTTATGCATGTCTCTGAATCCGGACGCGAGTCGCATGCCGCAGAGTAACCGTTTAGAATCGATACGGTGATCGGAAGCGTCGGAGTGCACTCGAGGATCGAAGTGAATCCTGAGCGAACGAAAATAGTTGGAAGCTCGGTAAACGTTGCCTCGACTTGAGTGAGCCAAGGCTCCACTTTCGAGGGTAGCTGTCCGATGAATGTTTGATGCAGGCTTCGGCTTGCTTGCGGACATACGCGGAGATGTCTTGCTGCGGGAACGACAAGCATGGAGGGGTGGTCGGCACGAGAGGCGAGACCGGTTCGAACTTGCAGGCTTTCAGAAGGTTCCACGAAGTTCTATCGCAGCCCCAGTCCCCACTCTCGGATGCCTCTGTGATTGTCTCGCGGAACGCGATTTAAAAATTCAGCTCGCATCCTGCCTGCCCGTCAACGTATCAGCACAATTCTTGTCGCTTCTGCATTTTTAGTCAGATTTAGCCATGTATTCCGAATCGCTTTTCTGAAGAACTGCCGTCTCTCGTTATTAACTTGCGCATTCTCCTTCATGTTTTATTCTATATTTGTTTAATAGATTATTATTCCATGAAGAATGTACGTTTAAGCAACATCTTATTTGGCTGAAGATCAAACGACTCGAAGTTTTCACGCGAACGGGTCGCAACGATCGCTGCGCGAACAAGGAATTTGCCAGGAATTTTGCGTTCCGCGTGTACAAGCTGGTTCATTGTTGTCGTATACGCGTGTGATGAGCGTTCATTGCTAGGAAGGGAAACAGTTCACGGTATCCCGGTAGTGTATTTGCCGAGGAACTTGATTCTGAGCGAGCGCGTGAACGCTCGAGAATAGGCGTGCCAGTGCGTGAGAGAATTAATTCCATGCTTGTATCCGAGCGACACTTAATTCCGTTCGTTGGAATGCTTTGCACGATAACGTTTACAACGTACGACATGGCAACCACATTTTTCGTTTGTTAATGCTTGATAACGTGGAAATTAATGAATCAGGTGTTGGAGATATTAGAGAGTATGGCATAAATAAATAATAGTGAGATATACAGCTTGGGACAATGATTCTCGATCATTTTTAACTGTATAAGTTTCCTTTAGGGAGACTAGATGCGAAAATAATAATAAATATATTTATATTATTTATTTATATTTCTTCAGTGCTCGATTATGCAGGGTTATTCGGGTGATTTTAAAGGGGTGAACACTG
>NW_017179327.1:11835-22010 GCF_001652005.2 Ceratina calcarata
TTATTATCAATTCAGTAAAGCTACCGAATTATTAAAAAAGATCAGGAAAACTAACACAATCAAAAGCTAGGAAATTATTGTACCATAATAATCAAAAGATATTAAAAATGTTTTATGTAATATTTAATAAATATGGTATTCAAATACAATAGATAGATTCCTAATTAATTTTGAAGTCATGGTTAAAAAATAAATGAAGTGAAATAAAATGTGTGTGATAGTAGGCAATTGGAGAACGTAATTCAAGTGAATGACAGCTATCGGCTTTACTGTCACCAAGTACTTCTAACGTTTTCAAAATCCATCGAACGGATTTCTCCGGTTTAAATCTGCCCGTGTAAATCAGCCAGAAGATTTTCGTTCACGATCTCCGGTTTCTCCTATTCTTTCGCCTTCCCATCCCCTTTGCCGTGACATTTTCATCCGAATTAAAGCCACCACCGCGCCGGCCAAGGATCGCGATAACAGATGAAATACGCCAATGCGGTCGCTCGGCTATCTTCTTTCGTTCCTTGTCTCCTTCGCGGGGCCGAAATAAAAATCCCGCTTGAAAATAGGAGGCGAAAGAGCCCTGCGCCGCGTCGTTTTATCGGCGCGTGTCCGTCGCGTTGGTCGCGACTGTTTATCTGTGATATTTAAAAAAACTGCACCACGCCGTCGCGGTGTTTCGCATCGAGCCACCGCATCGGATTTCTCGCGAATTTCAGATTGGACTTTAAACGTAGCGGGGGTTTATCTTCGATTCGCGGCGACTGGATTTAGGTTAATGCGACCAAGTCTCGTTCTTTTATTTGAACGCGATACTAAATATTGCTTTTTCACGGCGTATAAACGGTTTGTAATTGGACCAGGAAATAAAACGTGTACAGCTTGTTAAATTAAAGGTATTTGGGATGCCAGGTTAAACATTTGTGATCGTTACTATATCAATTAATACTTTTTATATTTTAAAACTATGTTAATTATGTTTTCTGTTGTTTACAGGTATGTCAAGGAGCTAAGATACTGATAACGAAATCTTGATCCTTCCTTTGGTCATCCATAGGTTGAAGCAAAATTATATTAAATGAGGTAAAGAATTTTTATTACACGTATTTACGCGCGATTCTATATAAGCAGTGAGTATAGCTTGGGGCAATGATCATCGAACCATTTTTAAGTGTCTTAATTTTCTCCATCGAGACAAGATCCTAAAATATTGGCCAAAGGTGTACACGAAAATAAAATTAAAATAAGGACGAAATAAAGGAATAAACGAATGAAAGCACTAAGGAAATTATCTGTAGTTAACAGCATTTCATTTTATTTTCAAAGACTCGGGCTCGGTTGCAATTAACATAAATCCGATTGGCGGTGGCATTAGTCTTATGGTTCGTTACACTTGCGTAAAATCGAAAGAAAGAGACTTCGCACAGTTGTCGAGGTTGCGTACACACACAGGGTGGGTTTTTGTGGTCGGGTCGGAATTTACACGGGGCGCGTGTTGCGCAAACGAGCCCGAGCCTCTGCTTAATTTGATACCATTTCGTTCTATTCCGTTCGGCGATGGCAAGCGTCCAGACAATAAAATTAAACACAGTCTTTGGAACACCGGTGGCACACCATCGGAACATCCGGCATCAGGTTAAATAGCTACCCATGCCGGCCACCCTTTTGAATATAAAACGCTCGCGCTCGCAACGGTGGCATAATACCCGCGTGATATTACGCTGAACATTTATCAAATGAAACTATGCTAGCCTTTAGTGCGTTAAATGAGCCATGTTGGTTTTGTATCATAAATGAAAAATTGTTGAATCAATTCATGATTTGTCTAGAAAATATAGAACAATATTAATTAAGGACTCCCAAATTGATTTTTGAACAATAATTATAAACAATTTGTTAGTTAGTATAAATCGAGCATTATTATAATATAATAAATATATTAACATAGCTAACATAATCAGAAACGGATCGAGAATCATTGTCCCAAGCTGTACATGCATTTAATACACATTATATTTGTCTCAATGTTTATTCACATATTAATCCAACTCTTAATGTCATTGTTACGAGAAATTTGTACGTCAGGACTTTTTGTGAGCTCGAAATATTAGGTCCTTCTGTTCACTCGGTCTGTGTTTAATTGTTTGTCATTGCATAGAGTATCGCGGCTGAGAAGCTGCGCAATTTCCCTGAAAGGTTCAGACTTCGCGTGAAGTTGAATCTTCTCGTTGCCGATTATTTGCGTTGCTATTAGCGCCCGAGATTGACGTTTGCGTCTTCAAGGCCTCCAGGCGGTGATAAAACGTGACGGAGATGCTACGCTTCTTGCACCATTATCAAGTAATTAAATCGAGTGGTTGGATGTTGGGTAGCATAATGCGATGAGAACGAGATTGATGTAGCGATAATGGTGGTGAAGAAAGTTGATAAAGATTGGAGTTCTTTTAAACATAGTACGAAGTCTCAAATAACTAAAAAAAAAACATTGGAAATACTAGCATCGGTTCCAAAAGCAGTAGACAATTTCTCGTTTAAAGTCATATCGTTTCTGTCACAGGAAAAGAGTGTATCATAAAATTAACGAAACTAAAACATTTTGCTTTTTCGCCCTGTTGAATCGTATACAAAAGTGCTTTCAGTTTCCTCTAAAAAGCTGATATTTAAACCCGATTCTACTTTAAGTAGATTTTTTAATCCATTACACAAATGAGAATTTCATATTTCTATGAATTTGAAAGACAATATGACCACAATTTATCTAATTCTCATTGTGCACTTTATACGTTTTTCTTGTTTTATTCTTACTCCTGAATTTGAAGTTTGGATTTTCCATTTGCTCTTAAAAACTCTAAATCCGAACGTAAGTATGTATACGAACGGGTGCACTCACGACTACAGCCATTTAGCCTTTGAAACGTAAGTACGTACGTTCATACGAAATCTCCGCTTTTCGAATACACCGCTCATACTTTATACATACATACCAGTCAAAACCTCTCACTTTTTTACTGGGAAAAGCTATTTGTAACAAATAGTATTCTTTCTACAAAGTTTAAAGTAATACGTAATGTAAAAAAATATCTATCTACATTTAAGCACGCAAGAGTATTTAAAAGTAGCATCATTATTTACAAAGTACATGTTTATAAATATATTATAAAATAATTATAATGTAAAATATGTTATAGAGGTGTAGTATGAACGCAGAGATTATTCCTGTTAAGCTTTATCGTTCAAGATAGGTACTTGTAATAGATGAAAAGTATTTATAACACACATTATTAATCTATATACGCAGTTCCTCTATTTATAGGTATATTATAAATTATGCAAAATATAAAATGTATGGCGTGAGCTTATAAATTAATCTTTCATGCATAAACATTTAGGTATAATTTAATCATCAAAATATGCATTCAGCTTTCGATATTGTAAATAGTTTAATAGATTTATAATTTCTGCACATTTAATTTTCTTATAAACTAAATCAACTGTCTAATAATTACATTGAAGTAAATACTTTTTCACTAAGCTAGTACACGATAAAAATCAATTCTTTTACGATTATTGAATATTACAAGATAAAATAAAATTATGCAGAACGTTTTCCATAGATTCCATCTACAACAAGTCACCGTAAGATATGTATGACATGTACAGATTATATTTCCACAATGGGAAATCTGAGTTTTTTCACGTTTCATCTTGTAACACGGAAAACGAGAACGCTAATAATTCCGTTGGTAGTGGAGAACTCTCCGATTCCGTTCGCTAATATTAAAAGTTTCCGACCGCGCAAGGATTCTCGTTGCACGCATCGTGCCAGGTGGAATAACGCCGCCGCGCTGCGCCGTTCACGAAATACGTGCCTCGAACTCATTGTAGGATTGCACTCGCTAGTATGTCGTAAATGGTGGAACAGAGGCGTGGTTCTCGAAAACGAATTGATATTTATCCTTGCACACTGGCTTCCTTCCAGTTTCTAATGGCATTCAATATTTTTGTTTGACGATTTCCGTTCGCAAGATCATTATCTATTTCTTCTAACTAAATAGCAAACGTCTATTATTTATTTTCGCCAAACAAATTATTTGTGATAGAAAGTAAGATTTATCTTAAATTTATGAAAAGTTTACTTTACATTTGTGCGTCGAAAAACGAATATCATATCTGACAATCATATTTGGAACAATCAGTGATGTTATACACTAATTACAAATTGCCTTCATGATTTTACACCAAAAAAATTGATGTCAATGTAACAATAGTGATAAAAAATATTATAAATTTATTGGTTCATTGGATGATAAAGAATTCAGTTTATGATGTGATGAAAAATTTAAATTCGATATTAATATATTTATTCAAATAGAATTTACTGTACATGGTTTCGAATTTTTGATAAATTTATGAAAGACCGCCTGTGAAATGAGGTGTGATAATAAAATACTGTAACCATTTTTGTGTGATGAGTATCTCAGCTTTAACTGTAAGATTCGGCTTTGAATTTGAAAATTTGCTTTGCTGTAGAATGTTTGATATCTCACATCATTCAGTGATTCAATGGTTTCCAAAGAATTTTTCGTAGATAACGAAATGTATTCGAACATTTGGAATGAAAGTTTTCTACGATTTTGCTGTTTGCATACGAGAGATCAAACAAGAGGAAAAGGAATCTGCAGTGAAGTCACTGATAAAAAATAATCATTGAGTTCGTATACTTTATCAAGCGTACATTTCCTATATGAATTCTTTGATAGATAACTTCATAGAACGTGTTGGTTTGAACGTGGTGGAATGCATATGAAAACCATCGAACCATGCGGCTTGTTCAAGTATTCCTTTTGCTAGCGGTGATTTCGTTATCGACGCGAATGGCATCGGGGTGCACGCGGCGTCGGCGGCGCGACGGAGGATTGTCAAGCATCGGTACGATGAAAGCCGTCTCTTTCACGGTAGCCACGCGACAATGCGACTAAAGCTAGTAAAGGGCTTACCACGGAACAAAGTAAAACGTCCCGCTCATGCATTATTTATCTCGTCTGCTACTTAACGTCAAATCCACTAAACATTCCCTCGAAGACGTGAATCGATTCTCGAAAAAGAAAAGTATGCTAGCTCGTAAGAGTCCCGCTTAAAAACGAAGAGGCAGAGAATTCGCGTCGGGAAGAATCACGGTTCCTTATTCGTCGACCTCCCAGTCAGTCCGACGTCTATTTTCATTACAATGAAATATCAAAACGCTTTTATTGAAATCTCGATGAAACATCATTCATGTTCGTTGGTTAATTTTATGAACGGTAATGCTGGAGGCATGACGTCACTCTGGTGTTAGATGGTGGTGGAAGAGAGATTGTTCTGATTTTTCTAATCTTCTCAGATACCTGGAGGAGGTATTCTATCCTATATCCATGATTGAATATAATAAATATAAAAATACTTTGTTAGAAAAATATCGGAAACCAATATTGATCGCTCATTGTCAAAGAGTTGTCCAGACTCGCGAGCTGAGCGATGTGTCCAAAAATCATTGAAATTATAGAGACTGTTCCTTTTACGTATGTAATTTCCAATCCACTGTACACATGTTCGGACTCGTCGACTTCATCTCCGGCAATCCTGCATTATCGTAAACGAAACAATAGAGGCGTGAGTTGAACGCGAAACTTTTCTCGTACGTTGCTGCTTCAAGTTGATCGATGGACGGCGCGGAAACGAGGTGAACGAGAGTGGTTCCGAGACAGGTGAGGGGACGGAGAAAGGAAGGATCACGTTGCGTTGGATTCCTGCCAAGTGGTTTATCGGTGATCCTTTTATTTGGAGGATTAAGCGAGGCCGTTTGCCGAGGATGTTCGATTTCTTCCGGTAGATTGAAATAGTCATTGATTAACGGTATTTAAAGGCATATTGCTTTGCTTTGGTTTTATTTGATCAAGACGTTAATTTCGGGGGTTTCACTGTATAAACCTGATCAGGATCTTCTATTAATATACAGTTAGTTTTACGTTTTCCATATGTATACAATTTTTTAGAACAAAATGTTTTATATTTCAATTAATTTATTTTCTGCGCAGTTGGTCTTAGAACAGAAATTAGAGAATAACCATAATTGCTATATTATCATTGTTAATGCGCACCTATTGAGGTACCTATCGTTTCCACGCATTGAACTAACATAATTTCGCTTCTGTTAAATGCGCTGCTCGTGATATTGCTTCAGGGACAAAGCGAGCCAAGCTTACAGAGTGCACTTGCAATTAATTACGCTCAAAGCAAAGAACACGTGAAGGGAACATTATCGGAAACGGATGTAATGGAGTTATAGAGATACATATACCTCGGTATATCTGTGCGCATAAACTTTTCAATACCGCGTCAAAGGAATCATTTCGCTCGTAATTTAACAATAATCGTCTTATAATTAACGAACTCGCAATTCCAATCCGATATCGGAACTATTGTTGTTTCGCGAAGTTGTGATCCGTATGCGACGTTAGAAATAACTGAACTAATTGTAAGTGTTGTTATATGTGCGCGCATCTGTAAACTATCGATCATTATCATTTCCAAACGCTATAGAAACTATAATTGTATTTCCTCTTGCAATGCAAATAGGTTCTACATTTAATAATTTCTCTTTGATTTCGCTCATTCTTATGCACCACTTAGAAAAAATTATGGCATCACGTTTGAATCGTGAATTTCCCATGTTTGGAAGATGATTACACAGCAACATGATTTTTTTTTTAAACGGTAATGCTGGAGGCATGACGTCACTCTGGTGTTAGATGGTGGTGGAAGAGAGATTGTTCTGATTTTTCTAATCTTCTCAGATACCTGGAGGAGGTATTCTATCCTATATCCATGATTGAATATAATAAATATAAAAATACTTTGTTAGAAAAATATCGGAAACCAATATTGATCGCTCATTGTCAAAGAGTTGTCCAGACTCGCGAGCTGAGCGATGTGTCCAAAAATCATTGAAATTATAGAGACTGTTCCTTTTACGTATGTAATTTCCAATCCACTGTACACATGTTCGGACTCGTCGACTTCATCTCCGGCAATCCTGCATTATCGTAAACGAAACAATAGAGGCGTGAGTTGAACGCGAAACTTTTCTCGTACGTTGCTGCTTCAAGTTGATCGATGGACGGCGCGGAAACGAGGTGAACGAGAGTGGTTCCGAGACAGGTGAGGGGACGGAGAAAGGAAGGATCACGTTGCGTTGGATTCCTGCCAAGTGGTTTATCGGTGATCCTTTTATTTGGAGGATTAAGCGAGGCCGTTTGCCGAGGATGTTCGATTTCTTCCGGTAGATTGAAATAGTCATTGATTAACGGTATTTAAAGGCATATTGCTTTGCTTTGGTTTTATTTGATCAAGACGTTAATTTCGGGGGTTTCACTGTATAAACCTGATCAGGATCTTCTATTAATATACAGTTACTTTTACGTTTTCCATATGTATACAATTTTTCAGAACAAAATGTTTTATATTTCAATTAATTTATTTTCTGCGCAGTTGGTCTTAGAACAGAAATAAGAGAATAACCATAATTGCTATATTATCATTGTTAATGCGCACCTATTGAGGTACCTATCGTTTCCACGCATTGAACTAACATAATTTCGCTTCTGTTAAATGCGCTGCTCGTGATATTGCTTCAGGGACAAAGCGAGCCAAGCTTACAGAGTGCACTTGCAATTAATTACGCTCAAAGCAAAGAACACGTGAAGGGAACATTATCGGAAACGGATGTAATGGAGTTATAGAGATACATATACCTCGGTATATCTGTGCGCATAAACTTTTCAATACCGCGTCAAAGGAATCATTTCGCTCGTAATTTAACAATAATCGTCTTATAATTAACGAACTCGCAATTCCAATCCGATATCGGAACTATTGTTGTTTCGCGAAGTTGTGATCCGTATGCGACGTTAGAAATAACTGAACTAATTGTAAGTGTTGTTATATGTGCGCGCATCTGTAAACTATCGATCATTATCATTTCCAAACGCTATAGAAACTATAATTGTATTTCCTCTTGCAATGCAAATAGGTTCTACATTTAATAATTTCTCTTTGATTTCGCTCATTCTTATGCACCACTTAGAAAAAATTATGGCATCACGTTTGAATCGTGAATTTCCCATGTTTGGAAGATGATTACACAGCAACATGATTTTTTTTTTAAATTAAAGCTTGAAACGTCTATTTTAAAATGCTATATAGAGATTTTCAATTTGACACATCTTACGATAGACAATACTAAAATGTAAAGGCATGTTTGAAGTTAAAGAATTATTAATGTTTGACAATGTACATAGACTTCAATACATACTTTATATACATCATATGTGACATCATGCATAAAACATTATACAAGACATTATATCACACATTATACAGTAAAATCTTATAAATCAGTATAATGATTATTCTACTATTGTTACTAATCGTTTAAGTGGAATAAAAAGTTTTTATTAAATCGAGCTGAACGCGGTCCAATAAATTTCGTCTCCAATATATTGCATTATAAGGAATCTATAAACGCAGAGAAATTATCGATTAAAAAACTTTTATTAAATCGAACTAAACGCAATCCAATACACCTCGTCTCCCATGTATTACACTATAAGGAATCTATAAGGATAGGGGAATTATCAAAGTTCGATAAACATTAATCCATTAAATTAAACGGTGCATTCGTAGTAGTAGCGGCAGATCGCGAAATGAAAATGTACAAATTACCGTATCTCGATAGTTATCGTACATATGTATGCTGCGCTCGCGTGATAGCGTACGCTTTCCCACTCGGCGAAAATTACACGCCATTCTACAGAAACGCACGGCACCTCACGGTATCACGAACAACGTGTACGATTAAAAAATGGTGTTTGTGCGAGAAATTTAGTGCCACAGAGGCACGGGCGAGCTTATAATTAAACCTAATACCTTTTTAAGCGAATGGAGAAAAATGAAAATTTCGCTTTTGTACTCATCGATTATCTGTTAGTTTCACTGTATCATGCGTATTGAAAATATCCAATTAGTATTGAAACCCGACGGCAAACAGGCTCAGTAGGATTTCATTGAATTTATGAAAACTGTTCAATGACTTTGTGGTTGAGAATCGCTTTCGCGTTAAAAGGCCGGCGGTTCAAGTTTCATTTTTAAAACGAATTAACTCGCGGGCGTCACTTAGTTCTCTAATTAGCGACTGCACTTTACGCGCCGCCGAGCAAACAGTCGCGGAGTAACGGACACACTTTAAACACCGAGTCCGTCGTCGCTTCGCTTCGCGTCATCGTACCGCGACGATCTCCACGACCGCGTTTGGTGCCTGAAAATTTGCTTCTTTGTACGTCGGAACGCGAACTACAGAAATCGTACGCTGCGTTGGTTTGGAAACACGTTCTATGTCCATGTCTTTTCCCAAATTATTTTCCTCCGCTGTGAATTCATCTCTGTTCACTCTTGCGTACGTCCAATTTTCGGCTGCGCTTTACTGTTCAGGAGAACCAGTTGCCAGATGTATGATACATCGGTTGATAGCATATTCATTGAGAGTTACAGTAGTGTCTGTCTTGATTGTCGAAAACTTAGTGTTTCAGATAATAATAAATATAATAAAAATAAACGAATTTAAGTGTAACTTTAAATTAATATTAAGAAATTTAATATACGAAAAATGAAATGTCCACACAACATAGCTACACGGTTGCCATAACGTCCATACGCTTTATCTACCTATGAAACGGCACGCTATTATGCTGGAAATGCAAAAACCATCTGGCAAATCTATATAACTTTATGTTTAAATATCTAACAATACTAATGTAAATTAAAAATATTTAATGAACGGTGCGCGAAACAAACAATTATTGGTTACTCTTGGATTAAGTGAAATATATGACGCGACGGTCGATCGAGAGTTTCGAATTTCTGCTTGCTGTAATTCTCGTCAAGAGCCGATTGCAACGTCAAGCGTTGGATTTTTTCCACTTTTTGCATTCCCGAGATACTTTCATCGGAATCGAATTCTTAATTACGATCGGATGTGGATGAAAATTTTAATAGTAATCGCGTTAAAAGTGTAAAATTTCTTTGTTACAACGCGCCAGTCATTGTAACTCGGAAATCCGTGCACGGAATTGAGCGCATGTCATGTATTCAGT
>NW_017179327.1:23222-28077 GCF_001652005.2 Ceratina calcarata
TTCAAAATTTGTTTGTATAGAACATTTTTCTATATTACTACAAATAATATTCAAGGTGGACACCCCAATGAAAATGAAATTGCTTGATCCAATATTAAAATAGGTATTCCATTTTGAATTGTGTCCGAATATTAATGGGAGTGACTGTAGGTACATAAGCAACAGAAGGAATTTAAGTACCGGTTCAGATAGCCTTCGCGTGCAGCAAAAAATTGTGACGGTGCTTGCAGAATTTTTGTTACCAAGATTTACGCTTCTACAAAAAGAATGAGCTCGTTCCGAGAATGTACGTTAAACGTGTTGAGTAAGAGAAGAAATAGAATGACTTCCGTCTGACATGAGCTATCTAAAAAATATAACTCTTCCGTACAATTTACGGTTATATAGCCCGTAAGTAAGTAAACGTTGTCTTAAAAAAATCATGTATCGCTTAAGGAAATGTAGGTACAATAAAAACGCAAAAACCTAGAAAAAACAAGTGTCAATTTAAACGACTTACAATTAGACTTGTCGGTGTTGTGAACTCTATCGTCAAAGATCACTCAAATGTCAGAAAAACAAGAGCTTGAAAATTCTCGTTCGTGGATTTATTTCATTTCTTACCATAGCGAGCCCTAAGGTTGTTTTCCACGATCTATTGCTAACGTTATGAGTGGAAATGATAATGTTATTAAAAATTTGTTACCTATAATTTCAATGGTTTATTGATCAAAATTAATTGACCTATTGTGTAATATACGAAGCAAGTTCCATTTACGGAAGTATTGAAAATTTTACACATAAATACTTCTTAACGTAACTGACGTGCGACTAAGAGTTCAATTACTGAAGTCTTAACAGGTCGAAAACTATTTATTGCCAACGAGGGTAGAAAACGTCTGGGCAATTCGATAACGATTGTTCAAAAAGTCCTTCAAACTTTGGAAACTGATATTATGCCGAACATGAACTCCTAATTTCTCTTTTCAAGTCGTCCAACCAAGACTATGTGGTAAGTGGAGTTCGGTGGGTCTCTTAACGATTTCCTTTATTTTGCATACACATATGCACCTTGCAGTTATACTTCAGATTCGTTCTTTTAGTATGTAGCTGTGTAATACTTAATTTTATTAAATTTAATATTCTGCGAATTTTGTTATTTATCGCTAAAAAATTTCTAGTTTACTGATGAAATTTTTTGCTGAAAGATTTTGTTCCGTTAGACTATCGCACGACTGTAGCCTCGAAACTTTTACAAGCTACAGCGTGATTGGCTACAGAACGAACAGAAAATTGCTGCGCCTCTCGCGAAAATTGCCGTTCTCGGTGAAAGGGGAAAAAAATTAGCACACCGTCCGTGGGATACATATTTCACTTGGCAGGAAAGAACCGCGGGGCTTGTTTCGCATCAACGAAACAATTCATCTTGAAGCGATGGTGTCCGGTGTGCAGTGGAAAATGCGGCGACGTGCTGCCTCGGAATAATTTACAATTTCGACCGGTTTCCAGACGAGGCGACACACAAAGGCGCGGAGTAACTTGTCTAATAATATCCGATACAATAACAACCGGGCTTTATTTTAAAATGCGCGTGAACCTACGTTTCACGCGGCTGAATGTTTAAAAGGAAAATTGAGTTTGTTTAATTATTGTAAACTACAATGTTTATTTTATATCGTATCTGTACACTGACCTCAAAGGATTGTGGAGCAGTTATGTAAAGTATATAGTATATCGTTCTTATTTCAAAATCGAGCATGGACAACATGTGATTAAGTGTTTCCATTTGTAGTCCCTTACTTTTTTTAATCTTGCCCCTCTAGGGGAAATTGGCTAGGAGTCATACGATGAAATGAATATTCTCTGTTGCTTTGTCGTATTAATATGATATTGAATTTACAATAAAGGAAATGTTACTCATAATTATCAAACAATTTCATATACTGAACAATTTTTTGTTAATTGTTTCGCAATTTACATTTGAAGCTTTTAACTTTGTGTAAATCGCTTCTGGTATTATATTTCTTATTTTACATTGATGGTGTACACAAACACGATTTAAAGCTTCCAATGCGTATATTGAATATTTTCAATTGACCAACACGCTTCGCTTGTTCCATATCTCCCTTTAATTAATGAATTCGTTCGATCGTTACATTTCTTTGTTATAACATCTAATTTATTCAATCGTCAATATTCCCTGTCCATGAACAAATTTTCCATTCCAACCGTTCACTATATCTGACGGATTGTATTAAAATATGAAAGTTATTTATATGGTATGAAGTTATTGAAGCTCCTTGCCAATTGACAAGAATATTATATTTTGTAGAATTGTGATTGTAAGTTTCTACGATGTACGCGTACGCAGTAGAAGCGTCATAAACATAGTGTATGCATAGTGTATACATTTACTAATGTGTACAGTAAATATATTTACAACTAATCAAATGTGAACCTTGACTAGTAAGTATGTACATACATTTCTTGAGCTTGACGTTTTTAATGTAATAGTAATGTACATTTGAAATGTAAAACGTTAAAAATTGACCGAGAAATGTTAGAAGAGTCACGTGACTACCGTAGCCCCTTAAAACATGCTCTGTAATCTAGGAAAGAGACTTTATTCCGCTAAGTATTCGATCCAAAGAAGTGCCTACTGAATCCGAAGCGACGGGGCGGGATTACTAGCCACGCGAACCTCCGATTTTCGTAAAGGTGTGCAATCTCGCAAACCCGGAATCAATCGTAAAATCCATCGGAACCCAGTGACAGTGTTCGCGACTTCAAAGCGAATCATGCGACGCGGATCACGCATATTGCGAGGGGTACGGGAGTGTCCCCCGTGGTTCTATCTATGTTGACAGCCGTCGTAAAAGGAGAGGAGATCGACGATGTGAAACAGAAAGAAATGGAAATAGAAAATGGGAGGGAGAATCAATCTGGAAATGTTCGCAATGCGCAATTCCGTAACGCAGCGTACACTTTGAAGCGCGCAACGTGAAATACGCGTGAAAGTTTCGCGGCTGACAGCATCGTAGGTCAACGTTGCCCCGAATGCTCAATTACGGTATTCTGCGAACGTGAACGCCAATTATTTAAGTTCTCGAGTCATTTGAAATATTATACAAGTCTGTACTGTCTCATTGCAAGTTTTCCAATTCTGCAATGCGAGACTGATATCCGTTCATCGACTTGATAAATATGCTACGAAATAAAGAAGTGGAACTAAAGTTACCGAATTATTCACGGATGTGATAAAATATTCTGCTATTGGCTGCAGTTTATATAAGCTTACTATTTTATAAAGAGGAAGCATTTGTTTATATGTTTGCAAAAATCTTATAAACGACTAAAGTATTTACAATGAATAAAGTGTATTTGTAAAGCATATAACATTAATAATTTCTGAGACGAAAAAGAGAAAAAATAGGTTTCTACCTTTTTGTCAATATTTCTTTAATGCAATAAGGTATCCAAGAGATTTTTGCTTCAAAATACGTAACTAATTTCTTAAAAAAGAATTTGTAGATTTTCAAAAATTTACGTGCTACTGGGTTCAAATGTGTTTTTACGTATTTCTCATTATTTTTCGAATTTAATGAATTATAGGTTTCGCTTTTATTCACAAAATAAAAATACCTAAAGAACCAATTTCAGGATTTTCCCTCAATCATTCACTAAAGGGAAGGAAAGGTGTAAAGTGCATATTTGCAGAAATCTCAATATGTTTGAAGTTGCATGGCTTAGCTACTAGATTTTTGCACTAAATGCTATAATATTTCTATTTTATTGACTTCTATATACATATATACACGATAATTAGTGCGAGCGTACAAAATACTATGTGTAAGTTCATGCGGGAGGTTCTGCCAGAATTGTTCCTGCAATGGCAGTGCGACGTTTTTCGTGGACGTGTATCGCTTTCTGGTGTGAAATAGGTGTGGTTGGACGGGAAAATGAGGAGTAAAAAGCGACAGAAAGTTTCCCGGAAACGAGCCGTGCCAGGCGTCCATCTCATGGCAGAACAGAATAGAGGGTAGCTATAAAAAGCTCGGGCAATCCGTTTGAAACGGAAGCTCGTCGGTAAGGACGAATCGAACTTTTGGATACCACATCGGGGCTGAGCATTGGCTTGATTGGTGGAGGCCGTTGTAAATTAGGACAACCGAGATCATTGCACTTGCTTTTATTCTTGATTGTGGAATTCTTTCGCGTGTTAATTGATGTGCATATAGGAAAATCGATATTTCCTCGGCAGCGACAAAGCTCTATTTTAGACGTTTAGCACAGTTTTATCTTTCACATTTAGATTTACTCAAAATCCTATTACGTTGCTTGAACATATGTTAGCCAAATGTAGAAGTATAACTAAAGATATCGAATTTTAACGTGCTTTAACTTCTTTTGTCGGATAATTAGAAATTCGTATCGTTTGTTCGAACGAATCACAGTACCAGAGTGTGCTTATCCGATTAGATACGATTCCGCTTCCAGCCGTCTAATCAGGAACCACGTCCCATCCTAATTATCCGATCAAACGCGATAGCATGCAAATACCATTTGTTCTACAACAAACGAGTATGAAAGTTTCATAGAATGGTTATTCCTAAATTTCCAAACTCGACCATAATAATTGTAATTCAGATTAAAGTTTGTTGATGAAAAGATCTGTTGGACACTTACAATTTTATAAAATAGCAAATAGCAATCAGTAACTGAAATGAAAGAAAGAAAAAATTGTCAGAATTAATTAATTTTTGGGGCTTTCATAAATGTTTTAAATATCTGGTCATATGTGTGAAACAGCTACTCTCATTTCCTCATCTATATTTGTCAGCCTTACACGTTTTATCAATTATAAGAAAATTTGATA
>NW_017179327.1:29426-36245 GCF_001652005.2 Ceratina calcarata
AATTCAATGTTCTAAACCAAACATATCTTTTAAACTGATACCTGAAAAATATATTATTTTTTCTAAAGATCTGTAATCAACTAACTAGAACTACATATTTGTTGGAACAATTACGAACTATTTTGCCAAGTTACGTCTGCCTATTCGACCGATATGTGTACGCGCGTGCAGCCGGAATCGGGATCGTTAAAATTTCACCCTGAACCCGTTGAGGCTCTTCCCTGCGGACTTTTAATTCCAATTCCAGCGAGCCGTTTCGTTTGTTCCGGCCGTTGTTCCCGGGCGTATCAGATTGTTACGGCAACGACAAGTCACCGGTCCGTGAAACTAGATCCCGAAAGGGACCGGAACCCGTGCTCTGAAACGCCGTGCGCCGCGTCGTGGTCCCGTTACCCTTGCCCGAAATCCTCCGAACGGCTATTGCATGGTCATAAGTGTTATCCCTGCTAACGCGGCGACGATTTACATGCCAGTCGAGAACTTTAACAGTTCCGAACAACAGAAAGAGACAGTAAGATTGTGAGAAGCAAATAAGGGAATGTAGAAGAAGAGCAGAGAGTACGGCAAAGAATACCATAACACTAAATTGCAACAATTACACCTTCCATTAAGATTTCTAATGGCACGTTTAAAGTTAAGACAAAATAGTTCAAATGAATCGTATTCAATTATCGTACAATATATTTATTAAGTACTACGAATCATTATTAGACTACGGATTTTATGCATTTCTGGAAAAATTTGATGTACAGAAAATATAACGAGTGCGTGCAACGAACAGAACAGTGCGTGCAGAATATGTATTATAAAAACTTCATTTTTGTCTATTGATAATTTTCCTGAACACGAATATTTCCGTTTTTAAGTCACACCGAGAAGGTGCGAATGTTCCTCGATTTATAATGTCCAGCGACCCAAAAATGTCACGACACGGTGCAGTAGGACGCGCACTTTTTCTGCGTTCGGATCACGCGCGGAAAATTAAGTCTGCAATATTAATTCGGCAAGTAGATAGCGACAACCTCGCGACAACGCTTGCAATATTTTTCTCTCGTCACGAGAGCTTGTTCTCGTTTTTCTTTATTTTTCAACCTCCGTCGGGTTCTTTCTCCTCTAGCCCCACGGGCCTTTTCGATGACGACCGTCTCGTTCTCGAGGTAACGAATAAATTTTCGTAGCACGGCTGCAAAGTCCCATAGGATTTATGCGGCTCTTCTCTTGTCGTTTGCGTCGCCGTTGCGAATAAATTATCGGGATCAAATTCTTTGCCGTCTCGTAGGCCTGTCTTCCCTCCTTACAATTACCTTTAACTTTTCACGCGAAAATACCCTCTTTTACTAGGGCGTGAGCAGATTTGAATACGTGATACACGCTGTGTCGGCATGCCGCGAGAAACAACGGTGGTCACAAGAAGGCCTGAGTCGTTGCGTTCTGAGACGAAAAACACATACCAAGAATAAAGCATATAAGTGAGAAATTAGGAGTATTAATACCCACAGTCGTAATATTAAAATATAGTACACACACTGCTATTAATATTCTCATAAACTTGTGACTCGTTATATCATGCTGAGTGTTCGATGTATCGAAACAAAATTAATTAATTTTAACCGCATAAACGCGGTTGTTCCAGTCTCACGAAGCTGCAATAGATTATACAGAGTTGTTAACGAACGTGAGAGAGCGAGGAATTATAAAACTAACTTTTTTTTATCCTCTCACCGATCTGCGTCTGAATATCAATGGAATCACTGTACTCCACTTTTTGAATGCTACATCTATTTATTATTAGGAATTGAATATACACATTTTTTAATGAAAACCTGTGTGTTCGTATAAAAGTGCAATTTGTTTCTTTAATGAGATGAATTGCTTAGTTGACAAATAGATAGTAATAATTATTTATAATGTAATAATAAATAAAAGAAAAACACTTTTGTATTAAAAACACACGTAATGTAACTCTTTTATTTATACAATAACTGGACCTTGACTTATATGGTTGCCAGCAGGATCAGTAGCTTACGTCAGTTTCCACACTGGATTGGCAGCCCGCAATTTTTGCGGTCAGGACTTACGACTCCTTTACTATGCGTCCCTTATTGCAGCTTACCCAATGACACGTTGCCCGACGAAATATTACTCGATACGGTGTTCGCCGGCTCATTTTGTTCGCTCGTCAAGTACACGCACGTCGGCGGCAATATTGAAACTCCGTGCAATCTTCGTATCACCTCGTCATGACTTCCTCTTTCCTCTAGACTCGCTTCTTTTTTTCTGGTAGCGACAAAAAGGTTTTTCGTGTTCGTTGACGAGATGAAGCTCTAAAATATACAGGTGTTGTGTACATACAGTTACAATGTATTCGGAAAATACTTAATTGATCTTAAAGTCTGATGTAGAAGCACAGTGCTTCACATTCAGTTCTCAATAAGTGCTTCGTGTTATTGCAAAAATATTTTATGATAGAATCAGATTGAAATAAATATATAACGGAATATAAAGTAAATTAATAAATATAAAAAATCATGGACATCAAGATATATAATATTCTGCAATTTCTAGTTAGTAGAATGTAGCAAATATTTTTTAAGATACACGAAAAATTTGCAGGAAAAATATGAAGTTAGAAAACTATCAACTAGGCTTCGTACGAAGCTATTTGATTCGTCCATGGAAATCACAGGATGACAATTCCCACGGTCGAATACGAGTCGTTAATTATTCCCATCGATAATCGATATGGGCGTGTAATTACTAAGTGCGGTTTCAAAATCGACGGTCGCTGCTATTCAGTCGCCTTTATTGCGTGCCGAACACTGTCGACGATACGACAATATTGAATCACGCGTTAAATAGCCATTAAATTTTGTGTAAATATTGTAAACTCGAGTAAGCCATAAATTAATACACTATTGAAGTTTCGAATCGATCATGGATTGAATTGATAATCTGATAAATCACTAAGAAGTGACTAGCTACATTTAAAAATTTAAGAAAATTTTAGGTACAGCATGGATATTACTATAATTTACAGAATTAACTAAAGAACGATCATGTTCCCTTTATAACTGAATAGACAATATACAACCAACAAAACACGTCGGTAGAAACACATTACGTGGAAGAATGGCTAAAACAGACAACGTAGCTTTTACATCTAACGATTAGAAGTTCAAAAGTGAGGATTACGTGATCGCGTCCAAGATAGTTAAGAGAAATGTATAACACAGTAAACGCCTGTGAATAAGTAGGATATGGTGGTTTCAAAGATAAAAGGAGCCTTTAGCAGGGCGTCTCCATTATCATGCAAATCATACGGACGTATGTGCAGTGAATACGTAAGTGCCGACAATCCAGGTTGGCTATGAAGAATCCGGTATTCTGTGTTCATCTTGAACCGAAAACCACGGCTTTTAATTAAAACATTTAATTACGTAACAGAGCGCAGGTGTTCGAGCGTCGGTCAACCGACGTCGACCGAATTAAACAACGAAAAAGGGTAGCTGCGAAAGCCACTTTCTGATTAAATGGTTAGCCGCCTAGGCTGGAAAGGAATTTCAGGTATTTACCTGACGAGAATCGATCTCATTGTTCCATTGGTACAGACCTGCGTTTAGAAATCGAGAAATTGTTGTAGAGAAAGGTTGCAAGAATTCATTGACGCAGCGAAACGACAAAACATTGTTTTATTAACGCTCATATTTATGGAGATTCAATTTTATTTACTTTATTTATTTAATTAAAAAACTGTTTCCTTAGATATTCATGCGATTATCTTAAGAATAAATAATTCTTGAAACAGACAGAAACACAATTAGTATCACAAATGTCCGTGCGTTTTAGTTAAAGTTTCCTTTATCAACGTTTCTCAAAACTGCCTGTTCTCGGTTTCAAATGTAAACTGTATGAAACGTAATACAGGTTCAAAGTTCTGACGTTTGGATTGAAATGTGACTAACTCTTCGAAGGTGCATTACGCGACCGTCTTTATTTCTAAATTCATGAAATAACAAGATGAGTACATTACGAGTTACAGAAAGCTAGCTTTATTTATGCACGAAATGCCGAGACATAAAGTTTCCTTTTAGTACATCATTCGTAACTTCCTAACATTCCTTAATGATATGCACTAACCGCGTTTGAGTCACGACCAATTATTTCGCTTTCTGTACGTTCGTCCATGCGCATTTGCCTGCTTTAAATCAAAACGTAAATGTGCATTCGTATGACTTATTGTTAGTAGCTTAAAGCATGTTTAACTCATTGACCTATTAATCGTTTTCGATCTCTATTGCACACATTTCTCATAATGATTTACAGTGAATCAGAGAAAATATTTTATCATTAAGCCAGTTTATCTGAAAAGTTCATTAAATCATCATTGCGCATGTACATACGTGATAGACATAAAACGACTTTTATTTTTGAATCATGGAATTGTTTTTTTACTACTGGTTTTAGAAAGTTAGCCACGCGCTATACGTAAAGTTCTGTTTGTCGATACAAATATTCGGGTGGATGTTTTATATTCACGATGAAAACTCTCGGCGCTGCTTTTACAATTCAAAACTTCGCGTCCCGAATGTATTCGGACCACTCGGAAGTCCAGAATCGTTCATCATTCGAAAACGACAGCCCCTTTATCAGTGTAATACGGAATTTCGCTGGCTTGAATAGCGACCAATTGCGCCGTTTTACAAATTAAGCGCTGGAAACAGCAGCGGCGACCTATTGGCCTAGCCTCATCGAAAAGGGTCAGCAGCAGGAAGGATGCGGTAATATCGCAGCTGCTGCCTCCCCCTCCCGCCGCCGTCGACCCTCGCCCCCTGCAGGTTAATGCGATTTAAACGCGGCTATAATCAGCGAGATTCGCGCAATTAACACGCGCGCGCGTGCGCCGGTACACGAGCCGGCGCGGCGGCGCCTGAAATTGAGTTAACCCGCGACCGAAATTGTCACAATACGTAATTAAAGTTGTCTCGCGTTTTTTTTTTTTCTCTTTTCCTTTATTCACTTCATTTCTCCGCTAATTATAAAGTCAGGGAGAATACTGATTTTTTAACAAATGCCGTGAGTAATTTGAGGGAACAGGGAAAATTCAATTAGAAAATGAATAGTGAATGCTCTGAATAGAGGCGTGCTAAAAAATGGTGTAAATATATTTTTGTTAAATGGATTAACTTCAAATGAAAAAAAAGAAAGATTTATATTTGTTCTTCTATCCCTATGATACAGGTAGACGTCAACTTCTTCCATAGTGATTTTTAGATATAATGTTCAATTCGCGATTCTGAACTTTCTTCTTCAAAACTTGATAAACATTGATTTCTGAAATATTTGTAAGAAATTTTACTTACTCCATCAATGTTTGTGTAATAACGGTTGGTTTTATACGATGTAGAGGTATCCTGGCACCTCCGTATTTCATGCTCTTACTTTTACAACGCAACAGATATTAGCATAATACATAGATACTATATGTACAAAAGGCTAAGATAGATTGCCATTACATTGGAGGCAATAATTGATTACCAATTTTCATAAAGGATAAAGTTGTTCAAAATCAGGTTCTTAACATCATATTAAAAAAATCATTAAAATCGGAGAGATTCAATTCTATCTATCGCATTTCTTTGTGAAAGAAATATAATGTATCAATAGATTAATAATTAAATGGAAATGATTATTATCATTTCAGGCACCGCAAACTGCATTCACAGCTTATGCATTGGGACATTAATAACATCAAGCGGTGAAAGCAACTTCATTAGTCAGCGCATACCTTGCTTAGAGGTGAATCCTACAGCAATTTACAGGGCAGGTCATAACGCTATCTATTTGCCCATTTATCTATACGCTGATGTCGCTGTGTACATCTGTCTATGTGTGGACACAGGGGCGACCGCTTAAGTGTCCGATGTCTGTTGCTTTCGAGACACCTGGTCACCAATGAACTCGCAAATACGGTGCTGTGTCAGGGGTCTGAGTCAATAATTATCTGTCGCGCTGGAATGATGTTGATCATTCTCCGGTATTATCGCGGCCTCGACCCGCAGCGACGTTCTACTCCACGCTGAAACTGTTTCATCGACAATGATGAACGTCGCGGTTGAGAGAATTACCAACGCGAGTCAGCCAGACAGGCCGTAGCCGTAACAAACGTGATGCGATTCGCGATGACCATTGGGACGTGAAAGATTTAATCTGATTTCTTGAAAATTTAGTTTTACAAACGCAAAATAGTTTAGGTCTTTTATAATGAAAATAGAAAGGCTGCAAAATATTGAGGTCGTAACTTATGGAATATCCGATGTTTAATGACAAATTCGAGTGAGCCGAAATTAGGTTTTTTTCTATTAAATGGTATTAATCAAAGTAAAAATCTTTACAAGATCGGAGGTTTAATTATCTAAATTGTATGTAAATTTAGTTAGTTTTTTTACATTGATACAGATTAAAATGGAAATTTCTATTCTAAGCGTTCATATTTTCCCTCCATTCATCTCGAATTTATCCAATTTGCAGGGTTAATGGAGTTTGAAAGTCACAGTGTTTAAAAGGTCAGTGTTAACAAAGACTGACCAACGTTAATTAAAAAGTGCATAAACAGTCCCGGTTCCGTAAAGCTCCGTTATAAAAATCCATTTTTATAGCACATCAAATTAATTAAAGAAAAAGATCATTTGAATGTGTCTTTAGAAACGTTTTTTATTATCCTAAATACTCCAATGAAATTTAGTTTTGCTACTAAATAGTACTGTCAGTTACGAAGGATTTAACAATAGTCCTCATAAAATTTTATACAAGATCGTTAAG
>NW_017179328.1:0-619 GCF_001652005.2 Ceratina calcarata
TTCACTCATGCAATTAAAAAAGTTAATCGATTCTGAACAACAAATATCAATACCATCGTAAATAGTCGACAATATTCATGTAGACATGCAAGTTGGCAATTTAGGCCACACTTTTCTGACACCTCTACCTATGTCTGCCTTAAAAATTTTAAATCGCTTCATACATTATAACGTAGTACACAAATTCAAATGCAATATTTGCGACATGCACATATTTAAGGACTCTGAAAATGGAAAACGTTTGAATGATTACTTCACGCAATGTTTATGTAAAGCTTATAATATGACGAAATATTTAATAATCAATTTCTACGTTCCTCATAATATCAGGGAGCACACGTTATTCTATTTAAAGAAGCACGTTCTGTTTAGTTTCATGTGCGCCTATAAAGAACAAGTTTCGGACTATATTTTCACATATATCATAACACATATTCTTCTTAATTATTGTAAATTTCTACAAAATATTATTAACGGTAAACATTCCTATACTAAGGAAACAAATAATAAATTAATTCTACAAGCGATTGAACCGAGTAAGAGGAGGAGACATTTGTAATTTGTATGTACACTTAGATTTATAAGTTTTATATTTTATATATATTAATATGTATGTAAT
>NW_017179329.1:0-619 GCF_001652005.2 Ceratina calcarata
TCTCAATAAAAAATTATGTTGTCTTTTCATAATAATAAACCATAAGTTATTTTTATGTCATTCGTCTGATCGAGGTGAAAAAATACACAAAGCGAACGTACAAATTCGTGTTTTATCAGCTGTTTTAACTGCCGCGCATTGTAATCGTCAACACAATCCTTCTATTCACGTAAATCCTCACCTAGAATCAATAGGAAACAGGAAGAGCACTCACCTTCGTAAGAAGTAGTAGTCGCCGGTTCTGAGTTCATTGATGCGAATATTATCGGACGACAAACGAACACGCATCACACAAAAATTTTATTCGATCTTCTGAAATTGTTTTTGACTTGGCTGTTTCTCTCCCGATTTTCATCTCACAATCAGGCCAAGCCCGTATTTTTGCCCCTAATTCGTCATCGTTTCCCATACCTCACTAAATTATGCTTGTCATCGATGCACATAAATTATTACTATTTGATTTACGCAAATTTATATACACTTGTTTAATTCACGAATTATTAATTTTTTAATACGTAATATTATATTATTTTTGCTATTAAGCTCTGTCATGTTTTACAAGTAACACTTTTTTTTAAATAATGTTTTCAAATAACTTATAAAGTATTTTAAAGCACGT
>NW_017179330.1:0-619 GCF_001652005.2 Ceratina calcarata
CAATTATATTATTTAATAAAGTTTATCGATAGTAAGAAAAATTTGTATTTTGGTTTATTCCAAAAATGGACAGAACTTTCCGGTAGACCTAATAAATTACTTTCATACGTCTGTGAATAATTAATTACGAATGTATTCAGTATTTCATTAAAATACTGCAAGTGAAGAATTATTGTTGGGGATTATTGACGAAAAAGGGGGATACAAATGATACTGATTTAATACTCGACGGGGAAAATTGAGATTTTCTCAGGGTGATGGGTTTTTGCTATCAGGATGCTGGTACGAGGCCTGATAACGAATCATAGGTGGGTCGATAGCTGTGCGCCGGACTCTACCCTACATACCTCGACCGTCATGTTTTAATCAACCAATCAATAAATTCTCGAGCCGGTTCTCACGTAGCTAAAGCGCGGAAGTCGCTACGGGTAACCCTTCGCCTTTGACCCGGCTTCCGGTTCCCAGGCGAGATCCTTCCATACATCGATTTTTATTTCAAATATCGTATCAATTCAATAAATCATTTTAAATATTCATCTACAGATTTACTTGCTGTATTTCATCAAACCGAAATTAATTTTCCGTCATTTTATAAATAAGTGAATGAACGAAGTAGACG
>NW_017179331.1:0-619 GCF_001652005.2 Ceratina calcarata
CATTAAGAATATTTTTTTATATTTAAAAATTATAAAATGAAATTTTTTTTCCTGTTTACCCCAAAACTAAATTTTTTAAGTATTGACGATTGTGAAATATTTTACAGTGACTGTACGCAGACCTCGGGTTTTCTTTATTTTTCTCTTCTCAGCTCGAATCACTCCTTCTTCGCCGTCTTCTTCACTTTCCCTGCTCCAGGTTCTGTCTTACCCAATTTCCTCCTCTTCTTTCGGTTCCCGCGCGAAGAGACTCTCGAACGTCCCCGGAGAGTCGACGGGTAATTGAGTTCTTTTGCATCGAGTCGCGGTAAATCCGGAAGCACACCCCCGAGATGTCGGATCCGCGTTATCAGACCCCACTCCAACTGTCTGCGCAGTCTCGATAAATCCGATCGTTTATCGTTCGCTTCTCAGACCATCGACACTGATACTTTTCCATATTTTACAGCGTTCATACATTTTACAATACGTCGATACACTTCGGGTTATAAAACGTTAGCTTGGAAATTTTCTAAAACGGGAGAAAAATAAAAAAAAAAAGAGATTTTGTGAATTAATTATTGAATCAATCATGCTCTTTTCTTTTATTCTTCATAGAAGACAGGCAACGTTATTTATA
>NW_017179332.1:0-619 GCF_001652005.2 Ceratina calcarata
TAATTGAAGTATCAGTTAAAAAATTAACTTTTTACAGGGCATTAGCAACTTGTGTAGGAGTATATACTTTTATAAAAGCGAGAGAACGTATACACGAGAGAAGATACCAAAGAATGAAAGAAAGACAACGTGCACGTGCTATTGAGAGTAATTGAATCGTTGATACATATACTAAAAGTAATTGTAAAATATAAATAACTAAGTAACGTATTGAGTGTGCAAAAAAGCAATACGAAAATGGCTGGATTACCTCAATTTAATGAAGAACAATTGAAATTAGTACAAGATATAGAGATAGAAATGATGACTGATATGTTCCATCGTATGACATCTGCTTGTCACAGAAAATGTATACCGCCAAAGTATACCACTGCAGAATTGAGTAAAGGAGAATCTATATGTCTTGATCGTTGTATTGCTAAGTACTTGGATGTTCAAGAACTCATTGGTAAAAAGCTTCAACAAATTTCTATGCAAGATGGGAAAATTGTAGAACAACCAAAATTAAATTAAAGACGACATTAATAATAATTTTAACTTTGTGCATTTAATAGTTCCCCTTCATTGACATTCTTTGAAGGACTGTTTTGTCATAAATTAGATTTTTAATCTGATTGTT
>NW_017179333.1:0-619 GCF_001652005.2 Ceratina calcarata
TCGAGGGTAGCAACGCCCGATAGAATGTTCATCTCTGCCTCTTTGAAGACGTATTCCGCGATCCGCAATAAGGCAGGCATGTCTTTCCCGTCGCTAACCGCGTAGTTGCCATAATTGAATGCTACCGTTTCCGGTAACTTTCGGAGTATACTATTAACGATTTCTTGGTTCTTTACGTACCCCTCCTCGACAATGACTTGACCGCTAGTGCCGCTGCACGTAAACGCGTTGCAAACTCCACGAACGTAATTTTCCGATCTAGAACGCTCGGTAAGCTTTTCATATCCCGAATTATGTTCTCCAATATAACCGACGTATTTCCGAAACGCATCTCCAGAGTTTGCATGATGTCTGCTGCACTATTCCCAGATATGAACAAGGCTCATACGGCTTCTTTCGCGTCCCCTCTTAATGAATCCGATAGCCGTATTATATTTTCGCGGTCTGTATATTTGCCGAGCGTCGTCGACATCTCGAAGGATTTTTTAAACCGAATCTAGTTGAAAGGATCTCCGGAGAAAGGCTGTAAAGACTTTACGGAAGTCATTCGCGTGAGCAACTGCAACACCTATGTGAACCTGGCACCCGACTTTAAGTAAACAATTCAAACGAACATGCA
>NW_017179334.1:0-619 GCF_001652005.2 Ceratina calcarata
ATGGTCGCGTCGTCCCCACTTTCCGGCGTGTACGGAAAGATACGAGATCCCTGTCTCCGGGCTTGGTAAGCTGTTCGATCCCAGCCTTCCCCTATGCCCGCCACCCGGGGACGCGTCGCGGCAGGGGTTTACACCTCCCCCTTCCGATACTGACCGGCGGTTGCAAAGTCGACTCACGCGGGACACAGGCCAAAGCCTGTGAGCGGTCGTACCAACTCTCGCGGGCTACCAGCATCGTCGCCCATGAACGGTCGCTATTCACGACGCACGTAAGTAATGGGCGCCCAGAGTAGACGCAGACGGCCGACTGCCAGACTAAACACACCGGAGGCGCCACACAGGCGGCCACTGCTTCGACTCTTGCGTGTCATGAGACTGCTGGCTCATGGACGGTCTACTAACAGTAGCTCACGTAAGCTGTGAGGCTCCGTCGGGCGGTCACACTGCAGGCGACGATTCGAAGCGTTCGGAACGCTCTTCGACACACAAGCCACAGCCCATTGAAGTCCAGAAACTACACCGCTCGCACACCGCAAGTCGGGCCACATCCCGAGCAGAACGTAAGTGGCTGCCGTAACACCCGAAACCGCCCGTGGGCGATCTACAAGCAACTCCCGTT
>NW_017179335.1:0-619 GCF_001652005.2 Ceratina calcarata
CCCATTTTATGAGAAAAAAAATGTAATATCTAAATTTAAACTGCAAAGCAATATATATCACAGTAAAAAAAATATTTGTGTAAGTGTTAATATGTAATTTGAAAAGTAACATGGTACAAAGACCAATTTGACTTATTAAGTACTCATTTTGAAACAAATGTTTTAATATACCGCTTCAAAACTTGCACGTAGGCAGTCGTGAGAATGGAACAACAGAGCGAAAATTCATAATGTATTCATTTACTTATATTTGAAGAATAATATGCTTTTAAGTGGCAATGAGTATTTTAATTATATTGGTAAAGATCAGAGTTGGTAATACATTAATTTTTTGTATCATATAACTTTCAATTTAATATTTTAATTATGTGTATCACGATATGTTCGCTAGTATTTGAAATGTCCGCATTTATGAGACACGAAACTTAGTGCACCTGTGACTAAAAGAACTACAGATAACTGCAATACGTTTGCTAATGAAGGTTTGTAAAAAACGACAAATAGTAACATTCTTTATTTATTTTGTATACTATAGACTCATATTTTATTTCCAGAGAAAAAGAAATTACGAGTGAAATTTTTAAAAATGCTTTCACATTACCAAGTATTTATCTGCCAA
>NW_017179336.1:0-619 GCF_001652005.2 Ceratina calcarata
CTAGTTACTTTGTTATTAAATTTACCATTTTTAAACCAAATAATGTTTAAATCAGAAATACCAACTTTGAGAATGAAATCTGGATTCGAATTTCCTTTACTATTTTAGGTCATAAAATGAGAAATAGTTTGAAATATGTGAAGCACGTAAATAGGCTCTTTCGTATAACGTTAACTAGTCTTGCCAATCGATTTTCAATTATCGACAGGGTTGAACTTGTCGAAGCTAAGGCAGTGGGATTGAAAAACTTGAACTGTATCGAACGTATCCAGGCCGACGGGGGTCGCGACTGCGCCTCTTCCTTTAATACGTCCCAAGTACTTTGACACTCGCTCTAACTTCATTATCCGAGACACTTGACACGTGTCACCACGTCGAACAACTTTTCGTTCTACAAAAATTCCCTAGGAACTTTCTTGATGTACAATACAAGGCAGGATACGTTTTAATCTAATTGCATGACACGAACAGACGTTCCATTCAGACAATTTCATGTGAATTCTACTTTGTCATGAATGTAGTCACAGTTAAGTGAATTTTTCAAGAAAACAGGTCGTGATTATTATAATTTAAATTATTAAAGATGTAATATTACTATAGCAAATTCCATGTGTAATAC
>NW_017179337.1:0-619 GCF_001652005.2 Ceratina calcarata
AGACGTATCAACGAAGTTGACCTGCCAATCCGACAACCTTTAAACATAAGTGGCTGAAGGGGACTGACCCTTTCTAGTCATCCACGTCCTACAGCTACCGAGGCTAACACACAGTGTTAGATTAGGATTGTCTGCGTGAACGAAAAAATGGTGAAAAAGAATTCAGCGCCAGGTTTATCTGGTGTTCCAGCTGTCATTGTAGCTCAATTTATTGATAAAAATCCTGCTGACATTCGCTCTCTATTTAATGAATGCTTACAAAAATCTATATTCCCTATTCACTGGAAAAGAGCCAAATTAGTGCTGTTAAGCAAGCCTGGAAAACCGCTAGATGATCCCGCTGCTTACAGACCACTATGTCTGTTTGATGATATATGTAAAATTTTTGAGAGAATTATCGTTGGACGCTTGGAACAGCATATGAATAAACCCACGCACAGACTTTCTAACTCCCAATTTGGTTTCAGGAAAGGAAAAAGCACCATCCATGCCTTATCCCGTGTCTGCAATAAAATTTCAGAGAATTACCTAAGCAAGAGAGTATCAATCACCGCCAGCATTGACATAAGCACTGCTTTTAACTCTCTTCCTTGGGCAGCCATCATCAATGGTCTAAAAG
>NW_017179338.1:0-1339 GCF_001652005.2 Ceratina calcarata
ATTTATCACTTATTTCACACGACATGATTTTAAACTGTGAAATAAGTGATAAATTTATCTTTTCTTTAATTTTGACTTAGACCACTTTCATAATTATGGGCACATGCATACTCTTGAGCTGCCGAAAACGGAAGAGATCCACATCGATATCGATTCTTATGTGGCCCATGTACGACTCGAAGCGGGGGGTCATAACGCATCGAAGAACCAATGAAATTACCTATCGAGGTAACGCGATGCGCAATGAGTAATAATTAAGCCAAGCATGCGCTATTAACCTCACGTACTTCGAAACTGTAAACGCGATACCGCGGGATTGTTCAAACTGTGTTGTAGTTACGATTGTATCTTATCCTAAACAGTACCAGTGTTAAAAATTCGTATAAGTCGGAGGTCTCAGCATGAGATACATGCGCCTCCGCACGTATTGCGTAACGACGGGAAATTAGTTCGGAGGAATTAGTGGTCAGCTAATTCCTTGATAAATTGAAGAATTACGTGTACGCGAAAATTTTAAATAGAAAGTTCCGTTAGATTGATATTATTGTAGTTCGGGGATTAAGAAATTGTTGATCAATTTCTTATATTTCCCGAGCGGTGACTCATACGGGCGTGTATACGCCCTGAGTACGAGAGCGAGCGAGTCGCGTATAGGAACAGAGAGAGAGCCGTGTATCGGCAATCATCCGCGTACCGCGACTTATTATTACTCCTAACCGGTGCGTCTACCGAAACACACGTAGTCCAGACGAATTTCTGAGAAAGGTTCTCCGAATTCGTGAAGCGGATTAAAACCGGGCTGACGTCGAGAAATCCGTCTGCACCCCGGATTACAATCAGCTGTTTGCTGAATTACGATTGTTTATCGGAACTGCAGTAGATCGGTATAGATCTACTGCATTGAGAGTAATCTCACGCACCTTGACCGTATCAGGGTGATTTCGAAGGTAATCCTTCGGTCATCGCTCGGACGCGAGTTTCGCTTGTCAGAGCAGTGCAGCTTTTACCGGGACCGTTTAAAGTCGGAAGCCCTTTGCCATTGCGGTGGTAAAAGTCGCATTTGTCACGGCGTCGTGACCATCATACCCGCTCTGCAGCAATTTGCTGTAACCGGTGTTAGTTGGTGCTGTCCGGTGCATCCTCCTGCGTCTCGGCATACCGGTATCGGCCCGGGACCCCGTTCGCAGTTGTAGGCCCACCGAGATTTTCGCTTCAGGAAATTGTTAAGCACCAAAGTGGTCCGACGTGTTCGTCACAGGGCTCTCTGCGTGGTCATACCGCAGTGCAAGAGTGAAACGGCCAACCGAAAATCCGGAGTATTTACAACACTCCGGATTAT
>NW_017179338.1:1396-3504 GCF_001652005.2 Ceratina calcarata
GCTTAATATTAAGCTAGCAGCGCCACTATTTTTTTGAAAACAGATGGAGGTACAAAATTATTATTTGTGGTACAAATTAGTACAAAATAAGTACTAAATATTCCACTAGGTCCGATGTGATTCTGCTGATTTGGTCCTGTTAGCTTAAGAGAGGTCCGCCGACTTCTTCCCCAGACTAGCGCGAAAGTATGAGTTCACCATCCGCTGTGCAGCTTCGAGTAGCTACTAGACCATTTTTTATTGGCAATCCCGTAAGTGTCAGGTCACTTCGACCGTAACTTTGAAACATTATGAGCCACAATCTGTTGCCACCAGAATCACCGTAAAATATTTCAAATACAGCAGTACATACTGATGTTTAATAATTTTATTTGTATCCGACTCCTATATCTTTGATACTGTTGTAATCTTTTGTTAAATGGAACATCCTCACTCGTTGGTTGTTTTCTACGCTTTTTTAGTAATGCTGCCAATTTCAAGTAGCAAATCAGTTACCTTCAGCAATTTTTTGGGGTCTGTACGTATTTGAAATATTTTATGGTGGTTCTGGTGGCAAAAGATCGTGGCTGAAGATGTTTCAAAGTTACGGTCGAATTGACCTGAAATGTAATGTAATGTAAAGTGTTTCTTTAAGGAATGTACAATATTTTCTATACGCCTTGTAATTGTACACCGTCCGAAATTGTTGTCGAAGCGTGAAATGTTCACATTCGAATGACGAGCGAGCATAAATGTTTACACCGTTCTACCAATCACCACATAATGGTTTCATTCCTTCAAAACGGCAAATGGTTCCATGGTTCATCCCGCCCCTTTGTATTAACTTCGATTGACGATTAATTTTCCAATCGCTCTCGAAGTTTTCCGCTGTCGGATTTCTTCCCCACTCTTTCCTTTTCGGCTGTCAGATTTTTCCCCGATTCTTGATTTTCCGCTGCCGGATTTTTCCCTCACTCTTGGTTTACTGATGCCGGATTTTTGCCCCACTCTCGGTTCGCCGCTCTCGAACCCAGCAGGCCCCCCTGAACGACACCCAGCATTATTTTACTTACACGCTATACCCTATATACCTCGCAGTGTGCGCTACGGTACTGCTTCCCCGTCTTTTAGGGGCTGGGCGCCAAAATTTCGCTCATATTCCACTAGGTCCGATGTGATTCTGCTGATTTGGTCCTGTTAGCTTAAGAGAGGTCCGCCGACTTCTTCCCCAGACTAGCGCGAAAGTATGAGTTCACCATCCGCTGTGCAGCTTCGAGTAGCTACTAGACCATTTTTTATTGGCAATCCCGTAAGTGTCAGGTCACTTCGACCGTAACTTTGAAACATTATGAGCCACAATCTGTTGCCACCAGAATCACCGTAAAATATTTCAAATACAGCAGTACATACTGATGTTTAATAATTTTATTTGTATCCGACTCCTATATCTTTGATACTGTTGTAATCTTTTGTTAAATGGAACATCCTCACTCGTTGGTTGTTTTCTACGCTTTTTTAGTAATGCTGCCAATTTCAAGTAGCAAATCAGTTACCTTCAGCAATTTTTTGGGGTCTGTACGTATTTGAAATATTTTATGGTGGTTCTGGTGGCAAAAGATCGTGGCTGAAGATGTTTCAAAGTTACGGTCGAATTGACCTGAAATGTAATGTAATGTAAAGTGTTTCTTTAAGGAATGTACAATATTTTCTATACGCCTTGTAATTGTACACCGTCCGAAATTGTTGTCGAAGCGTGAAATGTTCACATTCGAATGACGAGCGAGCATAAATGTTTACACCGTTCTACCAATCACCACATAATGGTTTCATTCCTTCAAAACGGCAAATGGTTCCATGGTTCATCCCGCCCCTTTGTATTAACTTCGATTGACGATTAATTTTCCAATCGCTCTCGAAGTTTTCCGCTGTCGGATTTCTTCCCCACTCTTTCCTTTTCGGCTGTCAGATTTTTCCCCGATTCTTGATTTTCCGCTGCCGGATTTTTCCCTCACTCTTGGTTTACTGATGCCGGATTTTTGCCCCACTCTCGGTTCGCCGCTCTCGAACCCAGCAGGCCCCCCTGAACGACACCCAGCATTATTTTACTTACACGCTATACCCTATATACC
>NW_017179338.1:3525-4632 GCF_001652005.2 Ceratina calcarata
TTGGGGTATAAGTAGGAATAATGAATTTATTGTATATTGATTATAAAATTTAACTTTTATTTACAAACTTTTATTATACAAATGTATAATTTTCATTTACAACAATTTGACGAAGGAAACCATTTCTAAAGTAAATAACGAATAAGAATCCAAAAGATAAATAGTATTTTCGGCTTGAAAATTGACATGTAATACTTCATCGCGTTAGCAGATGTTTTGGCTATTCTAATTTTTTCTAAAGCTCTTTTTTGTTTATTAATGTGTTTTAAGCGTATGTAAGTATGTGTTCAATCGAGGCATAATAAAGCTTCATCAGGAATTCAAAATTAATCAATAAAATTTAATTAATGCAATAACTTCAGTAAATATATGTCAGTCGGATAGCCATTTGCCATGAAATCTACTGAATATAACTTCTAACAATCGTGTAATCTTCAACAAGTTATCTGAAGGATACAGTAATGATACTTGTGAAACATTACAAACCCAGCCAGAGGATCTTTAGTTGCCATGTCACGAATTGGAGTTCCAAGATTTGCATACTTTGTTCTAAAAACGAGCAACATATCCTGCAATGATCTTTATATTGCTTTTGGCATGAGAAATCCTATAAGAATCACGTAGTGGGTATTGCAAAATATGAAAGAAATTCTTTTAGTTGGACTGTGTTATTAATCAACTCAATTAACCCTCCATACTTTATGCTTAATAAAGAGTTTTATCGATAATAGAATTAACAACCGGTTTTGCTAAAATTTGGTATACTGGTAGATAAAGCTTATGAAGTGTTGCGGATTTTTTGGCTTTCCGCAAACCTCCCTGGTGGAAGGCGGTCGGATAGCTAACATCAACGCGGTACTACAGCACAGAACATTTATTATGAGCAAATCAGCTCGTTGTCAATTACACAGTGCGCGCGGACAATTCACAATTATACAATTTACTTAGTTTAATTGACAAGGACTGAGTGAACTGGCAATCGAGTTGCCACGTCGCCTATTTCGCGATCTAACACGTGGCCGTTACACTGATTTGAACTTGAATTTCCTAATGAGCGATCTCTGTACCGATTCGTGATCTACCCGTGATCAATCGATCAAACCGATA
>NW_017179338.1:5292-9099 GCF_001652005.2 Ceratina calcarata
GCTTCGTACATATGAGAACTTGTATGATTTGTTATACGGTATTATTAAAACAAGTGACACAGGTCAAGGTCAATTTCGCGGTCCATTTTTTAAACAAATCTCCACCGATCCACAAGTATAAAATGTGCCCATAATTTTGACTTAGACCACTTTCATAATTATGGGCACAAATATCGTGAAATATAATTTTTATGACCCTGCACATAGTATGTATTAAATGCATTCAATGATATGTGCTAACGAAACAAACCGAAATTTACGGAGTTAAGTTTTGAATGTTCCGATCGAAAACCAATTATAGAAACATCTATTCGATATTCACGGTGAATGTTTATATTTTTGTTTCATGAAAATTTTTCCAGTGGAAAAGTGACAGTGATCGTGATGATAAGAAACGAATCGGATGGTCACTGACTTGCTCCAAGCAAGCTGCTGCGGACCATGTGTTTCTATCTTCGAGTGCCGAAGGTCGACCCATTGACTCATTGACGTTCTTCTAGGAGCAGGTGCACTGACCAACGAAGAAGTAAGTCCTACTCTAATTCTTTTGACATTTTTCATAATTTTACGTACTCTGTAATTTGTAAATTTATTAGTTATTTCATTGAGTATGTTACATTTGTTCAGTGAACATAAGTAACGACTAATCGCTTTCTTTCCCCTGACATTTAACCAATTTGTTAGTTCGTTTTTGTATGTAACATTTCTTTAATCCTATGTTCTCGTCACGAGCGCGGCATACGGGCGAGATAACACACGAGGCGGTTGCCATGCTCCTGCCAGTGATGTAAGATTTGCGGATTTTTCCGCCCATAGCGTAGACCCAGTCTAGAAAATCTGGAAATGTCTGTACATAATGTCTGGCATTGGTATATACTTGAACATTTCTCATGTAATAAATTGGTTCCAATTTTGGTATAAAATTCAAATAACAAGCTTTAATACACTGTTTATGTAATAAAAGATAAATTACGAATAGCAGGAACTTTTGTTTTATAAATTACTTGAATATGAATTTTTGATCATATCATTAAATACCAATTTCTCACCTTCATAAACATTAACTGCTTCGTACATATGAGAACTTGTATGATTTGTTATACGGTATTATTAAAACAAGTGACACAGGTCAAGGTCAATTTCGCGGTCCATTTTTTAAACAAATCTCCACCGATCCACAAGTATAAAATGTGCCCATAATTTTGACTTAGACCACTTTCATAATTATGGGCACAAATATCGTGAAATATAATTTTTATGACCCTGCACATAGTATGTATTAAATGCATTCAATGATATGTGCTAACGAAACAAACCGAAATTTACGGAGTTAAGTTTTGAATGTTCCGATCGAAAACCAATTATAGAAACATCTATTCGATATTCACGGTGAATGTTTATATTTTTGTTTCATGAAAATTTTTCCAGTGGAAAAGTGACAGTGATCGTGATGATAAGAAACGAATCGGATGGTCACTGACTTGCTCCAAGCAAGCTGCTGCGGACCATGTGTTTCTATCTTCGAGTGCCGAAGGTCGACCCATTGACTCATTGACGTTCTTCTAGGAGCAGGTGCACTGACCCTTTACGCGAAGACGAAGGAGCAGAAGCCAAAGCGTTTGCTGGTCATCGAAGGATCCACGAGACACGAGCATTTAAAGGGCAGGTTTGCAGTTTGGGTCTTGCCGGTTACCTGATACACGTATACGGCAAAAATTACGCGTGTAGTGGTACGCTGTTCAAACTACGCTCACGGCTAGGTTCAAAGCTTAAAGCAAAGACATAACAGCATTCTAGACTGGGTCTACGCTATGGGCGGAAAAATCCGCAAATCTTACATCAAGACTTTTAGTTCCACTCTTCTTCACCGTACGCGCTGCGATCGAAATTCCGCAAATCTTACATCACTGGCTCCTGCCCGCCTTATATGCTCGCGCTCTGATTGGTCGAGGTTTTTTGTTAATAACTCGACTACCACGTCTCGGATAACTTTTTTGTAAAGGAAAAAGTTGTTTAAAATCACCATGGCTCCTCCCCATTTCAAGGCCTAACACTAGTTCTGATACACCCTGTATTCTCAGTTGTAAAGGCTACGGTACTGGCTCGGCCGCCCCACCACCTCAAAAAACCCAGGCTGTCGTTGTCGTGTCGTCAGTGTAGCTAGACCTTATGGCTGAGTTAATTTGTGCATTTAACGCGACTTTACTGTACAGCATTCGTGGCAACATAGTCATCTAACACTTGGGTTCCTCTAGGTGGTTGTTCCGAGACGGATAAGATGAATAAAATTAAGCTTTCTCCACACATCCAGGACGGAAAGAAGAAGAGAAAGAAAGAGGAAATAAGAGGTAAAGATTGCCACTTGTGACAAAGTAAATAGGGTGTATGATAAATAATCTATTAGCTGGTTCTACAAGGCATCCCAGAGTTAGTGTTAGGTCCGCAAATGGGGAGGAGCTGAGGTGATTTTGAACAATATTTTCCTTTGTAAAAATGTCCGAGGAGTGGTTGTTGAGTTATTAATAAAAAACCCGGATTAATCAGAGCGTTCGTATAGCGGATGCACAGGGGAGCGAAACTGCTTTCGACACTTGTGCCGAGAACGTAGGATTAAAACAAAAGTTACATGCAAAAACAACAAGAAATTGTTTGAATATTACAGAAAACAAAGAGAGAGAATTTCGGCGCACAAGCAATAAAATCGACCTTTTGGCACTTAAAAAATTATCTGAAAGTGAACAGCGGGGGGTCTGACCTATACTTTTCGTTCTCGAACTGCCAAATTTCGACAGAATATCATTTGTTTGGGTCCCCTTGAAGTCTCCGGCTTTTACACGCCTTTAGTGTACGCTGTAAACTCCACCTCTAGCATTGGTAGACCCGGCCACAGTCGTATATACAGGTCGGGAAACTCTGGTGGTGGGGGTACAGCTCTTAGGAGTTTGTAACGGATACAATAAAGTATGACCCGAAACCCGATAACCATCTGGCGACGGCAAGACGACACCCGTCCGGAACTTAAGTTACGACCTTGGACGCAGATAGGAAAAACCACTTTCGGTTTTTCCTGGAAAAGCGACCACCAACAACCAACCCCTCCTTCGTTAACTTTTACCCTATTGGTGCGCCTCTAACACCCAAAAATTGTATAAAAGACGCATCCTGAAAGCAAATAAACGTTAGAGCAGTTAGAACCTTCAAGAAGACTACTTCTTTATCCATCATCCCGACTGAGTCTCTACGGAACTCTCTCGCAACGATTAAAAAAAGGAACAAACTCGTTTTCGGCGTAACAAGTTGCCGGTCAAGCTTTGCTAATTCGTCACGATACGTAGTGCGCTGCGATTGAGTTCAGTTGCGAGTAGTCGTATATACGACCATGACTACCATGGACTTAAAGGACGGTGCCTAAAGTGGGATTATGGGCGAGGGGAGGGCTCCCAAAGGCATGAGGGGGAAAACAGCTCTGTTTGAGCCCACAAGTGGTGCCCTCAGTGCGGTCCCGCCTGATTTTGAACATGCTTATTCCTCTGATTCGCCTGAAACATGCATGTTGAATATGTGAATTGTCAGAGCCGTCATGATATTTCATGAGACAATCGTAATAAAGTAATGAGTATTCAAAACAATAATTGTGAGATGCATAACATGACGTGTTACATTATATTTTTAGGAACATATATATAAATGGAAGAGCACATAGAGAAGAAATCGAAAGATAATCGCTAGGTTACTTACCAAAGGGCTTACTTTGAAAGGATTATGTACTGAACAGTTTCCAAAAGAAATGCAGAATGAAAATGTGAA
>NW_017179338.1:10655-15209 GCF_001652005.2 Ceratina calcarata
TAATTGAATCCTCTGTATATGCTCCTGTAAAAATTAAAAACGGTTTTACAATTATAATGAGAGAGTACTGAAAGAATAAAGGCTGTGTTACCGACGTACTTACAGGTCTTGATTCATAATTGCTCCTTCCCTTAATTGAATCCTCTGTATATGCTCCTGTAAAAATTAAAAACGGTTTTACAATTATAATGAGAGAGTACTGAAAGAATAAAGGCTGTGTTACCGACGTACTTACAGGTCTTGATTCATAATTGCTCCTTCCCATAATTGAATCCTCTGTATATGCTCCTGTAAAAATTAAAAACGGTTTTACAATTATAATGAGAGAGTACTGAAAGAATAAAGGCTGTGTTACCGACGTACTTACAGGTCTTGATTCATAATTGCTCCTTCCCATAATTGAATCCTCTGTATATGCTCCTGTAAAAATTAAAAACGGTTTTACAATTGTACGTGTAAAGCAGTGAGAGAATAAACTACGTCTATTTACGATATACCTTTATGTTGTACATTCACATTTTCATTCTGCATTTCTTTTGGAAACTGTTCAGTACATAATCCTTTCAAAGTAAGCCCTTTGGTAAGTAACCTAGCGATTATCTTTCGATTTCTTCTCTATGTGCTCTTCCATTTATATATATGTTCCTAAAAATATAATGTAACACGTCATGTTATGCATCTCACAATTATTGTTTTGAATACTCATTACTTTATTACGATTGTCTCATGAAATATCATGACGGCTCTGACAATTCACATATTCAACATGCATGTTTCAGGCGAATCAGAGGAATAAGCATGTTCAAAATCAGGCGGAACCGCACTGAGGGCACCACTTGTGGGCTCAAACAGAGCTGTTTTCCCCTTCCGCTTTTGGGAGCCGTTCCCCTCAACTATGCACCGTCCTTTAAGTCCATGGTGACTACACAGTTACTTCGCAACCTTCAGGACTTGATTGCAGCGCGTGGCGACCAAGTGGCGACTTTTATTATTACAACTGTGGCAAATAAGCGCTGTACCCCCACCATCGGAGTTTCCGGACCTGTGTATACGACCGTGGACCCGGCAAATGTGCATGGCCAGCTCGAAAAACATCGCAACGCATCGCACGTTCTATGGGGATCGGCCTTTACGATATGCAATTTATACTTTCTACATTGCGTAGCATCTAATCATTTGTTACATTGTAATAAACGAAATTACAAAAAATCAATCGTAACATCAAAATCGAGTACACATTTTGAGGTGATTATTATTTATCAAGAAATTTGTTAGATGTCGGGAGAGTTTCGTGTATGAATGTACGAAAATCGCGCAGGGTCGCGGAAGTGGAAACGTCTCTGCCAGAAGAACAATAAATATCAAGGTTATTTCGAAATTGTCACGGCACGTTCGAGAGTTGGAGGATGAATGGAGATAAATGCGTTCGATTCTTTGACAGGGATTGCATTTAACACGTGAAAAATGCTTATTTCTAGATAGGAATGATCGCGAGTCAGCAATGGAAATTGGGGCTCGGACCAAATAAATCGGTGTGATCAGTACGTCTTTTTCGATGTTCGACCCATGGTAAATGGCACACAGTTAAAAACGTGGATATGCGCATTTACGTATCACGTTGGTTTATTGTACACCGCGCAGCTTCGCTCCGTGATGCACCTATAAATAACAACGAAAGAGTAGCGTGTCCAATGACTGACTAATAAATCGAGATATAACCCCGCAGGATAAAATAGATAGTTATGGACCCGATTTATAGTATAGCTACTATAGCTTCATTGTTCCCCTTATGGAGTTGCAAGCGACTGCGGTTAACATCACTGTGCAAGTAACTTACAAATACCTTAGAATTATCTTACTTACTACTCTTATAGAAATACTATCATACTTATATTATAAAACAAACTTAGATACTACCTTACAAAAATATTTACAATGCACAAAAGAGAGAGAGAGAGAGAGAGAGAGAGAGAGAGAGAGAGAGAATGCGCGTGTACATAAATTACGTCGCTATCTGGTATGCAAAATCATAATTCATATTTTTAACCTCTCTTCTGGATTTCCGGCATTCATTTTCCCTTTCTCGCATCCCTTTCTTTTCTTCTTATACCCACGACTCCTCTCTACCACTCCAACTTTGCAATTTTTTTTATCTCCTTGCTTTCAATACGCGTATACTCTCTTTCACAACACTTCCTTTCTCTCTCTCTCTCTTTCTTTCCGTCTTCATTTCCCTACTCCCGTTACTTACGTTATTCTTATTCCCTCATTCCTTTCGATAATACTCTCTTCCTACCTTACTATCCATTCTTCTACCTCCTTTTTTTCTCCTTAGGTTTTACCTGCCATTTCTCTCCTTCCTGAATTTCATCTAAAACGATCCCCAACACGTGTTTCCATGTTTCCACCTGCCACTTACATCATCCACATATATTTTTATCCCTATCCTTCCAATATTTTGACACTTTTATTTCATTTCCTAATCTAAATGCGATACCCCCTTCCACTTATCTTCCTTCCAGCCCTTCTTCAAGTACTTCGGTATTCCCTTTACCTTCACCATCTTATAACATACATTGTACCCTAAATCCTTTATTTTTCTTCCTCTTTCCTTCCTTTGTTCCTGTTAGTCCCATTCTTCTATACTCTCAAAGTGTGTTCCTGTTTCCCCTGTCTCCAAAAATTCTGTTAGGTAAACCGACAGTTGGGACAGCCTTGCCGAAACCTTGGAAATCGAGATATAAGAGCCGACAGCCGGACACAGTTTCTTTGGTTTGAGAACTACGTTGATTTAGTAATTTACTAATATACGTTAATTAAGTACGACGCAGATAGCAATGTTCCCTAGCCCCTAACTGGAAAAGCCTACAGAATTATAAATTGGACTTTAATTTTTAGTTGAAAAAGTTCGTCAATTAACAGTTAAAGTTTAATTAGATAGTTGGAAGGTAATTAATAAGTTAATATTAATAATTAGCTTAATCGGAAGTTTCTTGTAATCCTATAGGAAAAACAATAAAGCTATATTATTACAATTAGAGTTTACTTATTGTTAAGATTTTGCGTAACTCAAATAAATTGAATCTTGATATCTTAAATATTCACTTATTCAAAGAAAATATTTTTGGTTTCAAAGAAAAGTCTTTCCTGCGGAGAAATGGCGGCGAAGTATTTCTGTTAGGTGAATACCTAACCGGGTCCGGATAGGAGCGGGAAACGGGTTTACGCAATTAATGATAAATCAAATTTACAAAAATAAATTTTCAATAAATTCAAATTTATTGGACCGGCCAACGGGCCGATCCCTCAATTCAATAGTTAAAAAGTGGAGACTTCATTCGAATAGTTTAAGGTGAGTACGTGCGGAAAGGATATTTTTGAGGACGTTTCCATTTTCATAACTGTGAGATTGAGGGATATTTTTTACAAAAGAAGAAATTTCTTTCGTGAGCTAACGGCTTACACCCTCGTTAAAGATGAACCCTAGCAGGCAGGAATCCTACGCAACCGTAAGGATTAGCCGAAGACGAGGACCTTCGGAATTTTTACGATGGGAAAAACAAGTCTATGCAGGAAATCGATGTCCCTGGAGGTCGTCCGGCAATAACTGCATGGGAGATGGACACGAAGGGGGCTTTATTGCCCACAGGTAAAGATGGCAAATTGACAGCTGGTGGGAAACATGCGGACAAAGTCAGCAATCTGGTAAAAACACAGGGCGGGTTGAGAATTACCGCTCCTTACGTAGGCGGAGCCTAAAAATATAAAGATAACGAGGAAACAAAGGTCTCCTGGTGACGATTTCTGCGAACCGGCGGGTGCGAGATCGGACAGTCTCAGAGCAGCGTTGCGATAGCGAACACCCTCAACCGTTTTAGCTTAGTTATTTCTTGTATGTATCAGACTTATACTCTATTTGAAATACAGTACGATCTTTTTTTCGTTCTATGGCACATCACTGTCTATGTATGTTCATTTTATTAATTAACCCGGATCCTACCCTTGAAATATAACAATAACATTTTTGTTAGCATCATGTCATGTATTCTCTCCGTTTTACCTTTTTTCTCTCGAACCTGAATAACCGACTTTGCTATAAATTAAGCTTCCGAAGGGTCGTCATGCCATTTGGAGGAATTTTCCGCGATCGTCCAGTCCCTTCGAAGACTCCACATATGTAGGAAAACCCAAGTTCTACTTCGCTACTTAGTGGGAATGATTTTCTAAAACTTGCGGAACGCTTAACAAAGAAAAAGGGGAACCACTGGTAAGACCAATCATCCCCAATAAAACAGCGTCCAAACCAATGAAGAGCGACATAGATTTGGACAAAGAGCTGAAGACGCAGGACAAGCGTTCGTGTCCTGATCGAAGTCAGGCATTCGACATCGAGCTTCCGGCAGCGAACTTTCGACAACGAGTTTCTGCGTCGAGTATACCCATTGGAAGTACATAAGACTAGTAGTCTCGTGCAGGGATCGCATAATTTTTCCCTCGGCCGAAAAGTGGGGACGACGCGACCATGGTGGTGTCTGGTAATTGATGGGGGTATGC
>NW_017179338.1:15298-15900 GCF_001652005.2 Ceratina calcarata
ACAGTTGTAAGCCAGATTCTAACTCGGCTCGCGAGACTTTGTGTAAGGAACAACTCAGTAATAAACTCTTAAAAAAGGAACCCAGTCTTGTTTCTCTGCGATTTGACAATAGTTTTAAGGGTTGTCGAAAGATTGGAATCACTGCTCTTGGCGTATGGTTTTCTCAGCGTGAGAAAATACGTTGAGTTTTTCCTGCACCACAGGCATTGCCTGGGTAAATGCGAGAGCAGCGAACGCGTATTGATTAGTACTAAATTTGTCAACGGACTCGGCTGCGTAGCGAGCGTTGGAATGCGGGGGAAGAAACAGTTTAGATTATTATATGGCAAGCTTAGGTTCGATAACTCTCGAACTTATCGCAGTCGATTTATTGCCTCTTTCTCGAAAGAGAATAGCATCAGCTCAAGGGCGAATTATAAACATGTGGCTGCTAATAGCGTCGGTGCCTGTGGGCGGCCAAGGCCTGGGGGGTCCAGTTCGGGCCGCGGACCGCGCGATGTTTAGGGCCTGAGTGAAGGAGATTAGCGCGGACTCCGTCTGGGTGTGGGACAGAGTTCTGCACGGACCGGGCCGGCGGCCCGTTTCTCCCTCCAGTAAGGGCC
>NW_017179339.1:0-619 GCF_001652005.2 Ceratina calcarata
GTTCTTGATTTCATTCAATTTTTCTATATTCTTACCGCAAATCAATAAGTCATCAACAAATAGGATTAAATAAGTCGTATCATTTTTCTCATACTTTATGTAAAGACAGTAGTCACTCTCGCTTCTCACAAAGCCCAACTTTATTATGTAATTATCAAAGCATTCATACCAGGCTCGCGGGCTCTCTCTTAACCCATACAAAGCTTTTATTAGTTTGCATACTCGTCCCGTATTATCTTCATATCCTAATGGTTGTTTCACAAATACTTCTGATTTCACCCAACCATTTAGAAATGCTGTTTCAACATCTAATTGAAATATTTTTAATTTATTTTGACAGCAGTATGACAATAATAGTTTTAAGGTCTGTACTCTAGCAACTGGTGAGTATAGATCCTCTAATACCTCAGATTGTTGGAAACCTCTTACTACGAGTCTGGCCTTCTTTTTATTATCAGCTTTAGTCGTGTATACCCATTTCAAATCTAATACTTTCATATTCTTTTGTCTTTCAACTAGCTCCCAAGTTTTATTTTTCCTTAAACAATCTATTTCTCTGTCCATAGCATCTTTCCACAAATTATACTCATCGTCCTTTAATACGTCTTGATAACTCAAC
>NW_017179340.1:0-619 GCF_001652005.2 Ceratina calcarata
GTTGCGATTATTCCCTAGGTAGTCGATACTTTAAATTAGTCGATAGTGTCCATCACTACTTCCATGTTCTCATCTCAACCTCTTGAATCACTCCTCCCCCCCCCCCCTCCTTGTCTAAAACCCTAGCTCATGCTCCGTCCGTTTGGTCCATGCGCTTACGGTACGGGTGCGAGAAAGCGCACATAATATTATAGACAGAGATCCGTGTATCAGCAAAATATAAAAGAGCGAGCGGTCTAGGTCCTAATTGATGTCTATTAGTGTCTGTCAGCATACCGAATTCGAAGAAGGTTCTCCAAATTCCGTACACATTATCACAGAAATTTCGTTTTTCGGGATTTAACTCAGCTGTTTGCTAAAAGAGTTGAGAAATCGCATTTTTCACTTTAATAAATCATTAATTTATCATATATTAAAATTCAGGGGTATTCTTTCACATCAAGACCTCAGTATCAGAGCGTTTCTCTGGAGTTTCTCTGGTAATAGCCGCAACACGAGTTCGCTGGTTGAGCAGGGCCCTTTTTCTCTGAACCGTACCCTGTAAGTCGGTATCCTTTGCCATATCGGCGGTAAAAATTGCTCATTGTCGCGGCGTCCTGACCACCGCTCTGCAACATAA
>NW_017179341.1:0-619 GCF_001652005.2 Ceratina calcarata
AATTCCACGAATTGGTAGAAACTCGTTGCACTTTAAATGCAACGCAACCACCGGTTCGTGAAAATGCGAAGGATCGTTGGGAAACAATTGAAATCTGAAGAAGAGAACGGGTAGCGGACGAAGGTCAAGCAACCACTTGGCCAACCTGATGGCTAACACGTGTGTTTGAAGTTAGACAGGCATCTCGGATGCGTGCAGAATCCGTGCACGCACGCTCTCTCGGTTTCGGCAAAAACAACAAGGTACATAACCGAGGTCGTTTCCTTTGTTTGCAATTCAGATCCCTCGCTGTTTCTTTCTTTGCTTCCGGGCTTCCATCCGCCATAGAAGCGACGTTTCGTCGAGAGTCTTAATTTTTATTAGACTGCAGATTTTATGCACTTGTAGGTAAATATGGACGAACCATGTCGAAGAATTGTAATCGTGCCAGAAATCCTATAAAAAAAAATTGTGTAAGGAAAGTCTTAAAAAAAATGATACAGGAAACAAAATGCAAAAACGTAGAAGATAAAAAGTTAAATGCATATCATGAATTCTTATCTCATTTTTAAACTTGATGCAAATGTTCTATTTTAAGTATATGTAAAAATGATTAAATTTTTTTTTATTTGTTAAACTT
>NW_017179342.1:0-618 GCF_001652005.2 Ceratina calcarata
TTCTGGTAAATCATCATTAGATAGCGGATATTTATTAAAAATAAAACGTTAATGGTATCAGTTTAGAAGACACGTTTTAAATAAACATTTATTTTATCAATAAAACATTAAAATATGCATTCAGCTGTTGATATTCTGTATACCTTCGTACATTACATGCACATTCTGTTTTTTTATAAATACATAAAATCCGTAGTCTGCTTATCATCTATTTTTTTCTAACACTATCAATGGGTGTTCAATGTGCTGGATATAGACTCGAGCGGATGAGTTTTAAATTTAATTTGGGAATGGATGTTTGTATGTATACGTGTATCTAAGGGAAGAGTGATCAAGGCTTTGAAGGAACTTGTTGCGCAACGCAGTTTAGTAGAGCGTAACAAATTCAGATGACAATCTTTGCTCAGGATTTCCATATAACCATCATACGGTCTGTTTCTCGTTGTGTAATTATCAAAGAAACTACTTAACTATTTTTAATAGAAAAAGTTATAAAACATGCTCATTTAAATAAATCTATCTTAGCGCTACAATAGGATTGTGATAAGAACTTTTCTGTATCTTCTTGTATATTTTAGAAGTAATAAGTAAAACTAATTCTTCATTATCTTCACACTA
>NW_017179343.1:0-619 GCF_001652005.2 Ceratina calcarata
AGGACGTTAAAGGATCAGCAGATGCACCTGTACCATTACCAGCGGGTGCAACAATTAGAAGAGGGTGACCCAGAGCGCCAACGAATTTCTGTAGCTGGATGCTGCAGAAATTGCGCGAAAATGAAAATTTTATATTGCAAATCCTTTTCACCGACGAAGCAGGATTTGACAGGAGTGGCGTGTTCAATCTGCATAATGAACACGTCTGGTCAATTGAAAATCCACACGCGGTAGNATCTTATTGGCCCTGTTATTCTACCGAATCGTCTAACAGGCCAATATTATTTGGATTTTCTGCAAAATGAGTTACCAGAACTCTTAGCAGACATACCACTGTCGACGCGGCGAGACATGTGTTACATGCATGACGGAGCACCGCCACATTCAACGACTGCTGTGACTAATCATCTGAATTCTACTATTGGGGAAAAGTGGATTGAAAGAAGAGGATCTGTACCTTGGCCTGCGCGATCTCCAGACTTGAACCCCTTAGATTTTTTCTTCTGGTGTCATTTTAAGACGCTGGTGTATTCCACACCAGTAAATACACTCGAAGACCTGGTACTGCGCATACGATTTACAGCCGGCATCATCAAAAATGTGATAGGTGACTTCAAAA
>NW_017179344.1:0-618 GCF_001652005.2 Ceratina calcarata
AAAGTAGTGTTTCCTTAAAAGATTTTACGAAATCAAGTAAAAGACACGGTGTATGATAAATTTTGAGATTTATCAAATTTAAAAGGCAGCATAAAACTAACAGCACGTATCTTTTTACTGATGAAATGGTCTAACTAGTACTTCAAATCTCATAGATGCAACCAGACAAATTGGCACGCGTTTCTTTAAAGGACTGTCTCTTACTCGTTGCACCTTCTTTTTTAACCAGGATTTTATCATCACCTCGACCTTTTTCCCTCCCGCTTGTCCCGCTTCGTGGTACACCTCTTGCTCTCTCTTCCGAGTTTCTTCCTTCTTCTCGGCGAAGTTTCTTTTTGCTCTTCCGGAGCGTCTTCGAGAAGGAGCCCTCCGGCAAACGTAACCGGACGGGTCCGAATCATAAATTCCGCCGAGTAATGTAACGTCCGACGCGATTATTTACTGATACTTATTCGATGGCTAGAACCGTGCAGGGCAACCTACCCAGTGTTCCTTCAGACTTTTCACCGCTAGCGGAGGACAAACTTCGTCCACGACTTCTTTTTTCTGTGCTCTGGCAGCTCCAGTTCTCAAATTCACGTTCAATAAATGATTGATACAAAGTTTGTTTTATTGTTA
>NW_017179345.1:0-618 GCF_001652005.2 Ceratina calcarata
TCTCCGGGGCGGGGGTCGAGGGTCGTAGATATAACAGACGGTTGACTTACGGATCCACTTTCCAGGCTCCTACGGACCGGACCTCCCCGTCCGGGCCGAATCTCAGGATGCGGACTTGGCCGTGCCGCCTCATCCGCCATTTCCTGGTGCCCACGGGCACCTCGACCTCGTCGGGCAGGATGACGCACCGGAGCGGTCGTTGCCGTGGTGGTGGCTGCGGTGTCCGTAGTGGCCCCCGGTGGCGCACCCTTTCGCGGCGCCAGTGCGCGGCGGCGGCCACTATGGTAGCCGGGGGTCGACGTTGGGCCGCGTGGTCGTTCCGGCGGCGGGGTCGGCCTTGGTGGCGGTGGCAGCGTGGCCAGCTCGGCTCGCGGTGGCCAGGCCGCCGGTACCGTCACCCTGGTGCGCTCGTTTCTTCGTTGCGTAGGATCCATCACTGTAACGTGAATGGCGCACCGGGTTACTGGGGCTCATATCAGGTCTGGGCATCGGGGGCCAATACCGCTTGAGGTCTTGTACGTGCACCGTCTCGTGGGTTTCGCCCGTATGCGCTCGCAAGTCAGCTACATTTGGCCCGCGAAGGCGACAGACTTGGAACGGTCCGGTATAGCGCGGTTC
>NW_017179346.1:0-618 GCF_001652005.2 Ceratina calcarata
CACACATCAATACACTTTTCGGTATTCGGATTCGAAGTAATCCGTTCGATATTCAGATACGAAGTGTTCCTTACAGTACTCGGACTAGAAGTGATCCATCAGTTACGCAATCGATCGTCGATCCTTCGATTACGTAATTCGACGGAATCCGCGCGTGCGTAGGGTCCGCGGGCCTTCTCGAACGTTCTCCCGATGGTTGCCCCGTGAGGGAATATGTAACCAGTACAAGCGGGAAATTTATACGGTTACAACACTTAAATCCATCTGAGCATGGCCAATGAAACTCTTCGCTACATCTGAAACATCTCTTTTCCTTTGATTTACAGAATTCTTGGAAATAACCATATTTCAAGCACTTGAAGCAGATTTTAACATTTCTCACCAATGGTTTCACCCGGATTCCTACTTTGCCTCTATAGAGAGATAAGCTAGTAGGAAGGTTTTTCTCTCTAAATTTGCAAAGGATGACTGAGCTTTCCGTCCATATCGACATTTTATCCACAATTTTTCGCTTTTTTAACCTTCCGAAAGAAATCCTTCCTTGCACCGGGTCGAGATCGTTAATATGTTCCGGCCAATCTACGATCACTCCCCATCTCTCCTCTGCCCTTTTCGGTA
>NW_017179347.1:0-618 GCF_001652005.2 Ceratina calcarata
CATTTTACATTGTTCTTAATTTATAACAATAAATAATTAACTTTTTATATTACAGACAAGCTTAAAATTACGAATTTCTTCTTTTTGTTTGCTGCTGTTTTTCATTATTATTTGTGTTGAACGATCGACACAGGAAACGTCATCTCATTACTATATAATATTTCATAATTTTTTTCAAGACAGTAGAGTGATCTTCACATTCTAAAGCTTGTGTTACCCTTAACTACGGTCACTGCTTACTGTTGCGCCCTTTGTTTGTACAAACTTTGGTCTTTTAGGCCGGTAGTCAGAGTCGTTACTTATATTTAAGATCGCTTTAAGCATTTGCTTAAGTCCCTGTGTCCTGTAGAAGATAGGAACTGGAAACATGGGATAGACAAGGATAGCAAATGCTTAAGAGGATCTTAAGAAAAAGCAATGACTCTGAATACCGGTTATAAATCTAGTAACATTCTTATCTCGTTCATACTCCTTATACTCTAGTTTTCATGCGCTCAATGTTCTTTGAGCCTCGCCAGTAGTCCTGGATAATCATTTTCAATTTTTTTAAATAATTTTAGACGAGAATAACATATCATTTTTCTGCAAATGAATTAGTCTGTATTAGTCCTGTTAAAA
>NW_017179348.1:0-618 GCF_001652005.2 Ceratina calcarata
TAAATTGCGGGATGGAACTAGTTTCGTAGTTCTTGTTTAGTTGGAATATAATTCCAGGGAAGTGTAAGTACGTGCTCGTTATTGTCACCTCGTCACGTATTACCCTTGGAGGATTAAGTCGCTAAATACCCAGTCCTCGTATAACTGATTCTTCCTCGACGATACCGAGTACGGTGAATTATCACAGTTCAACCGCGAGTCTCCAACGTGACGGTTCGTTATCGTTGCTAAACTAAATTAAACGGAAGAGGGTGGCGAGCAGAAGTCCGGTGAAATTACGTCGCGTCGTGTGGGAGTGTCGTACGTAGAGTTTCGATAAGACACACGAGGGGGAAAGAACCGGCTAATTGGAACAAACGTGGTCTCTTAAAAATCACGTCAGAGTATATCCAGGAAAACGTCCCGGGAATTCGAAGGGAAATTCTTGCTTCCTCTTTTTTTTTAAGCGGACTAAGAGGAAAGTAGAGGGTGAATCAGAGCCGTGAAGCCAAAGTAATGGAACCAGTCACAATGTAAAACCGATGCGACCGACCGCGCAGGTACCCCGGATATAAAAAATTTCATTTCTCGTACTGGTTAGGTAGGAGATTGAATGAAATCCGGGCAGAGAGAGAGAGA
>NW_017179349.1:0-618 GCF_001652005.2 Ceratina calcarata
TATGATTGGTCATATGATTGTGGACGAGGTGGGAGTCTTCGGCTCTACAGGTGGTATAGTTCCGTGTGCAGGTTGTCAATATCGTTCTAATGGTTTGTTAGGACATTTCATTAGGGTGATGATTTTCCTTGATAAAAAGTGCGTGTCATTATTAATTGTTCTGTATATGTAAGGGTGGGAGAGCATTTGAAAGAAGAATTGGAGGTAGATCGTTTAGGTTATCTGTAGAGGGGGTTGTTCTTTTGAGGAAGTTTAATTGTTTGTCACTTCAATTTTTCAGGTGTGCAGCGTGTGGTCGTATCGTGGTCTGTGTTTTCGTGACATTATGCCTGTCAAGATTCTGGCTCGTACGAGTCTAGGATTGCTTCAAATTCTTGGAGTATATCTAGAGGTTCTAATGTGTTTGGAGAAAGAAGATGTATCAGTACCCTCGAATGTGTTGGTAGTATAACCTTTAGTATTTTAATGCTTTCTCGTTGTGGTTTTTAAGTTTTTGTAGAAGCATGTACAGGAGTTATACTGTCAGGAAAGGACAAGTGTCTGTATTTATATCTGTTGTCAATACAGTAATTTTCGCTTATGGTTTCTACAATTGATTCAGTATCGGGATGGGTTTGT
>NW_017179350.1:0-618 GCF_001652005.2 Ceratina calcarata
TGAATCACCACCACGAGTCATTTATCTTCCGATCGTCGCGCGAGTAATAGATGACTTGGAGATACGTATCGTGGATCAAAATTGATCTTGATTCGATCTCGAAACGATCTGAACGCTTTGGTTGGAGATAACACTTTAAAGCCTAGAATTGAATTATATAAAGTTCAGTGGCGAATACCGCATGTCAATTTGGAAGAAACAAACAAATTGTCGCTATTAGGCATTTTCGAAAGATGCTAATTGGTACCTACGAGTTTTTGCTCTTGGGACCTATACGAATATCCGCAATTACAAACAACTACGAAGCATACATGGTATGGTAACACAATTAGAGAAACCTCTCTTCATTATATTCGCGCTGCAGAGTGGTCGAAAAACCAGGTTGGACGAAACGGCTAATCAGTTCGGTCATTGTAGATTGTCAAACATGCGACTTTACTTAAATTCGGAATGGTATCCACACGACGGTCCTAATTTGGATTTTAATAAGAATAAGTACGCAGTGCTTTATAACATGTATAAGAACTTTAAAAAATCATATTACGGACATCGATACAGCGAACCACTATTGGATGAACTACAGTTCTTTTCACATGGCTTGTTAGGGGATAGGTGGCC
>NW_017179351.1:0-618 GCF_001652005.2 Ceratina calcarata
AATATAAAAGATGTATTACCTCGATAGACGTCGGTTACTGAAATACAATGTCTTCCACCTCGTGTCATGGAGAAGATGAAATCAGAGTGTGCAAGCACTGGATGAGTCGTGTGAGTGTTTGAATGAAGATCACGATTTTACTGACCGTAACCGTTGCACGTGATTTTACAAAACCGCGATTCACTGTGAATTCGGCCCGTGGAATTAAATTAATTGCACGGAATTTGATTTTGAGTGTTACAAAACAGATCACTCAAAGAGCGCGAGTGTAACAATTATCGCGAGTACAAGAGATTTTAGAGAACAATGAAATCGAACACTTCTTCACTTGATGGCGCTTTGACGAACATTGTCGACCGTTGATCGTGAATCATGGCCTTGCTTTCTTCCTGCGCAGAAAGTGTTAGTTGTGTTCAATGCGCACGTACGCGATTACATGCGCGTACGGTGATTAGACGATTGATTGAGCACCGATTGCATGATCCTGAGATTTGCATGCGAGAGCGCCTTTATTTTAACCTCATTCTCAAACACATAGGAATTACTTTGGATAAAGTCACATTTTGTTCTCCCGAGGATTCCTTACTGACGAATTCAAGTGGCTTCAATAATAAGATT
>NW_017179352.1:0-618 GCF_001652005.2 Ceratina calcarata
CATGTTGTACAAATTTTACAGCTGGGCTCTAGCGTAATCAGAGACTGACCACAGCCAAGCAAAATAAGTTCGCGGTGAAGCGAATAGGAGCCACGATTTGACCAGTGACGCCTGGCATTTCGGAGTTACATTTCAACTCGGATTCTCTGATCTAGTAAATCCACAGCTCCTCTAAGTTAATTAGACGGTGGCTTAGGCAGCTTGATGGAAACACGGCTGCTCGATCTTACCTTTGCCGATGAGTTACTTCGTGCACTATAAGGTCGGTAGCTGTTTTTTCTGAATATGTCAGTCACTCTTGTGTCAAGTGTCACGTTCGCGTTGTAGGATCCACCTATCACCTAACAAATATTAAAAACAGACATAAGAGAATAGACGAGGGTCCGACGCTGATGGAAAAGAAACTTTTTTATTTATTTTCTTTCGTCACGTTTCGAACGTCAAAAACCGAGTCGTGAAATTCGGATAATGTGAAAGAGCTCTATTAAAGACAAGAATTAATGAAAAGATCTATTAAAGACATAATTAATAAACAATGATTATTTTCTCAAATACGTAGGAGAAAACAAGCACACGTGAACTCTTGTATTTTTTTATTAATTATGTCATTTATCTTAT
>NW_017179353.1:0-617 GCF_001652005.2 Ceratina calcarata
AACAATGACAAGAATAACTACAATGACGACAATGACAAAAATGCCAAGAATAACAACAATGACGACAATGACAACAATGCCAAGAATAACAACAATAACAAGAATAACAACAATAAAACTAGTGACAACAATGACAAGAAGAATAACAAGAATAACAACAACAACAGCAATGACAGCAATGACAGCAATGACAACAAGAATAACAAGATTATCATTAAATCCCCCAAATTGAAATTTTCTCGAGTACTGACAACTGATTTTAAATCATGCCACGATAACAATTTGAAGTGGCTCGTAAAATTCCCTATGTAATATTTCTTCATGGGAACAGTATTTCAAGCTGATCACCGTCGTCCCTAGATCCATCGTCGTACGCGATAAAGGATTAGCTAGAGTAACATTGTCCGTGTACAGTGGTCGAAATTACGACGAACGAAGGAAGTACCGAAGACGTGTCTTCCATTTGCCCGCCCTATCTCTTTACCGTTACCCTCCCAATTCGCCGTTCCATCGTCCGCGAAACTTGTGCTGACACCAACGTTCAACTATTCCACGAGCCCCGCTTTCAAACCGTTTCGCAAGCAATAAAACCAACCACCTCTACGTTCTCCAAATAA
>NW_017179354.1:0-617 GCF_001652005.2 Ceratina calcarata
TTAATACACCCGTTTCTCTTCCGGACTCCTAGTTAGGGCCACCTATCCCTAACAGTGACTTTCCGTTTCAAATATTCATGGATAGGGCTACATTGTTTTGATTGTTGTTCCGATACTGTTTACTTTCGTGGTTTCGTTCGGTTGTGTTGTTTATTATAAGAATGATAGTTTCGTTTGGTTAAAATAAGCTGTGTATAGTTTTTCTATTATTTCCGTTACTCTTTTAACGCATCGTTTTTATATTGAAAAGAGGAGAATGAGAGCTCTTTATAAAATCGTTCTTTCCTAGTTGACGTTATTGTTAGACTTGTAACTACGATAACAAGAACACTTACAACTACAATAACATTTACGGTACTATCACATGTTTCTAAACATATATTCTTACTTTATGGGGTTATGTTACGTTATTTCAATAATTTTTGGTCTTTCTTTGTTTCAGGTTATGTCCCTCCTTGTCTGGTCTTCTTTTTCCATGGCCGGTGTATGTTCAGTGTTTTCAAGGATTTTCCCGTTCGTAGGTTGGCTTACGTTTCGATTGTTCCGCCGCTGTTAGTACTTCCGTTGCGGTGGGTTTGTTTTCTGTGACCTCTGTTTTTTGAATATGTAAAGAAATC
>NW_017179355.1:0-617 GCF_001652005.2 Ceratina calcarata
GCGAGGAAACAGGAGTTCTCGGATTAGGAATTATCTTTCGCTTTCCACAGGTTCACGGTGAGAAGTTGGACAGAAACTCGACGTGCCACCGTGGCATCCCTTGTTTCAGTCCCTCCATCCACCCTTTAGTAAACCAACCCTCCCACCCAGCCTCTCTTCGCATCTCCGCCTTAACTAGCAACCCTCTGTGCTCGAGTAGGCCTGTTCCGATAAGTAGATCTCTATCGAAATTATCTGGAGCATCCAGTTGCATTATTACACTGTTTGGGATATGGGAAGCCGATCTAATAACCAAGTTCCCTGCGAAATTCATTCTCCTGAAACGCAATCTCGTTGTCACTTTGCATCCAGCTATGCTACGGGAGAGCATTCCGTCCGGAGTTCAACAGATTTAGTTTAATCAATGTTTATCTTCGGTCGTAGAGTGCTTCCCTTAGATTCTCGTAAACGTACTTGCTATTCATCAAACGGAACTTCAAATATTCATATGATATGCATATGATATGATTTTAACACTAAAACTGCAAATAGGTTTTCGACATTAATAATTTATTATTATTGTAAACGTATTTTTCAGGATCTAAAAAGTAAAAAAATATATTCTATTCAATTATTTA
>NW_017179356.1:0-617 GCF_001652005.2 Ceratina calcarata
TTTTTTTTGTTGTTTATTATTAGCAATGTTTTTCCGACGTCAGATTTCTTTTTAAAAAATGCGTTTCTATAGTGCATAAACTTTTGGAATTGATTGTATAGCCAATACATCCTTAAATAAATGAAAGATCTCTGAATAGAACTATTCAATGAAGAGCAGCAGAGCATATGTTCGATCAATCGCAATTTACATTCGATTCGTATCGACTGATTCTCTGGAGGCGCGGATGTCACGAGTGGAATGAAGTTTTCAGAATTTCTAATCCGAACTGCAAGCTGGCAACGTGACATAATGGACCTTCCGAGAGCCATCCGTCTTTCACCTGTCTCGGTTCGCCTACGATGAAATTTATGCGGGCGACACTTCCCGTTACGGAAGAGAGGCGCCATAAACCGAAGCAAAGCCGGTTGCTGCAAGGACTTCGCTGCAATGTCATCTTATATAGATCTGTCTTTACGCGTTAGAACAGATCGTCGGTGTGTAAAAAGAAAAAAAAGAGAACTTCGCCTGCCTTCGTAATTATTTTAATTGTAAATTTTAATACTTAGAATTATAAAAAAATAACTCAGTGAGTAGAAATTAGGACGTGAACAAAAGTTTGGAAATCCATTGTATGT
>NW_017179357.1:0-617 GCF_001652005.2 Ceratina calcarata
TAGTTTTCTTTGATCTTATTGCAAACGCGGGATAAAGCGTGGATAGTACTTCTTCATTTTCTGAAGCCGAACTGAAACTCGGAGAGTTTGTGCCCGGTCGTATTCAAGTGAAGCTCTAGACGTCCTATTATGATTCTCTCCAGAATCTTACTGATATCGTCGATTAAACATAATGGTCTGTAGGAAACAGGGTCGTCTAAGGGTTTTCCGGGTTTGTTTAACAACACTAGTTCAGCTTCTTTCCAATGAATGGGAAAAATGGATTTTTGTAGACATTCATTAAAGAGGGAGCGGATGTAATCGATATTTTTATCAATGAATTGCGCTACAATGGCAGCTGGAACACCCGATAGACCTGGTGCCGAGTTCTTCTTCATCATCTTTTTACTAGCGGATTCGATTTCATCATTAGTTACGTTCAATTCGTCGCGCCAGTTAAAAGTTCCGATTTTAAGTTTCTCACTCGGAGGCGAGGGGAATAACTTATCAAGGATTCATTGTAGTAAGTGAGGATCGATGTTTTCGGTTAAGGGGATACCAGAGAGTTTGTCCTTCTTCGTGGCCCACTTATATGGGCGACCCCATGGGTCTTCATTGATTCTGTTGATGAATATTTG
>NW_017179358.1:0-6435 GCF_001652005.2 Ceratina calcarata
TATGCAAATTTATATTTTTGTAAATAAAATTAAAAATACATATAAATATTCGTATTTTATCATAAATTGTATTTTATTTTGAATACTTTACATTTCTTTACATATTAGAAAAATTCTCATAAATGCACAAACACCTGCAGTCTAGTTATGATTGTATTCTATTAAACTAACAATAGGAGTTTAATATCGTTGATAAATTACTTACATATAAGTTTAATCTGATGCTGCGGGCTGTTGCTTGCCAGTTGATTCATCGTCGGCGCGGGTCCTGATTGTTTACCTTTATTTCCCATTATATTATCAAGATCTATGTTTAATCCCGAAGCAGCCCATGTCGAACCAATTTGCGTAGACGTATTACTTGATATTTGATTTTTCGAGTTAATAGACGTGGGTATAAGGAGATTTGTAACCGGCGCTAATCCACTCGTCCCTAAATCGTAATAGTTTTCTTTTTAATATCATCCTTTCCAAATCAGGTGTTATTCTCATATTGTATGTATTGTAAGTAATTCATTAGAACATGAAAAAGATCAAATTTGAATGAAATTAAATCTGGGAGGTACTGGGATAAAATGTAGAAACTATGAATGAGATTTATAATGGAAGATTAGAGTCACGTGCTGGAGAAACGTGTAGTACAGATGGAAGAGAGAAACAAAGAGGAGTAGGTGATATACTGGAGCGAAGTTAAAGGATAGATTAAGGTAGATTAAGACAGTATAAAGTTGAATAAGATTACATCCCGAAAGGAAACTAATTAATAAACATATATAAAATTAGAAGCTATCATTGAATTATGTTTTAACTTCTGTTTATTTGACGTATGAAATATGCTTGTAGTACTTAAATTTGATAAATGATACATGTAACAAAAATTGTACTTTCAGTAGGCAACGAATGAATTAAAACTCTACGAAAAGGTATAAAGTCCTACACAATTAAAAGCATTTAGACTGGCACGTCTCCGTAATGGAAAAATGATCGCTTTGTCAACATTCTGTTGGTAATTATGTATCGAACACTAACGAGCCTATAATGGAATCGATTAGAGACACCACTTTAGCAGCTAGATTTCTACACTCTTTGTCTTGATCCCCGGTGATTACATTTTGAAACAAACCTAACAGCCACAATCTTATTTCGATAATAGATTCGAATAGCTCGCTTTTAATAGAATCGTTAGGCACCGCGACTAGCACGGCTGCAACATTTTCTATCACCGCCATCCTAACTTTTGCCTCGTCGTGATACCTCAAAGCCCATAACATCTCCAATACTTCTTTGCCCATTTTCGAAACGGACACGCAATTCTCAGCCGCTACCATTATAGTGGACACGGTTTTCAAAAATCGAATCAGTAAAATGTTCTGTTGATCCGTGTAAACTTGTAACCCGCTATACAAACAAGTGCCCTGTTTACCAAAACCATACAGCAACGGATAGAAAAACGAGGTTGCAAAATTGGCGAATTTATTCTCGTACGTTTTAGGAAGCTTCGTACTATGCGCAAACCTTCTCGTATTCGACTCGATCCTCTTATCGACGATTTCACGCCAATCTTCGACCTGATCATTGACCGGTGCTTCGAAATCATAAACATCATCGGTATTTAGAACCGTGTACCGTTTCGTGTTATCAGTGTCGATGAAAAGCGATACTTTGCCCGTAGCTGCTCTCTTCCTATGATCAGTCCTCGCCACCTCGACAACATCTCGCTTATCTTGACGAACCGGGATAGACGACAATCTTCTCGCAGACTCCGCTAACACGTCGAGAAAGAATGATCTCTCGCCCACGGAATATTTATCGATTTCCAAGTAGAACTGTTTGCATAAAAACTCGACGCATTCTTTGGGGTAAATCGTCGTTATGGCCACGCAAGATCTGAATTTTAATTCATCGAAATTCTCCACGTAACAAGTTTCCCTGAGAGTAATAAGAATCTCTAATAATTCAACAGCGAACGACACATCGTCGCTGGGTAATTGAGATAATATCAGCTGCTCGGAGGCCTTCAACGACTCCGAGAAGATATTCGGATCCGTGCAAGTATTTTCGTTTACCAAATTGTCGCGGAAATCTCGCAGATAGGACGGTCGGTATTTCTCGTTTTCCTTCGTGTCGTGAGACATATCGTACGGTTCCAAATCATCGTCACTGTCCAATTCCGAGCCACTCTCATTCCCACCGACGTTATCTCTCGACATCTGTTTATCTCGAGTGATTAATTTATCCGAATCGGCGACTCCTGAAATTCTCTCGTTTTTATCATCATTTACCTCCAAGTTTATTTCTTGTAAAATGTTGCATTCGACGCCCAGTTCGTAGAGTTTCTTATCGGCCAGCGAATTGAACTCAATATTTCCTATAATTAATTCTTCACCCTCTTCTTTCTCCGATTCTGCCTTCCTATTTGATAAATCGAAACCTTTCAAACAGTGGACTAAATCTTGTACGTCGTTGGGCATACCGTCGTATTCGAAGGACAATTTTGGCGCATCCGGTTCAGACGTTTCCGTAGAAATTTCGCCGACGCACATTCCTATCGCTCTTAAAATGATATGCGTAGATTCTAAATGAGTAAACACACCGGAGAATACTAATCTTTGAATATTATCCTTCTCACCTTTGTTCAAGTGAATTCTTGATCTTCTTAGACTAAGAATTATCAATTTCGTCACATATTTATGTTGTTCCACTCCGGTATGATTTAAAGCACTTTTATCACTCCAAACATGTAAAAGTTTTACTAGCAATTCGATCAGAATTCGATTCTCTGGTAAAAACTGTTCCAAATATGAGACCAAATTTATTACTACATTATCGTCGTTGTAATAACACATTAGAGGAATTTTCGTAGTCAATGTGTATTCCCAATTTGAATTTGAGATCGCGTCGCCAAGAATTGGGTGAATTGTAGAATTCACGTTTTGATGTTTAAGAAATAGTACAGCTATCGGTTCTATGCTCGGCGTGTCCAGCGCTTTAAGTATATTCTGAATTAATTCTCTTTCATTATTTTTATTCTCCGACGCCCATTCCCCAAGAATATTAGCAAAAGGTAGAAAATTCTCTGAATTTGTAATTTTCATCAATTTACTAATTAGAGTCGATAGGAATTTTAATTCTATTTTAACGCCGTAACGAGAACTGGTGTTGAGGAAAGATATCGCTCGAGCAACGTGAAAACTTATCATTTTGAAATACGTTCGAGGTAGGAAACAATCGAACGTTTTGCTTTTTAATTTATTCGCTACTCGATTCGGTAACGAGACTAAATTTTGTATCGTGTCTCGCGTGACTTCGTTGAATTCTTCGTTTTCGATGGTATTCCGAGTCCGATGTTTACAGGCGTCTGTTATTGCGGCGAACAAAGAATCGCTTTTCATCAACTCCTGCAAAATCATTGAAATGGAAAGAATTTTTGTCTCGTCGTCAGTTTCCTTCAGAGCGAAGGACAAGGCGATTAAAGTCTCGGCTAATATTGGTAAAGTGGCACCGTCGATAATCATCAAGTCTCTGATTGTCTTATCTAAACGGCCTTCTCTTAACGGCCAATTATGTTCGAACTTATCGATAACTTCTTCTAAAATTTTCCCATGCAATAGAGGATCGATTTCCGTGTCGAAATCGAGGCCGCAGAATTTCTGCGGTGTAACCGGGCCGGGTAAAAATTCGGCATATTCGGAGATACACGATTTCAGCTTTTCCAAACTACCCTGACTTTTGATAGAACCCATCGAACACAATTCTTCCAAGACTCGTGTTGCGGTACGTTTCGAAAGATTTTCAGCTGAAGTTTCCATCTTGGTTGCTGCAAGGAAAATCTTTTTTGGGGGCATTACACTATCTTCGACCATGTTCTCAATATTAAGTAAATAACAGAAACGCACAGACGAACACTGAGAATTCATGCTTTCTTTAAAAAATTAGGCCAAATGTAACAAGCAATAAACAGAAATTAAATAAATGTAACAAGCAATAAACAGAAATTAAATAAAAATAGCTACAACTTCGATTCATAATTTAGGAATATTATAGACGTCCCAATTTCTGCTCACTGTCATAATTTCAACTGACTTAAGATTACGTTAAAAAATTATAGAAATTAAAATAAATTGCGAAGGAAGTATTGCCATTAGATTCTTATGTGACGAACTGTATATTGTATCAGAATATACGCTTACCTCCAGGGCTAGTCGCCGCAGGCATTGAACTCATGTTCATAAATAGATTAGAATTGTTGGTATTGCTTATTCGCCTCTCCGCATTTAAGCTATCTAAGTCTGATAGAAGGTCCGTGTTCGAAGGAGCTGGAAAAATACATTAACTCTTATTAAACCTAATCCAAAAACTGAGAATTAAAAGATTCTAATTAAAAGAAGACTGCCGATTTTTATGTAAAGTAAAATATTTACTACTTTAAAAAATGTGTTTAATATTTAAATATTGCACTCTGCTCTCGATACTTTTTACATTTGCATGCAGTGTTTATCTTTTGCATATTCAGCTGTCTCATAAATGCATAAAATTTGCAGTCTAATTATTAGAAAACTGAATATAATTTACCTATGTTGTTGTTTAACACCTGCTGGTTCGAAAGCGGTTGCGATTGGAAAGTGTCGAACAGATTTCCACCCACGTTCGAATTCTGTGTATTCAAATGGGCGATTGGTGCGAAGGAAGGCGAGTTCACCGTTTGGCTATTATTTACAATATCCTGCATGGAATTATTAACATTTGGTATTGTCGCTCCCATTAAATTAATTTGCGCTTGCGGCAGTTGCGGCTGCACCGTTGGAGGATTAGATATCGTCACCGAGGAATTGAACGCAGACGTGAAATCGGCGAACTCGTCGTTGCTGTTCTTCGTTTTCACGGTAGAACTGCCGAACGCGCTAGTGAAATCCCCGAATTCAGTGTTGGCGATTTGAGTTTGCACGTTAGGTTGAGTATTCGCTCTTGGATTGAAATCGTCGTCCTCGTCGACGATGGATTTCGCGTTATTTTCGTTTTGAGAATCGAAAATGTCGTGCAAAATGTCGTTTTTATTCATCTTATTTTCGGACACGACGTTAGTTTGCGATGCAGTTACACCGTTGTTCATCTGTTCTCTTCCATAATTGGCAGCGGCTCCTAAATCTACCTTCTTAATTGTCCTAGTCGTCCGCGCCGGCGATGGATTTGTGCAAGCTGTAGGCGTGGTAGTTTTATTGACTCGATCTATACTCTCCATTGTATCTCTGTATTCCCTGCCTCCTCTCCTCGGACTCGGATGAACATCGTTATCGGAATCTTCTCTCTCGCCGTCGTCGCTATTATTCGTATCCTCGAAACCTTTCCCTCTACTCTCCCGATCCCATTCGTTGTAATTGTCCGCGTTACTTGGATTATTCTTGTCCCATTTCAGCCTCTCCGACCACCTGTCTCCGCCACCGAATCTCATGCCCATCGCTTCGCTCGACAAGCCCACGTATTTATCTTTATTCTTCTTAGCCTTCTTCCTTTCATCTCGTAACTTGTCATCGTCTTGTATGAAATCGATCAACTCTCGTACTTTGTGCCTGATATTTATTCCTTGATCCTTTCCAAATTCGTCGATGCAGGTGTAATTTTCTAACGACCGAAGGTCGTAAATGTGTTCCCTAGACGACGTGACCACTCGTTCCGAACCATTGCGAACTAGATAATTTAACAGTAGAAGAGACTGAAAGTAACAAAAGTATTTATGTATTCGTTAACCAAATTAAAAGATGAAGCGTCTACGTATGCATGTTTATAATGAGACTGCTTTACCTTATAAGTTCGACGCCAGTTCCGTTTATTTTCTTGCAACATCCTTTTCCACAACATGGACATTACCTCGGGAAATTGCTCGTACGTGAATGTAGCCTGAGCCAGTTCTTGCATCATCGCCCCTGAAGTAATACGTACGATACAATTAATTTCGCCATACCTCGATCTTCAGCGAGGGATAAGATTACAAAAAAAAATATCAGGTAGCTGCGACGTTACGGTGAAATAAGTTAAATCAATATACGTTGCTCAACAAAATTATGGCACCACGAAATTTCTGTCGAAAATTGCCCGAGTTTAGGAGATGATTACTACTATCTGTAACATCATAAGGACACGCTGAGTAATTATCTTCCAATCTTGGCTTTCTCAATACAAATTTCGTGATGCCATAATTTTTTTTTTAAGTAATATATAATTCTTAGACTGTGGATTTCATGCTTTTAGAGGAAAATTGTATCTGCTGAAAATATACGATATTCATTCAATACCTAAAAGTGCATTGAATATCAAAATAGAAATGCATATAATTGTTTTTAAAAGATATGAGATTCTTAAATTGATCGCATTTTTTAAATTGCCATTGTAAACATTTTATTTTGAATAAAAACCCGCAATCAACAAATAACTATCATA
>NW_017179358.1:6488-7098 GCF_001652005.2 Ceratina calcarata
TAACCAATTATTTAATTTATTATTAAAAATCATTTTGCTCTGTCTTTACAAATTGAATTTATAATATTGCCTAACAAAAATATGAACATCTTACACACAGCTTCTTGTATAAAAATAGTGTACCGTCAACATAAATAACGTTCGATCAATAACTGTTTCAGCTTTTCATCAAATTATATTTTTGCGATAAAATACTTAGTCATTGTTAGACCTGCGAATTTTATACATTCATGAAACAATTGAATGTGTTGAAAATATAAACGTTGCATATGACGCATAAATACTAAATAAAGAAATGCATATTGCTTAAATTATGAAAAGGGGAATCTGAAGTGCATTTTCTCTTCTATTTTTAATCTCCAATCGCAAATCCGCTGTCTAGTCTTAAAATTAAGCATTCTCTTATTGACAAATCTATTCTTAAGCAGGGAAGTGGTCATGAAAGTATGTACCAGTTGGGCCCCAGGCATCGTCGTTTGTTGCCTCCCGGACTTTGGCTTCTGTTTCCGTGTAGTTCATAACTACATTGGTCCTAAAATATCAAATTTCATTTAGATTAATACATTAATAGTATGTATAGATATTCTTAATAACTAGTAAGCGATAGCTA
>NW_017179358.1:7544-8288 GCF_001652005.2 Ceratina calcarata
TGTGTTATCTGGAAATGAACTTCGGACACACAACTAATATTAATTAGTATAACTTTTTTGAGTAATTTGTAAAGCTCGATTACTAAACCGATTAATCAAATCGATTTACATAGAGTGAAGTCGTACAGACTTCAAAATTAAATAACTTTTTTAATATTGGACATAACGAATTGACATTTTTTTTAGATGTTAGAGAGATTAGTTTACTAAAAAATTTTCTAACTCCTAAAATAAAATTAATTAATTAAGTCGAACATTAAAAGAATTGTTCAATTTAAAAATCGTACAAATATTAATGAAGTTTACTGTAATTTACAAATCCAAATGATTACTGAGACTCGTAGAGGAGACTATCAATTCCGAAATAAAATTACTTTCACCGTGTTTTACATGGATCGCATGAGCACCTGTTAATTGCGCAATATTTTCATGTCTCTACTTCCACGCCGCACGTAACGCTTTTCCGTTCCCAGAAACATATGGCGAGCTGATAATGAAAATGATAATGCTACGTTTTTTCTTCTACTATCCATTAGAGACTAATACATAGGATTTTCCAAACTGTAATTAGTTATTATATATATTTTAGATAGACAATATTTAACAAGAATAGAACATGATTATTAATAAATTACGGATTTTATGCATTCATGAAAGAATTGAATATAGTTTATAGTATTTTTTGATATTCTGGTCTTGCCAATAAAACCACATATAAAAAAATGAATAATATAAGAGAAACAT
>NW_017179358.1:9825-13012 GCF_001652005.2 Ceratina calcarata
AGAAAATATACAAAGCATCAAAAGTGAATAAAATATATGCTTACTCAAAGATCATTTTCTAATTGATTAACATAATTGTCTTTATTTTGCATAAACACTTGCAATTTGCTTATTGAAATCCTGTGTTAGGTCAGAATGATACGACCAATTAGTACGTTAATTGCAGATTCTATCTATTTATAAAAGAATTGAATATTCAAGAAAGAGAAACGTTACGTCTACTGCATGAAAATATACGTAGCATCAAAAGTGAATATTGTACTGCTTATATAATAAAACACATCTTCATTTAAAGACCATTTTCTAATTGACTAATATAACTGTTTTAATAAATAATAATAAAATAATAAACTGTAGTTCAATCTAATACAATTGCTAGTCCAATCCTTTTACTGTTTAACCATTGACTTATTATCATTATTTCTTTATTACTTTTATTCCATGTCTACATAAATGAATTAGGAAGAAAAGCAAATTACATTGTGGCATGTATGTATACAGTAGATATACATGACTGTGTCATTATGTGTTTAAAATAATATGAATTACATTATGTATAGGGATTGTATAAAAGCTAGTAGAATGATTCGCCTTCGAGTATTGCTGTGCATGAGAATCATAAAATTGGAAATCTTAGCTTATGTATGTTACAGGTATTTGTATTCAGAAATCGTTGTTGGAGATAATGATGCCCTTCCGCTTCTCAATTTCCACAAACCGTGAGGAGATCACGTACACACGTTACTATCATCGTCGTACAACTTGACTCGTGTATTTATTTCCTCGAGCCAATGGAAAACAGATAGGAAGTAATATGCTAAGTAATTTTTATTAATCTTAAAAACCGGTGGGAAAAGTAGATAATAAAAACACGTGCGTGAGATTATATCAGCATTCGACTATGTTTTTTCAGAACTTATGACGTTTTAACTAATAAATAGAATGCAGATATTTATGCATTTAGGGGAATTTAAAATAATTTAACAATAAACTTCTTATTCACTTATTGTCAAAATGACCGATGCTTAAAAACAGTTATTGCTTTTATAATCAAATGTAAATAATAGTAAATTAGTTACTGAATCAATTAATAAATGAACAGTCTTCATAAGATGATATAAATTTATTTCTCTATAATTAAAGGAGAAAATAAATGTTTATAATTCCATTTCTTTAATTCTATGTCATAAAATTTACATGATCATCCTTAATCTATTAATAAAAAACTGAAAGATGCAGGAATTCCCTGATTGATTTCTGATTGTTTTAAGTATTGAACTCTTCAATGAAAACATCTATTCATATAAAATCCAATTTCGTTCAATTTTCTGATGGATATATTTTAGAAAGAACTGGTAAGATGCAGTATTTAGACAAGCTAAACTGACTTTCTACGTTATCGTTGAAAAATACATTCGTTTAACGCAAGATAAAAATTTCATAGAGAGTTGATAAGAATTATGCGGGTATGTGATTGTTGTTACATCTATTAAGGTCGTATGCGTTGTAAGAACTCTGTCAAAAGTTTAAAACATGTGACAAAAAGCTATGCTACTTATTTTAAGCGATAAATTGTTAGGATGAATAATATTTACTATATATTTATTGAATTAATCCAATTTCCATGCCAGTTTCACTCAATTATCTGACGAATGTATATCTCAAAAACAAGAGAACTGGTAAATCAATTCAACAATAAAATTACTGACTTTTCTTATCGTTGCAAAATAAATTTAACGCGAGGCAACGATTTCAACCAGATTTGATAACAATCGCACGCATACGTATTCGCCTTGTCTTTATTATATTTATTAACCCTATCCCTTTTGCTAGAGCTGAAGAAAAAAGGGACTGGTATTTTACAGACGGAATTAAATTCTTTCCTTGGAGACTATGCAATGTTATTCCAACCGGCAGTTTAACTTATCGCGGCGAGTAACCTGTTCGCGAGGTTTATCGGCTAATTCCAGTTTCTCCTATCGTAAAAAATCGCCATTCCCTCTTGCGTTCCTATTAGAATAAAACAATAAATGTTCCCGGCATTTCATAAACTAGTCCCAGTGTATAAATAATACAGGAGAAGATAAATATATAAATACATATCTATACAATTCCTATGTACGTACGTCATAATGTGTATTGTTCGGCGAAAAATATCGTGAACAACGTAATAAATTATGCATATACATTATATAAAAATAGGTTTATTATATAATTACTGACACGTAAGTATGTGCATATATCATTAATGTAATTTGTCGTGATTCCTTTAGTGAAAGAATTTCACTACAATTTAAAAATATTCTATTATTGTCGATAGTTATAGATACAATTGATGTACGAAAATTGTAATAAATGTAATAAATAAACAGCTGAATGAATAGAAATTTGTTTATTATAGGTAAAACGTAACTTAGAACAGACATTTGTATCCTTTTATGGTCACGTTACTTTTGCTTAATGATCCATTAATTACTGTGCTATATCTGTACTGAAAAACTGGATTCGTTGTAAAGTGGTGAATTGAAACCTGTACATAATAAATCGTGTCGACTACTCGAAAACGTGAGAGGAGGAATTTATTCGAAGATAAATGTGTAGGAAGTTGTTTTATTTCCTGAGAGCAGGTAAATATACGTCAGTGGAATTAACATTGAGACGGGTACGCGCGAATTAAACAACGTAATGATCAAATGACTGTCGCCTGTTGGAGGAAAAATTTAACGGACGAGCGAACGGGAACAGGGGGTATCGCGGGGCAGGCCAAGTGGAATGCGTCGAAAAAAGTAAAAGCAAGGTTAGATCGCGTGTAACTGACTTATACGATTAAATCGTACGGTACTTACGCCTTGTCCATCAGCTCTCGCACCTTCCACATGTTCATCATCGTATCTCGCACTGTACGTTGAATATCGATATACGCGTACCCCGCGCCCGAAAATTATCCAACTTCCGATGATTTTTGTTCACCAGCTGTTTTTCGGTACCATTTGATATCGCGGACTCGCGACTCGCGACGGTGATGGCTAACGAACGTCACCAGGCGGTGGCCATGTTATCCCTTCCACGTTCCATTTAACTACTACACGCAACTATAGTAATCGTCACAGTCACAGGTGTTTCACTTACGTGCATACATCTGCTTTGTATATGTGTGTGTGTGTGTGTGTGTGTGTGTATATATATA
>NW_017179358.1:13338-17502 GCF_001652005.2 Ceratina calcarata
ATTACGTATAGCGCGTATACAGGCGATGGCACACAGCAGTTTCCCGCCAACAGATGGCGACACATAGCTCATTCCCATTTCTGTCACAGAGAGCGGGGACAGCTTGGCGCGATTTTCAAATTGACGTTCACTTCCGTATTCTAGACGTTCATTTCCATTCTCTAAACAACGACACAAAACTTTGTATCAGTTGTCTCTAAGAAGTCTTGTTGAAAGGTCGCAATTAAGACTACGAGTTGTAATTTAAATAAATTGATTTTATTTGATTAATTCTACAAACGTCTTACGACCTACATTTGTGATGTGATCAAATGGATGAATAAATTATCTCTTAAACAGAAACCTCCTCGCATTCCAGTAGTTCAAATAGCTAGTCTGGCATGAGATCCGTTGATCTCGAGATGCGTAAACTGGATACATAGCCGCAATTGTAAGTGGGTACTCTCCAAGCAGACAAATTGTTGCTGACAATTGTTCATCTGGAGTTAGGCATTCACGGTTAAACTATTTATCGATGTCGCCTTCAATACACATATGCTGATAGTAAGCGTCTAAAGTCTCGTTCGGATTACGGTCTCGAATACGCATTTCCGACTGGTGATTTGATGACAACATACTTTTTGAGCCCTTTTTTTGAGAATGAAGGTTAAACTTTGTGGTGAAGTATTCTGGAAGACACATGGCCATAAGGTTGACTTTATCTCGAATGTCATCCATGTCTTTATTGAGTTCTTCAAGTCCGTAGACTTCGGGGATGATCTCGTCTGGGTTCATCAGTGTGTATTCATTCCAAATAGCCCCAGGGATGGGGATACATACCATACATGTGTAGGATTTTTATTTAACTTTCCATTGTATGTTGTAGTTCGTAATCGAGGAAACTGATAAATTTTGTTCGGTCGAACAAGTATATATTTAAGTCGAACAAGTATATATTAACTATGTAATTATGCAAATTACTTACAGAAAAACAATGAAATAAAAGCACGTGTTTATATTATGGTTTATATACACTGCATGCGCAAGCATTTCCCATAAAGTCAGCCATGTTGAATTTATCGTTCCATTCAAGTTCCGTTTTCCTAAATACGTCGAGAACGAATTACGAATGAATGAAAGTACTGTTTTGTAATTCAACCGACGTTACTTAAATCATTCCACAAAAGATGATTCGTACATACGAGTTTGAAAACATTGTTAGACCGTGAAAGAATAAGTGGTTTGAAAAATGAAAGTAGCTACCATTAGGTAACGAAACGGTAATGGGAGCGTGGCTGTGAAATTTAAAGGTCGTCAGTATAAGTGTGATTTTTTGTTATCGCCGACTCGAAAATGGAGGATTTTAACGACGGTGTCGACGGTAAATTGGCTTTCCGAATGCGGAAAGTCAATCCCGAACAATTCCATACACTCGTAAAAATGCATCTGTCCTTCGAATTGGACCTCAATACCGAGGAGTAAGTTAGCGATCGTGTTAACTACAGATTTCGATTCAATTTCAATAAATTGTTTCAATTGTATAAATTGTTGTGTCGTTTAGCAACGACTGTGTCAATGAGAAGGCTAAACTGAAAAAGTGGGGCCTTCTGAGTTTTACGAAGAAACCTAAGTCGACTATCAATTTGCAAAAAAGCGAAGGTGCTTGTTTAACTGAGGACGGGATAAATCAAGTTAAACAACTAATAGAATATTTATCTAAAGAACAAAGTAAGGAAAAATTTAGTTATCATTGTTACACCATTTAAATTACATTTAATAGCACTGTATTTGTTTATTTTGAAGATATCGTTCAAGAAGGTATATTTAGACGCACTGGTAAGTTAACGAGGCAACAAGATTTAAAGACTGTAATGCACCAAGGCATTCCACTGAATCTCAACGATGGTCGATACAGTGTACACGATTGTGCGTCGGTATTAAAAGGTTTCCTGGCTGAACTACCTGAACCTTTGTTATCTGACTTGCATTATCCTGCTCATTGCCAAATAGCTGGTAAAATTACCAAGAAACAAATTGTATACGTTTACCTACTTTTTACTTTCCTCAGTTTTAAGACTTATCAATTTTAGAATTGTGCAGCTCCGACTTAGATGGGAATGATGCGAGATTGCTAAGATCTTTGCAATTACTGTTGCTTCTTCTACCATCCATAAACAGAGTCCTGCTTAAATGCGTGTTGAGTTTACTAAATAAGACAGCCAGCTTTGAATCTAATAACAAAATGAATTGCGATACGCTCGCTACTCTTTTTACACCGCATTTAATGTGCCCAAGAAAATTGTCACCTGAAGCGTTACATATTAATTCCCAAAATCTGTCGTGTCTGGTTGCTTTCATGATTAAAAAGGGGAATGAACTGTTCGAAATTCCACCGAAGCTAGCCACAGATATCAGAGCTTATTGGGTAGAACAAGAGAGGAAGTTACTCAGTCCTACGAGCGCAAACGTAAGTTTTTACTGAATCAGATGAACGTGTAACATTTTCATGTTGTATTTATCCTCGTGTCTGTGGTTACAGTTAAATGAATCTCTGCCGGATACAACGGGAACGGCGCATACTGTGTTCAGTTTCGTAGATCATAAATTAACAGCGAAGGCAAATTCTACTCAGGATACCCAGGCGGCTTTAGCACAGCTTTACGCTCACATACAAGCTATGCCGGAATCGGCCAAGAAACGCAGGCTCGTGAAACAATTTAACAAAGAGAATGGGCAAGGCACGCCTAGGCAAGCTAAGAACTTTCGGACTAAAAGCCTCGGCGATTCGATCAAGAAGCATATATTCCAAAAGAAGATTTTAGGATACAAGAAATTCGATATTAATATAGGATGTAACGTCACCAGGTCGAGTAGCGAGGAAAACATAGTCTCAATGGTAAGAAATTTACAGTGTTCTAAAAAGTTTAGACCGAACTTTTGGGGCATTTATTATTTATTGGGGAAAGCTTTTATACCGGATGAGGCACCTAATTTTGCCGTTTATGAGATTTGAATTATACGGCCATGAAAAAGTAAGGCATTTAAAAAAAATTCAAAACTGTATTTCCAATCTCGTAAACGTCTCCGCTTACAAAGAAATCGTGTAAATCAAGTGATATCTCTCTTGATATCATGCAATGTTTGTAGAAACAATTTTTTATACAACGCATAATTTAGAAGTTATTCAAGGTGGCCAAATTATATGCCTCACTCTGTATAATACGAAACGATCTACCTGAAATTTAATCTCAATCTCTCATAAAATTCTGTATACTCTCTGTGTTATGATCGATTAACATAAAATAACAGCATGACTGCATAATTGTCATTTGTCCGCATGTATCGTACAGAATCTCGAGAAATCGCTGCTCAAGAGGAAAGTGTTACTTAGTAAATCGGACGACGAGCTTAGCATAGAAAACAGCGACACAACTACGGATAGTCTTATTCACGCTAAGCATATTAGCAATAGTACCGGAAGCCTGAATACTCCTATGTTACGGAAGTATAAGGACAAGAAGGCCGTATTTATGAGATTCGTAAATATAAAGGAAGAACAAGTAGACGATCAGTATCACGATTGGAACACGTGTAACTCGGAGAAAGGCTCATACATAGACGAGTCGGTAAATTCGAAAGCAAGCGACGAAGACGCGTCTTTACAGCAACGAATTAACAGCACTGGATCAAATAAGGATACAGCGAGTGATACACTTAGATTATCTAGGCAATCAAGCGAGCCACCGAATATGTATTCCCAGCAAGATTCATTGCACGAAACTGATCAGAATTCGCTGCACAGGCAATGCTCGGAACCCACATTTTCAACGTTAGATAAAACTAGTAACGAAGACGCGGAATGCCCGTCGAAATTACCTGAGAACAAGAGGATGTTAGGGCATTCAAAGGTCGAGTCACAAATTGATAACGCATGCGTTCACATGTCTCCTGTTGTAAAAAATAGGCTTTGGAATGTATATGTTGCGCACACATCAACGCCGTCGAATCTCTTACGCAAAAGTTTAGTTACTAATGATTACATGTTAACTCCTATTACTAACAATGATAAGAGCATGAGTCCGATCACGCAAAGCGCGACCAAAATGACGAAAGCTATGCAGGTATATATGCTTATTATTATTTTGTAATCATTTCTTCTTTCGTTTTCTATTTACTATTATTTAT
>NW_017179358.1:19740-20607 GCF_001652005.2 Ceratina calcarata
TAATTATTTTTAGAATTTCCATTGTTCTACTATGTAATCGTTTTCAACTTTAATTTAAAAGAAAAATAATAGTCTTATGATAATTTGTTACTGAGTAATCATCTTTCAGACTTGGACAATCTCCGACCCAAATTTCGCGATGCCATAATATATTAATCTACATATTTATTTACGATAGGACAATATGCTCATACTGTTACTGTTAGAAAAAGACTTATGCTTCGAAATTATGAGGATATATGATAGAATATTCGCAACGTGGGACAGAGACACGTGTCAGAACGTATCGTCATGACCCATATCCGGGATAAAGGAAAAGCCTCGTTCCTTTAAGGCTTTATTGATCAGTCGTTTGCGATCTTGTTTCAATTCCTGCTCTCTTCTCTGTGCATCCAAAATATCATCGACAGATACCTCGGTCAATGGTAAATCCTTCTCCTTGTCTCTGTCCTTTAACAACAAATATAGTTTCGATGAAGCTACTTTATAGACACGTTCTTCAAATTAGTTTTATAACTAGTGAAACATTACTATCTCTCCCAAAAGTACAACGTTCTCTCCTCTGACGATAAAAATGCCTCTTGGGATGTCTCCATATTCTTTACCAACGTGAATTCTCTCGATTGTACGATGAAGCACAATATTAGCAAACTGATCAACGCTTCTAAGATATCCAATTAAAGTTCTTCCATCTCTTAGTAAAACCATAAGCTTTTCTAAATGATAATTACGATACGTCTTGTATTAATGAAAATCGTTCTTGGGAAGGGAATTAAATGAAATTTATGAAACGTTTAGCTAGAAAACGACACTGGTCTCTAGATTTTTAATAATATAAATAATAATATTCGTGACAAGTATAAATAC
>NW_017179359.1:0-617 GCF_001652005.2 Ceratina calcarata
ATTTTATTAAGTAAATCAATTTAAACAACGTTTTGTGGTATTTACGTATAGCATAGAAATTGATTTGTTCTTACAACATTTCCTAGTAAATTAAAATACTGGCTGCAACCGTCATATTGTTGTGTAACCGAATGTATTTCATAAAATATCGACAGATCGTCACTAAACTGTCGATCATGTCCGAGCGAGCCAAGTTATATTTTGTAACGGAATATTATTCCATTTACTGAACGTACGAGATTATTTTCAAAGAATAATTGAGTTCGTACTGTTTTAAAAATAGAACGCTGACATTTTTGGAAATACCCGAGATTTTATCTGAACGTCTTAAAATTTATGATACACAGTATCTTAATACGTTAATGGAAAACCATTGCAATCAAAAATTTCCAAGAAAGGAATTAATATGTTTTGCCAAAAATTGGTCCTTCAAGTTTGCGAATAATTTATGGACCCCTTATCTTCTTTTGAAACGCGGCTTTGTTTGTTTTTCAATCACAATATTACGTGCAATTAGAAGTATAAAGAACGTATTTAATTCTTACAATAAATCGTTTGTCGGGATGATTGAAGAAATTAAATAATTGCTAAGATTTCAATTAAGATACATTTGTTTT
>NW_017179360.1:0-617 GCF_001652005.2 Ceratina calcarata
ATTCTACATACAACTAGAGGACTGGCATTTACCTTGTATTATAATAGCTGTCTCAGCTAGAGATTATAATACAAGCATGATATATTTACATGAGAAAATATTCCTAACATGACTACTTGGCCTAGTCAATCGATAGCATCGAAAGACATTTTCGGAAAAAATTATCTATCTACCAATGTTATACTGTTGATTTGTAATGTGTAATAGTATTACAATACATCTATAGGCTAACCCCATGCTGCGCATGCTTCATTATAAATTACATGACATAAAGGGGATATGCTCCACACACGTTTACAAATAAATCAGTGTGTGTTTAAGCAAAAGCCAGGATAAATAGTATGTCTTCATTGTGAATGAATATTGACAATATAATATTCGTCTAGCATCTAATCTATTAACAGTTTAATACTTTCGCGGCATACATGCCCCAGCATTCTCTCATCTACTGGACAATACAACTATTTCGCCTCTATTTATCGACCATATAGCGTTTAACAGAAAGAATCAGATGTTAAATCCGATCGATAGCAATCTCCTATTTCTCATGCTAACGCAGTATAGAAAAACGATCTAGAATAGGAATTCTTCTACCTAACAGCATTACTGTATACATA
>NW_017179361.1:0-617 GCF_001652005.2 Ceratina calcarata
AAAACGTGTGCATCTGTATATATCTTTTGATCTTCTCAAAGGAGGAAGTGGATAACAGCCCAGATAGACTCTCATAATCGTCATAAGATGTAGAAATTAATTTACCAAAAGTTGGAAACAATTTGCAGCAAATTCTATTTAAATAAATATATTTACACAAATTTTGTATTATATGATGAGTTCCATTCTTAATCATGCAATGTACCAATACATTTATATTATTTTTGATCATTATTGTTACATTCATATCAATTTTCTCAATATATCACAATATATGTGGTTAATTTGATATAAATTTATGAAGGCAATTTGTGATCATTACATAACATCAGTAATTGCTGCAAATCAAGAGTGTGCAATTTAATTCGAAGGCAAAGCACAAAACATTGCTGCATTTCGTGATCTAGTATTCAGTAGATTTGTTGCAAATTTGATATAAATTGTCTATCCGGGAGGGCTACAGGCTTTTTAATTGCCGCATTAAAAGTTAATGATTAAATTTTTTTAATTTCAATCGACAATTGGAGTATTCTTTAATTAAGAATTAAAATTCAATCAATAATTCGAGATTCTTCTAGTTAACTTCTAAATCATTTTAATTCTTAATTATTAAATTA
>NW_017179362.1:0-617 GCF_001652005.2 Ceratina calcarata
AGATGAACCCCTCATTATACCACTGCTGGGTTCAAAAACCTGGCATGACAGAATTGTTAATAAAATTGATGCAGATATTTTTGAACCCAAAACAGAACAAACAGACGAAACTAATGATAATCAAGAAGAAAAATCAAAATTATCTAATGGAAATACATTATCAAAAAGTCCAACAGTAAAAGTAGAGAACAGTGAAAGTAAAATAGTTACATTAGAAGAACAAGCGGCTAAAGAAATCATTGAAGAACTTAAATCGAAGGATGAATCAGAAACTAAAGAAAATGATTTAACATTACCTTTGATAGATGATTCGTTAAGAGGCAAAGAGCAGGTATGTTATTCTTATACATCAATTTTTAAACTGCATAAGATTCGTATGTAACATTTTTGTTTAATTTTTCAGTCTACATTGGATGATTATGAAAGAATACCTGTCGATGCTTTTGGTGTGGCAATGTTAAGAGGAATGGGCTGGCAACCAGGGAAAGGGATTGGTAGAAATGAAAAGTACATATCGTATCTTACATTAATCTTTACAAGTCTATTAGAATCTCAGAAAATTTTATATCGTATTATTATTACAGAATTGTATCAGCTGTTGTACCAGAATTACGACC
>NW_017179363.1:0-617 GCF_001652005.2 Ceratina calcarata
GTAAGCTCCAAGAGAGAACACCATAATGTTTATTTAATTCGCGTGAAAAGCTTGACAGGCGATTATGCATGTAATTTCGAGGTGATGGACAAGACAACGATCTGTGGAGAAGTTCCCCACGTTACGAAAGCTCCGTGGCTAGACGAATTGAACGATAAGAACATTTCTCTTTGCGACTATGATCCTAGACGAAAATCCTCTGACTCGATTGATTTATTGATAGGCGCCGACGTTGCTGGCAAATTAATGACGGGGAATTGTATTACTTTACAAAACGGTCTTACGTGCATGGAAACAAAATTGGGTTGGACCGTAATGGGGAGAAATATGGAAAGCGGACGAAAAGATCGGGTAGAGTCCGATGTAAACATGTTTGTATCAGCTGCAAAAGTCGCGGAATTGTGGAGTCTAGATGTTCTCGGTATTCAAGACCCGATAGAGAAATGTAAAAGAATAGAGAAAGAGCGAGCCATAAAGGAGAGTTTTTTAGAAACCGTCAAATTCGAGAAGAACCGTTATTCAGTTGACTTGCCGTGGGTAAGCGACCACGCGCCCGTTTCGCAGAACTTCTTATTAGCTAAAAAGAGATTAGATAATACGATTAAAAGGCTAAAAAA
>NW_017179364.1:0-618 GCF_001652005.2 Ceratina calcarata
ATCCGACCCCGTCCATCCGGGAGGCTCGCGGAAAGCCTAAAAATCCGCAACAGGTAGGTTGTACATTTCGACGACATTTCCGTACTACCTACTGGACCCGAAAAATTATTACTCACGAACAGCCATTCCTTCAATGAGTCATAAAGTATGAACCTTCTGGTCGGTACCGCGTCTCTCAATCTGACACAGGATACGCTCCTCACACACTTTTGATGGCGCACGATCCAAGGACAACAGTGCATAGAGACAAAATTTACACATTGCCACTTAAGGTGAAAGCAAAATTGTAATTAATAAGAAATTAAAATGTGGAAAAATTAAGAGTTGTAAGCCAATGGAAGAGCATCCCGCCGGATTTTCAAACAGTGAACGAAAGAACGGAATACTCATGTGATAAACGTTTCTCGATCCCTCATTGAAACTTAAAAACGAAAGAAAGNAAATATAGGAACAAGTAACAATGCATTATCTTCTCATGTATAATTTATCGCTCTTTTTTTATAAATGTTTACAGACTGCTCTGTCCAAGGAATCGTAGATTTCTAACGATACTTACACTTAGTACACTTAGTAAAATGAATAAAGTGAACACGAGTTGAAAAAATAACGATTATACTT
>NW_017179365.1:0-617 GCF_001652005.2 Ceratina calcarata
AATTGCAACACATATGTCGGAAAAGTTAATCATCTTAATGTTTGAAACTATTAGACAACAAGATAAAATGTATGACAGAGACATGAGCACTTACTATATTCTTTTACCGTACATGAAAAATGTATTTCCTCCTCCACATGAGGAAATAAAAAACACAATCGATCCTCGAACAAAATTTCCGTTACTTCATTTTCTTTACGCCTTCGTGCCATTCCTCTCCTATTGTTTAAAGATAGAGGCTTTGTCAAGGTTTAGGAGCATTGCTCAGCCTTGCGAATAATTATTAATCCTAGTAACGTGAATTCTCGTGAATACAAACAAAATTCCGGTGAAATAAGGAACGGTATAACGTTTCTTATATGAGGTATGCCATACTGGTAAACACCACGAGGAAATCGCCGGCCTCCGCGTAACGAGAATTCGTATTCGAATTCTCGATAAATACATGTTGAATTCTCGGAAGCAATAAAAGGGCTTCCGAGCCGGAGCTTTGGCGAGTCGGCAGCTCACAATCTCGCAGTGCGGATCGGACGTTTTCGTAAGAATTTCCTCTTGCATGTAAGCTTTGCTTTAATCCTATGTTTTCGTCACGAGCGTGGCATACGGGCCGCAGCAAC
>NW_017179366.1:0-617 GCF_001652005.2 Ceratina calcarata
TAGCAAATAAAGAGCTAGTTAGAGGATTGGAGAAAGTCAGTATAAAAGATATACATTGCGATAGTTGTAGCTTTAGCAAATCCGTAAAAGCGCCATGTAAAAGCATTGGAGGTAGACAAACCAAAGCGGTGTTAGAATTGATACATTCTGATTTGTGCGGACCTTTACCTGTGAATTCTTTAGGCGGTTCGAAATATTTTCTCACATTCACAGATGATCATTCAAGAAAAATCACTGTATTTACTTTAAAGAGTAAAGATGAAGTAGCAAAATATATAAAGAAATACATAGCTAGGGTTGAAAGAGAAACAGATAGAAAGGTAAAACGAATAAGAACGGATAATGGGTTGGAATTTTGTAATAGGGAACTGATGACATTATTCGATAGCATGGGAATTAGACATGAACGCACCAATGCATATACACCTCAAATGAATGGAGTAGCAGAGAGAGTAAACAGAACACTTATGTGTCTTGTTCGTGCAATGTTAAAGTCTGCGAAACTACCTGAAAAATTCTGGGCGGAGGCATTATTGACTGCGTGCTACGTTAAAAATAAAGTTACACATTCTGTAATTGAAAATAATACCCCAGAAGGCATCTGGACTGGAAACAAA
>NW_017179367.1:0-617 GCF_001652005.2 Ceratina calcarata
ATAATGTATATCCAATGCGACCATGCTCGCGACTTATCCACTGATCGAAGTTAATAAAGATTTTATAAGTAAGCGAATGTGTTGGCAGAGACAAAGCGGATAGTTCGTCTCTCCATTTTATTATCATTAATGAAAATCTTTCATTTTTTAGTCTTTGGATATCTAAAGGAACAGTATTCCGACGTTTCTTTAGTTTTTCCACAGCGAAATACATTTCTGCGGTGACTTCTATTTGGATAGTTAAAGGAATGCATTTTGATAGAAGCAGGATAGTGTTTAGCGCGACCGTTTTATAACAGCATGCCACCCTGTTAGCCATCCTTTTCTGTAGTTTGAGCAGGTTTTTACACAATTTTTTGTTTTCTAAAATCGTTTTGGCCCATACAGGTGCGCCATATAGGATTATTGAATTAAAAGTGTGCGTATACAGGTATCTTATGTGTTCAAATGGGCCATTGACGTTTGGCAAGATTCTACTGATATTATTAATGAAACCAGAGGCTTTAGCGATAGTTTGCTGTATGTGAGTAGTAAATGTTAATTTGTCGTCTATATATATACCTAGATATTTAATATAATCTGAAAAAACTATCTTAACGTTGTCGATAGTGATATGG
>NW_017179368.1:0-617 GCF_001652005.2 Ceratina calcarata
AATAAATATATAATAGGATATTAATAATAATAATCCTTTTATTTAGCTGCTGGGCTTTGAAGTAGATGCAATTAATTCAGTCCAACTTTCCAATCATACTGGTTACAAGGTTTTCAAAGGCCAAGTACTAAATGATAAAGATTTAGGCAAGATAATATTTCACGGAAGAAATTAAATATAGAACAGCTTATAATAAAAGTTATTAAAAACCTGTTATATTTATAATTATTGTTCAGATGACTTGATAGATGGTTTAGTCCAAAATGATTTGGACAATTATACACATTTGCTCACTGGATACGTTGGCTCTGCTTCATTTCTCAAAAAGGTGGCGGAGGTGGTTCATATTTTGAAACGTAAAAATCCTGATCTTATATATGGTAAATAATATCTTAATTAATAAGAGAGAGGTATTACTCAAAACAGTAATTTCATATTAATAATGAACTTTTATCATTTTAGTATGTGATCCAGTTATGGGAGATAATGGAAAATTATATGTTCCTGAAGCATTAAAAGAAATTTATAAGAAAGACATTGTCCCACTAGCAGATATTGTCTTGCCAAATCAATTTGAATTAGAGTAAGTTACACCTTCTATGTGATAAGCCTCATAG
>NW_017179369.1:0-552 GCF_001652005.2 Ceratina calcarata
TTAAAAAAAAAAAATATACAACCATAAAAGGATTTTATTCGCTGCGAAATCCGAAACTGTCTAATTTCTTTTCACGCATCGTTGAAACTACGAAGTTAAACGGTGCTATGAAAATTGTTGATGAGGAAATAGAGTCGGTGAATTCACAAAGGAACCGCGAATGGAAAGAGACTTAGCTCACGGGAACGTTTCCTACCGTTTAAAGGCCGGGATCGATACTTAAATTATCGTTAAGCGGTTCGTTTGTCCGCCGAAAGCTTATTTCCTGGCCGACTTCGCGGCTGGGACTACCCTTTCGTTCTGCCAACTACGCCGACTCTCAAATGCTTTTCCAAACCGATTGATTCCTGCTCGTTATTAACCCGTCTGTACTTACCCTTCTTTCTGATCAAACTTTATAAGGAATTACGAGAGTTTCGGAATGTTAGGAATTAATAACGGAATGTCCGATAGGAAAAGATGATTGCTATTTATGAGAAAATGTGGGAAGGAATTTCGTTTTACTGAATTAATAAATAAAATGTCAATAATCAGAGATAAATTAAAGGAAAT
>NW_017179369.1:1433-2550 GCF_001652005.2 Ceratina calcarata
AATAATTTAACTTTTAATTGATTTAATCGTCATCAAAAATTGATTTTTAATACCTCGCCTGTTGCGGAGTTCAAATAAATAATCAACCTTTATGTGCCTCTTGAATAATAATATTAATAATAATAATACTATATAATAATAATAATAATGACTGAATAATAAATGTCCGGCATTCGTGGAACGTTTGTTTAATAAATACCCGAGTTAATGTGACGTCTCGCATTTCTACGGTTTAATAATTGTTTCATAAATCATGGCGTAAACACAATCCTCAGTTCCTTTGAATGGAAAAATGAGGCAAGTCGGTCACGGCTTTAAGGTGTTCCATAAATTTTACTTTAAACCGCAATCAACTGTTGTTTAAAATAATACCGAGCTCGCGGATTCAATACCGAGAAGGGGGCCTACGCTTTTCAGCCACTGAGGGCGATAATGGAGAATGAAACGTTGATTAAGGGACTCATTATTTGCACACGAAACGGTTGGATCATTAGATAAATTTACCAGAGAAACCAGGCCGTTATTAAACCTGGAAAATCAGTTTAAAAATCATATTACATTCTACATATTTCTTTGAAACATCGTTCCCAATGAATTTCTCATGCAATTGTTCTTTATTCGATTTTAGAATTTCCATTATTTATTAAAAATCGTATATTATTGGTCCCAAAATCTGCAGGACTTATGATTTATAATAATATCTAATATCTTGTAATAAACATAAATTTTATGAGACAGGAGCTGCTGGGGTGAAAGTTTTTGATTTACTGTCTCATTTTTATGGGGCATGGCAATAAGCCTAAGGCCATCAGTATTTCTTCTGATTCAGCATTCTTTCATATTGTAGGCAATTTATGGATTTAATTAAATTTCTCTGATAGAAATATGAGATATTAAAATTGAACTAATTTAGAGACAGAACAAATATATTTCAAGTTTGAATAATTCTAAATTAGTCACAGAAGTATTTTAATATAAATGAAGACAGTGTAAATAGGTAAGTTTCTGCTGATTTAATACCGCCTTGGGATATATTTATCTTTGTTAATTGATGATACAATAGTGAGTGGAACGAAGTAACTTTAATGGAATGGTGAGAAGTAGAATAATATTCTGT
>NW_017179369.1:3204-5288 GCF_001652005.2 Ceratina calcarata
TAAGGTCAAAAAAAGTGAGTGGATTTTGATTCCATTTATGAAAAATATGAGTGCAACAATGACAGAATTTTGTAATTTTCTATAACGTTAATTGTATTAATATTAGCAACATAAATAAAATATCAATTGTTAATTTGCTATAATTGTTACAATAAATATCTGAAGAACCATTCGAATTTTCCATGAGAATTCAACACTTGCTCGAGACGTGTATTTGCAAATCTATCATGATCGATGTTCGATGAGACTTGAATAAGGAATTCTAGAAAAACTCACGTGCTGCATTGGATAAGCGGCGCTACCGACGATGAAATCCCATGCCCACGCGAATATCCGCGCGCAGAAGTGCATCGACGCCAGTGCCAGCGTGCAAATCTAGTCCGCAGCAGCGGCTACCACCATAGAAAATGTCCTTGCAACGTTTATCCGGTCTCGACCCCGGCGAACCGAACCCGGAAGTCTGCCTCGACTGGCTCGTCTCGTTTTCCCGCCATCGGGACAACCGTGTTTGCCCTTAGACAATGAGTGATCCGCCCACTCCCGAGAGAACACGAAATCCGTCAGGGTATCAGTAATAGGATCTAACCCTGCCAGATGTGCGCCACGGTGTAATGTCTTTGTGATCTGATAGTCGCGAGTCGCAGATCGATAAAGCTCTTTGTCAAGTTTCCACAAGTTTGACTGTTGTCTCGCTGCCCTATATCCCCATAGGATACCAGTAATCCAGTTTGCGATTGATAGACTCGTCGCTTAGCTCGCCCTTTGTTTAGAGATGAGATTCTGCCAGAAGTTGTAGTTCATTTCGTCCTCGGACTGACAATGATATACGAGGAGATTTACGAGAGATTTATTTCACAATCCTAAAGCTGATACGAATTTGTTCTCCACATACGATGATCAGATCGATCATCGATACTCTCACGATTGTCAGTCAGTTACTCATACATAAAAAGTCCTAATAATTGATGTCAATTTATATTAAATGGAGAACGAGCTTCATGTACTGTTTCACCTTTTTCTTTGTGTGCAAGCTACTTGTTGATCTGAGATCATCTGAACTTCGCGTGCACTTCGAACTCTTTCTACTAAATAATTCACTTCCACTTATGCGATGAATGATTAATAAATCTATCAATTTATCATTCGTAACGTGTCGATCCACTGACAGACACTTCTGTTCAGAGATGAGATTTAAAAGAATTTTTATTTTTACTCTTATGATGAGGATTTCGTGAAAATTACTGTCGTGGGCGAATGAGCTGATTGATCACTCGGGTATCTGATCTCCGTCGCGGAGGGCTCGCGTGTACTTCGCGGAACGCTCTCGTCTGAGGTGCCGAGCGACACTGACGGAAGAAACGCGCGCGTGCCGCTTCGGAGCGGAGGGACGCGGAACGCATGTCAAAATGAGTGGGCAGGGTACACAACCCTTTCGAGTTTAACAGGTGGGACGACGACGGTGGCTGCGAGGGGGGCGAGGAGTCACCGTTTCAAGGACGCCGTCTAAGTGAATTGCCGATGAGATATTGGAATTAACATCTGGCCGATAGTAAGAATCTTGTAAATCTCAATGGAACTCCAATAGACCAGACATCTATTAATAATATTTTATATAAAATTTACATTACAAAATTTTATAGAAATACTCAAAATATGTTAATATTTCATTTCTCTTCAGTCTCCAATTTTTACTCACTTACTTATTTTTTTATAATTCTAAAATAAGACTTTCTAGAAAAACATGCCATTAAGTAAGAAATTGAGACACTTACCTTAGGGAGGTTCACGTAAATATGTTAGGAACTGAGGAAACGTGTATGCAGTAGATTAGACCAATCGTAGTCAGACATTCCTTTCGTAAGTCTTCACGATCGTAAAAGGATGTTGAAATTTCATTCGACCTGCACTTTCAACAAATATTAAAGCTAATAATTCAGCTACATCACGAATTATTATTAAAAATCGGTGCATTAATAAAAATTGACTTTTTATATAAAATTTGGCAAATGGCCCACTTGCATTTGATCAATAATTATGCACGTATGTAACAGACGTTATATCGGATCGTGAGTCTGTAGTAATGG
>NW_017179369.1:5497-13202 GCF_001652005.2 Ceratina calcarata
ATTTACGATCGTGTCAATTGTTTCGCATGAATTAAATGTTTTGATTGAAGGACGGCGTTTTGGTGGAGAACATGCACGACGTCCCCTACGTAAGACCGCAAAATCTCACGCCGGATGTAGTCGCAATGATGACAAGAGTCTGTGTAGAAATAAGAAAAGTATTACCTGAAAACATTCCCTGCGGTGTTCAGGTACAAAATTCGTAAACGAGCATCGGAAAAATTTTTATTTAAATTAACGCATGCCTGTAAATGAACAGATTTTAGCCGGATGTAACGAGGAGGCGATAGCCGTGGCGAAGGCGGCCGATTTTCAGTTTGTAAGGGTGGAGGGTTTCGTGTTCTCGCACATAGCCGACGAGGGTTTCACGGACGCCTGCGCCGGCTCTTTGCTACGGTACAGAAAGCGAATCGACGCCGACGATATCCTCGTCTTCGCCGACGTTAAAAAGAAGCATAGGTGAATCTATTAATAGACCGGAGGGAAACTTGTCCAATCTGTAATTGTTAAGAATCACGCCATGTTCTCGTCTCTATCTCCCGCAGCTCGCACGCTCTCACTTCTGACGTTAACTTATCGGCGACGGTTAAGGCAGCGAAATTTTTCCTAGCTGATGGAATTGTACTAACAGGAACTGCCACGGGCGAGCCGACTAATCTGAACGAGCTCAAAGGTACTGCGTCTTTCTTATTTATATTTTACCAGATTTTATGTATTTCGATAAAATTTTCGTGTACCAGAAGATGAATCCATTTCTGGGGATTATTTAACAAATTAATTGATCCACTAAATTATATTTGAAATTAGTTTCACCTAAATTCATGGTTTATTTTATATTAAAATCTTTTTCATATTCGCGTAATGGGAATTTGTGACAGAGGCGAGGAAAGCAACGGACGGACCTGTGCTCATCGGTTCTGGTGTCACGAAAGATAATATAGAGGATTACTATTCGTCCTCGAACGCGGTGATCATTGGCTCGCATTTCAAAGTCAGCGGCATGTGGCAAAACGAAGTTGACAGCAAACGAGTTCGGACGTTTATGGAAAAAATTGAAGAGCTACGAAAATGTGAATAATTAGAATTTCGTACATTTTTATAAAATGTATTTCGTTACATTCACAACCGAGTTTAAGTCTGTATAATTATTATTAATAATAATTCGAATTATTTGCATTTAATCGAAAATTTGTTTCTTCAATTCTGGCATGAATGCAAGTTTAATCGATTAAATTTCTACTAGATTTATTTCCGCATCGACCGACTCTGATATTAATGAAATAAATTTTACATTCGTAACCGAGTTTCCAACTGTTATTTATTGTTACGATAATTAATGATAATCGGAAATCCGATAGAGAGAGAGAAAGAGAGAGGGGGGGAAAAAATTAATTACACGGCCAGGCGGAAACACTCGGTAACCGGTTTCGTGGAACCTGTCCTACACAGAGTGCATGAATAGGCTTTTAACGGTTGGGGTATAAAGCCAGGGAGATTCCGAGTCAAATTTATTATTATAGTGCACCGAGTTATATCCCTCGGTACGCTTCACGCAATCTCGTTCGACCGTACGAAAAGCTGCCAGTAAAATTACGAATAAATCGTTATTACTTTCATTTATATTCTCCGGACACTTTATCGAAATTCTTTCAACGATACGTTTTTCTCTGTTTGTCTCAATGTCCTGAGAAATGAATTAAGAGCTGTCGTTTATTATTGTACAGAAATAATTGGCAAGGATTCATGCCAGAATTAAACAAAATTTATTATTGACGAATATATTTTATTTTATATGACGTACAATTTTAATTTGTATTATGTTCAGTGCCAACGAAAATTCAGTCACATTATTATTAATTCTATTTAATGTCTTGACGATTGTTCTAAAATTAGACGAATGTGAAAATAGAAATTGATCGAACTGTGAGGAACGATTCGACGCGGGGGAAAACAAATCGATGATAGCTCGTTGTTCCCCGGATGCAGAATCGCCGATCGACGTGGGAAAGTGGCGTAGCGATACTGGGACAGAGAAAAGGAAAATGTTGATGGACAGTTGGTTACTGCCGTGCATTGACTCGTGTCAATTCAACAGGGAAACGGAGGGATCCTCCAAACAGTATTGACACGGCTGACTCGCGCAGGCGTCCCGTTGCTAGCGATGGCTTCGAATCCTCAGACTGTGCCACTGTGTTAACTAAAATCTACAAAGTTGGACTCGTCTAATTACCTCTTATCGTTGCCTCAATGAACTTGAAATTGGGCATTTTTTATTTTTCAATTAATAGGAACGATGTTAAGATTTGATTCACGTATGACCGTCAATTGAGAGTTGGATAATTTATTTGACGAATATAATTGCATTTATTAAATTAAAATCGTGATTTAACTGAGGTCTGTTATAAAATGTTGAAGACGAAAATGTTGAAGAATATTGATAAATGCTTAAAACAGAAATCGATTTGATCCATAGAAACGACCGGAGCTACGGTTCTGTATTTCTTCCGACGGATTCACTTTGTTTTGAGAAGCACTGGCGTACATATGATGCCATCTTGGTCGTACGTCACAGCTAGGTAGAAAACCGAGCCACTTCGACCCTTAGACCTCGGGGATGATTAGCTGGTTCGAAGCACTAGACCTTCCTTTGTCAATTTTTCATGGCAGCCCGTCGGGTTTTTCCTCGAACCACCGTAACGGAAATTCGTTGAACGATATCTCGGCTGGCATCCCAACCACGGCGACGACCAGCAGCTGTTCGCCCAGCTGAGCGTTCGCCCCCACTCGGCTCTCTCACCGACGAATCGATGCGTCGCGAGAGCCCCATTCGAAATTCGAAGTTTCGAAAATATATGCAACGCGCGTTGCACCGTCGTCGTCGTCGTCGTCGTCGTCGTCGTCGAAATACCAAAGTAGTTACGTCAGCGCGACGGTGTCGCTGAAAGCGCTTACACGTGTCCGGGTGCGAATTTTCCGCGCGGCCAAGATGAAGGTCGTCGTAAAAATAAAAAAAGTCAACCGAAATACTCAACGCTATTTCCGTAGTTCCTAGGATTTGCTCGATAATACCCGTAGACACACCGTCTTCTAAATAGCCGCCCACGACGGCACCTCCGCTCTGCGCTTCAATCGGATTTCTCAAGGATCCGCTCTGTGCCTAGGCGTATAAATAACAAACGGTTTAAACGTTCGTTATCGCCTCACGGTGCATATTTCATGTAACGGAGGCACGTAAGCCCTTCATCGATTTTCCGCTTCCTGCGTTCGACGCCGATTTTCATGCTTCTTGGCCCCCCATTGTCTTCCTCGAAGAAACGTACGAGCAGGCCCGATAAATCAATCCCTCCTCGAGCTCGAAGCTCGGCTAACAGTGGCCGAGTAAACAATTCCCGTAAACAGAATGCTCCTCGGAATCGATACAACCGGAGATTAGTCCCCTTATCCGAGATTGCTGGATTTTCCAGATTCGATGACGGATTCGCCAGGCGTCGCGGGAGGAGAACCGCGGGATCGATAGGGGGTGCATTTGGCCCCCGCGATTCTACGGCCCTGGCATCGCTTTAAATGCCCCTTCCAGGGCGACGGTGTACTCCCACTGCTTCAGGTTTCTACCTCGGCTCTCGCCCCTCGGCAACGGCTTTACTGCCCAGCCAGCCAGCCAGCCAGTCGAAATCAGCTGACGACTATTACTGCGGGCAGTTGCTACCACGGCTCCTCAAACGCAACACTGTTCAGGCGAGTGGATTACTCCTTTTTCTCTGTTTCTCTCTTCCTCTCTCTCTCTCTCTCTCTCTCTCTCTCTCTATCTCTCTGTCGACGATCACACTTGCTTTTACACACGGGGGCTTTTTCGTGGGTCGACGAAGTCGGTGTAACACCCGCCGGGGACGATGCTTGTGAGAAGAACGCTCGGAACTGTGAGACGACGTTCCCATCGTCGTCGTCGTCATCCTTGCATCTATGCGTTTTGTCCGTACGCGAGTGAGTGAGATGTCGAGGGTGAACCAGCCACGGTGCGCGAGGGAAAGAGAGAGAAAGTTGAGCCGAGTGCGAACGGAGCGAAGAGGGATGTTCACCGCTGCCGCTGCTGCTGCTGCTGCTGCTGCTGCTGCTGGGCTCTCTCGTGTGTATGCCTCCTCTGTGTACATCTATACATATGTACTATGCGTGTGCGTGTGCGTGCGTGCGTGCGTGTCGGTGCACGCGTGGGCCAACTACGCTATTACTGCATCGAAGGAAAATTACTCGATAGCCCCACGCGTTTCTTACGGAACCGTGAGAACCGCGAATTCGAGATCAAGGTCGGGCCAGCCAAGTGTCGAACAGCTTTTTCGGACGCGTGACGTTCTTCGGAGAAAGATCACGGTTACCGACCGAGCTCCTCCTCTTCTCTCGCACCGCGAAAGTGATCGCAGTCGAGGATGGCACGACGTCGAGGTGACCCGGAATTTTCTTTATTCCTTTCGATCGGAAGCGCGTAGGCGCAGGGCCAATCGGATCACGGACGTATGCACGACGTCGTCGTCGTTCGTTCCGTCGTCGATCGAAACAATGCGGCGATACTGCTTAGTAACCGTGCCGTTGGAAGTGCAAGGGCAACGGGACCAGTGGTTGTCACTAGGTAAACCCGAGGCTTCGAACCCGGAGGTACTCTCTTGGTACCTGGCCAGTCATAAGATAATTGAGTGAAGCTACCATTGAATCTTGACTGACAGTGCCCCTTTCGAGTCCAAGCAAAAGCATTGGGCGAAGCTTAGAATTATTTTTTAATCGAAATTCTCAATCGGAATTTCATTATTTCTATTTTTATAAAAATGTCGTTTGGGAAATTCAGACATTTTTTTAATCCTTTCAGATAGAAACTTCTCTCCGAATTTAAATCATCTGGAGAATTCAGTAATTTAATTCGTAAATTTAAAATTAATTCGTAAATTCTTTGACGATACACACAGGATTAGTCCGCTGGAAATTTCTTTCGAGTTGAACGAGTTTGTTTACTCGAACTGGCTAGGAAACTCCTATGGGAGAGAGATAGCAGTCCTCCTCTCCCCAGTCTCCGTCTTTATCTATCAGTCGACTGGTCTTTGTTCGACGGTACAGCCTCGGCGACACCGTGACTGCCTCGGTTAGAATATCGCTACGGTTTCGTACCTAATAGCTCGGTCCTAATGATCATCGTTAGGTCGTTGCGGCTACGATTTCCCAGAATTTATCAACAATTCGTTTAGTTATTTTGCATTTGAAGTTTCATGCCACTTATGTTAATCCACGCGATTATACAATCCTATTCAAACAATTTCAAGACTTTATGTAACGTTGTGACATGAATTTTGCGGTGACTTCATCGCGACACGAATTGACATTCACTAATTTTTCCTATAGCTACGTCGGCTCAGCCTAGCTCGCTTGAATTAGCAAACTAATCCCAAAATTAGACGCTCGCGGATCAACGGCGCGCTTTATGTAACGCGGATCCTTGATATTGTCTGAAGTCGTTATTGAATTTCGGGATGAAGTTCGTCGATTCAAGTTCACGACCTCGTAGAATTTCGTTAGAAAAATCGCAGAGGTTCTCGCATTGTTAGAAAGCCTATGGGGATTTCGTCTAGTCGCCCGAGGCGATTCTTTATGGATCGTAGATCTCCAGAACCGTTGCTGGCCTCGTTCGATTTTGGCAAACGGCGAACCGCGCGATCGCCGCCGAGCTCTTATGTAAAATGGTTATATAATTTTTGCCGAGATAAAAACGGAAATGTTTCGCTTGGCTCGGTCGGCTGGCAGGCCGAGTTCATTGATGATTTCTAGGAAACGAGTTGATAATTCGATGGGCTGCCGCGAGGACGTTGACACGCTCTCTATTTGCGAGCTAAACGCGTTTCCCGATGTACAAATGTTACACCGGCCTCGATTCATCCTTCATCCTCAGGTTCCGTTTTATTGGAACAAAAGGCGATCAATTAGGTTCATACAGAANTGCTAGCATCGTTTAAGTATACAGCCTATACATCCTTAATGGTCCTTACTAGTGTGATCGTCAAATATTTAGGTCATTTTTGGAATATTGTTTTTTTAAAATGGTATTCTTTGATTAACTTGTGACGCAGTTTTAATTGAAAGTGAACGCGTGGTTCGATTGCCTTAAAAATGGAGCTCGTCAAGTTAATCGCTCTTTGAATCACCAAGTGAGTCACTGCGTTCTGCGCTGTAACTCTGCGAGCCACGACTGTCCGTTTTTGCACAGTCCAGAAACGATGGGAACTACGATTAACGTTAGTCGCAATTAACGTTATCTGTTCCCATAAAACGACGGACTGTTTCAATGAAATCTCGAAAAAAATTTTATTGTTACTGAAGTAAGTGCAAACGCAATGTCAAGCAGCTGCAGTGAAAACGTTTATTTCAAATAGAAGAGAGATATTCTTGAACTTTGTACGCAATCTGCTTGATGTTTGCATGAACTAGCGTTAATTAAATAATTGCTCGATGAAAAAGCGTTCTGTTTCCGTCGACACGTGCCATGGCTCCCTTTCTTCATTCGAGGCCGACCTAGCCTTTCCTGATTTTTATGTCATCACCGTGATCAGGATTTATTGGCATGATCCATCAGGCCAATCATCAACTTCCCCTGCTCCTCCAGATGATTTCAATTCCAAACCCCCGACATACACTGTCAGTCAAAAGTTTCGGATTATCTAAAAGGAACAATTCTCTAAAATTAAAAATTGCAGAAATGATTTAATGACGAAATTTATTTGCAATACTAATTGAAATTCTGCTCGATTAAAAAATAGTTGAATTATGAATGACGACTGTAACGATTGAGGAAATTGTTCAATGAAAAATTCATTTGCAATATTTCATTCCAGATCGATGACAGTCATTAATTAATGGAATATTTCGAGTTGGCGTAATCGGGAACGGTTGACTCTACTGGTACGTGCCATCTCGGTGAATTCAGTCTTGTCACAGCCGTACGAAACGTGCGCCCGGTTGAATTATTTACAGAGACAGTTTACGTACACTCGGTATCTCGCATTCACTTCCTAGTCAACTTAACTCGACGTCTGAGATTCCGAAATTCTTAGTTGCTGTCAGCTGGCATTTCCGGGCTGGAAAAACGGTTCGCGGTTCAGAGGTTTAACTCCAATCGGTAACAAAATTAAAAAGTCCATTTAACATATCATCGTCGAAGGTCTAAGATAGATAAGATTACAGAAGAGATCGTTGTTTGAGTAAAAAAGGCTATCAACGTCTGTTTAATTTTACGATTGTGTCAAGACACGTTTGTTTAATTTCAACTATCAATTAGTCATCCCTCCACTATAAACAGTTTAATAATTGAAAAGCGAATTAATTAAAAACGTGATTAATTAAAAACGTTCGTTCTAATCTAATCAGATACAAAATTCACAGTGTATACAATTAGATTACAGATCATCGATTATCTCGATTGAAATCAATTACGATTGCAAAGATTCCGGTTTAGCTAAAGAATTTTATTACGTTTCATCATACGTCGTGGCTATTTCTACTCTTTTTTTCCTTAATCCTCGCGATCTCAAGCGAATTTTCTGACCCAACGATAACCAGAGTGGTTAGTCTGATTATGATTTACGAGACTCTCATTTGTTATTCATACAGAACAGCAGATAACACATGCAGTAAAATAAACTGTTGTGTACTGAGGAACGTAATTAGTGGAAAA
>NW_017179369.1:13222-13746 GCF_001652005.2 Ceratina calcarata
CAAATATATTCTAAATCTAAACTAATTCTAAAGTATTTAATATCCTAATAGAAGTTAGAATACTCGACGAGTGTCACACGCTACGAAGCGTGCCGGGAGTGAATTAATCAGAGGACACACGTACTGGATCTCGCGATTGCGTCAGTTATATTCTAAAAAGAAAGAAAAAAAGAGATAGAAGGGCGCAGCGACTCCAAGGACAGCGCGCGTAAACTGCGAAAAAAACTGAACGGTCGTCTATTAACATAATTATGACGGCGACGCGGTCTGCGCGCTTGTCTCAACGGAACGTGGCACAACCGATGACCACACGTTTACGTTCGGAGAAAATAAAAAGTCGTAGTTACGTTAGCAAAAGACGTGAACAAACTTTGAACCCGAATCGCTTCTGTTCTTCTTCTCATTCTTCGAATTCGTCTAATCGTACCTTCGATGAAGGATGTATTGCCTATATACTCAATCCCAAAACTTTATGCACTTTAGAAACGCATTTTTCAAAAAGAAATCAAACGTCGGAAGAACAT